>NC_040037.1:29062904-29080321 GCF_003713205.1 Coffea eugenioides
GGTCGCGGTCCGGAACGTTCCACATCGGTCTCGGCATATCGGTCACGATCTCGGTGAGACGCAAATTTTAAAGCATTTAATATTCTAAAAACTGTTAATAATATAAAAAAAAGTATGCTAAACAAAAATAATAAAAAATAACAAAAGAAAATTTGTAAAATGTACTATTTTTATACATATTACACACGATAAGTACTTTTAATTATTTAAAACAATGGCATCACAAATAAAATCAAAATAACATAGACCACAATTTTAAAACTAATAATTGCAAAAGTAATATCAACCATTAACAATACAAACTAAAGATTTATTTATAGCATAAAGTTGGAATATTTTGATCAATCTCCTGTCAAAAATAAAAAGAAATCATATTAGATAAAAGGTAAATATGTAAAAAGATATACTAGTACTTTATATTTTCGTACCTGTTAATACCAAGTAGAATGACGATGTGGTTCAAAATCATCCTGATTGGTCGATGAATGGTAAAACAGATGTGGAAGTGGCATAGGACCTTGAGTAGGTAGTGTAAACGAGTTATCTGGTGTATTTACTGGATGTGAGGATTGACTAGATGTTCCATAATCATTGGACGGAAGAACTTCTGGATTGGAGATGATTTGTTGATGGTAGTATCCAAACCCTCGATAGTTAACACTATCGCTGGTACCATATGATGCAGTAGAATCATGACCATAAAATCCAATGTTATTGGAATCAAAAGAAGAACCATCATGAGACTTATCTATTTCTTTTTCATAGTATCCACTACCATGAATGCTAGTAGACCTTTCAACCTGTCCAGGTCTGTCAAATGGCCGATATCCACTGTAATAGTCAGGAGTGATTCCATATGATTGGTCATAGCCATATCCCAATTGACTAGTACTACGGTTTTGATTAGATTCATGCTCATAAGTTGAGTATATACCCAAATTTTACATCTGATCATTGACTCCTCTATATCTTTGTGACCCTGAATAGTGAGAGAAAGTATCCTCACTTGAAAATTGAGTTAAATCATTGAGGAATTGACGTTGTGCTTCTATACCAGGACGATAGCCATGATCAGTATCTTGAGTGGCATAATAATTATCTTGTCCTTGAGCCCATGACATACCTCCTGCTTGTTGGCTATCTCGATTGTAACCACTATGCCTGGAAGAATTGTTCCCTCCATCTCCATTGTCACCATTGTCATCATCATCATTACTGCTGTCACTTTTATTTGAAGATGACGGAACAGTCTGCTTACTGGTTTGTTTAGTCTTACTTTTTTGTTTCCTACTTGAGGATGCAGCAAGACCTTTCTTATTTCTTTTGGTAATATATTGGGACAATGTATCACCAAAACCATCGTTGTCATGTTCTTGATATTCACTACTTTCTGATTCAGTTTGATGAATGCCCTTATCCAACCAATCCAGATTATCTTCAGGCAATGTGGGTTGTTCATTTTCTCTTATCCAATCATCCAATATATCATCTTGGTGAAAAATGTGATTCAAGTCAATTGGGTTGTAGAAATCATCAGTATCTCTTTGATGCATCAAATTTTTCACCTTCAATCGCATATTGTAATGCACAAAAACTAATTTATGCAATTTTTTAACTGCCAAACGGTTGCGTAGTTTTGTATGAATTAATGACCATGTACTCCAATTTCGCTCACAACCAGAGGATGTGCAGGTTTGACTCAATATTTTCACTGCAATATTCCTTAAATTTGGCGCATCTTCACCGTAGTTAAGCCACCATTCAGCTAAACAAACAAAGTAATAATAACATTCATTTATTATTATTATTTTAATATTATAAAAATATTAACTTCATTTATATGATTTGGATGTTTATGTAAGTATGAATTAAGTTGAAACCTAGTAAAGATTTTGGTAATGCTCTTGCTGCAATAGCACTTCCAAAGCCTCCCTTTTGTCTGCAAAAATTTTGATCTACAAAAATAATGTATACACAAGTGTTAAAATTTTAAAATTTGTTGATTAATATAAATAAATAAAATAATCAAAAGAATACCTCATTTATTGAATCAACTTGTGCATCTAAATTTGGCTCCAACTTTGCAATGACGTTCTTTAACCCTCTTCGAACTTCATCCAGATTAAACTCACAAGTTCCAGAATATTGAAGGATCGGGTTCAAAAAATATGCTAAATACAATAAAATAACAAAATTAGAAAATAAATAAATAAATAAATATTACATATTTAAATTGGATGTAATATTTTAAATTACCTGCCGCATGTAAATCCCGATGAAGTTGATTGTACCATCTATTATCAATCACTTCCCAAATTGTTTTCCAAGATTTCACCGACTTTTGAATAGCCATTTTTGCTCTATCCATTGCCTCATAAATAATTGGCAATGTTGGCTTATTATCTTGATCAATAGTTTTTAAAACTTTGACCAGAGGCTCCATTATTGCACATACATTTCTAACTTTTTTCCAAAACTTCTCTGACAATATCAACTCAGCTACTTTAATAGCTTCTGCTTTTCTCTTGGTAGTGTTATTAAACTCTGCCCATTCATCTGAGGTGCACATTCTTTTCAGTTCTGTACAATGCCGAAGAAGACTTTCCATAGAAATGAATTCAGTTGCAAATCTAGTGATACCTGGACGTAGCAGTTCCCTTTTTTTTGTATATGTCTTCATCAGATTCACTACTTTGTCACTGTTATATATGAAACTTGTTATCTTCTTCCCCTGAGCAATAGTTTCTTTTACATTATCCATTTTGCCAATATCCTCCAACATCAAATCTATACAATGCGCAGCGCAAGGTGACCAGAAAAGATTTTTTCTTTTTTTCATCAACAGTTGTCCAGCAGCTTTCATACTAGATTCACTATCTGTCACAACTTGCACAACATTTTTTTCCCCCACAACCTCTACTACCTCATCCATTAACTTGAAAATATATTCAGCAGTTTTCTTAATATTGGTACAATCAACTGAACTATGGTATATCATGTGCCTATCACAGTATACCATAAAATTTATTATTGGATGTTTTGTACGAGTGCTCCACCCATCACACATAAGTGTACAACCAAAAGTTGAAAATTTATCATAAATATCTCGAAGATATTTCTCAAGCTCTTCAAATTCTTCATCTAAATATTCATTTCCAATTTGATAAGCTGAAGGGCCTTTAATACCAGAACCAGCTTTGGCAATTTCATCAATCATCGATTGATAATAAGGATTGTCAGCTGCATGAAATGGTATAGCATTGAAATGAAAAAACTTTGAAACTGCCTTACCAACTCTTTTTATATTTTCCTTCGCAAACATTAATTTGACTGATTTTTGTTTCGAAGGAAACATATGTGATTCAATTCCTCTGCTTGTCATTTCATCTGCTTGTCTGACACTGAAATTACGTGACAATCCTCTTTTATTTTCAGAAGTCGTTGGGTTTGAAGTGCCAACACCCATATTCCCTAAAATTCACAATATTTAACAAATAAAAAATGAATGACTAAATTGCAACTTTATGTAATTATATTTAATAAAATAGTATCAAATTTGTTATAATATTTTAGTTTACAAATCATACCTGACATAAACATAGAAGGTCGACTCCCAGATACCGAATGCCTTCGTTGTTCGTCTAAAAATTGCAAGTATTGGCTCTCTCTAATTGCTTGCTTCATTTGTTTTTTTTCCAACGCCATCCGACTTTCTTCATCAATTTCAAAAAAGGCTTCGTCCTCCTCGTCGCCAACCATGTTGAAATTACCATGCATACTTTCTTGTTGGAAAGAATTCAATATTTCTTCTTTTTTCTGTTTTATTGTAGCTCTTTGAATCTTACCAATCTTTAGATGCATTTTCATTAAATCTCTAACTTCACTTGAGGCCCTTGGACAAGGCTCAACTTGTCCTATGACATGACCGACATGTTCTTTCAACCTTGTAATGCCACCATGCATTATTTTTCCACAATAATTGCATCTCACAATTTTTCTATTCCCTCCCACGGGTTTACCATGTTCCCAACCAATATCCTTGCTCGTCATTGTAACTATTACACATATCAATATAAATGGTTAATACATCACAAAATAATTAAAGATATATGAAAAAAAAATACAACAAGCAGTTTCTAACATTTTATAATTATAATAATTTATTTTTATTATATTAGTAAGTTAAACATCTAATCTATAATGTAAACCTGCAACAATGATCATTTTTTCATTTATTATAAGAACTTCGGCATTTTGTTTGTTGATGGGTGATTAACTTAAACATATAATTTAGCTCTCCATCTTCCTATAGTTTTTAGTTCATGATCATGATCACCAGGATGATTATGTATTATAATAAGTTGGAAGATAATACTAAATGTCCCTCTCTATTAGCACAAAAATATACACGTACAGTGGAAGCAATTCTCATATCTCTTCAATTTCTTTGTTAACCATCATATATATATATATATATATATATATATAACTACACATGATTTTTCACTCACTTTGCAACCTAGTCGTCCAAGAATTACAAAAGTTTTTGTTTTATACATAAGGATTACTAAATTTATAGAGGAAAAATTATTCTTGGAAAAAAGAATAATTTAGTAAGCATCGCAATGGATTAGTAAACAAAGTACAAATCCAACCTCCAAGATTGCTAACCATTAAAAAGCCGGTAAAAAGACGCGATTTACTCACGCTTTGGAGTCACTTGTGAATGCAGATTGCTAATTTCCACCTGGGGATACCTATCAGCAGGAGGGAAGAGCAGGACGGCCAGCTATTCAACAACCTAGGCCCCCAAGAATTCCCTACTGGCATCAACTGAACAACACATGAGCAAAGCAATAATGTCGTGATTGCCCTCAGATGAGAATCCACCACCTCATTCTAGCTGTAAACAAATCCACTCCATTTCTTTCTGCTTCCCTTTCACCCAAAATCTTGGGACTCACCTCCCATTTCCCCTCCCTCGCTTTATTCATCTCTTTACTGCTATTTAGTCTACACATTGCAAAACCATCAGTACTTATGCCCCCACTCTCATGAAGACTGAGTACAATGGGAGGTTTTTCTATTATTCTATTCACTTGATGAATCCTGAAGCTACCACTACTTTTGTTATTAATTGATGAACACTCTATCCTAAACCAATCTGTATATTCATATCATAAGTGAAACGACTGTCTGGGAAAGCTACAGTTGGCCCTTGTAATGGATCAGTTTCTTTTAATAACTCTAATGTCTTAGAGCACCTTACAAGCAGAATATCTGAAGGTACAATAAGAAAATCAATTACCTGCTGAAGCAAGGCAAGGGAGAACAAGGCAAAAAGGACATGAATCACAACCATCTGGGTTATCTCTGTGAAGGTATGGCCAAATGACTCCATTGGGCACTATCTTTTTGCAACATTCTACTTTGTTTCAGAGGGCGGAATTCCAAAGCTCGGCAAGAAGACAGAGTTAAGTTACCATGAAGAAGAATTGAAGGAAACGGAAAGGATTACTACGTTCTGCAACACTACTAGTCCAATAATTTAGTAAAGTGAAGGTAGTATGTTTAACGTGGACTATTCAAGGTAGTACCTTCAAAGTAAAGTGAAGGTAGTACCTTCAAAGTAAAGTGAAGGTAGTACCTTCAAAGTAAAGTGAAGGTAGTACACCTCCAAGGTGGAAAAGAAAACGTATCTTTTCACGTGATAGTACTGTGGCAAATTTGTTTCTATTTCCCATCACTCGCATTTCTTTCCCCGTATGAAGGATCATTAGTACTACCTATGGTTCGATATAGGCAATAGAGAGGTCCTCGAATTTCCCTTTTTTAATTCTTTTTTTGCTTTTTTTCTATAGATTTTTTGTTAAATTCACCTTGACTCGGGATGACTCGGGGTGACTCGACCGTGACAACCCGTCGCGGTGACTTCTCGGCCGATTTCTCGGCGAGACGAGTATCTCGGTCGCGATTCGTCGCGGTATCGTCTCGGCCTAGGCCGAGACGGTTACAACTCGGCCGAGACGTCTCGGTCTCGGCCGAGTCTTCGAACCATGATCATGACCGAAAGAGAGAATTAAATTTCTGATTAGCCTTTCCTTCGAAACCTTAACTGTAAACTTTTTTGTGTGTGGGTTAAGGCTACTCGGTAGCTTGAAAACTATCTTTTGCATGACTAGCTGGAGTGAAACCTAAGAGATTGGGGAGGAAAGAAACTGCAAACCAAGCCGCTATGTCACTGGAAAAGTTAATGATAACACAACTGCTAATAGCAGATTTAGTGTGTTACTTTGATCGAATAAATTGTTGAACTTAGGTATTATTTTCACTAGTTTATGCTGAATCAAATGTATATTACGTATATAGTGTTTTAAGCAAGTAAAAATGGAGTTCTGCTGAAAATTGGAAGTAATATTGCTGGAATTTTTATTGATGGCCGAGATAACAATAGAATAAGTCCTATGGTGTTTTAGAGACTCCAAAGTAACTCGTTACAGCTATATACCTAAAATGGCTTATAATCACTTAAGCTTGTTTTCACAAGTATTTTAAAGACTATAAAACTTGAGAAGCTCGTGTAGTGAAATAAAATTTAAAGTGCACACAACTTAGGCTTTGGCTAGATAAAAGGAGAACCAATGGAGTGTTTCTAAGCTTGCATCTTAGGATTCTGAGTGGGAAATAGGTTACAACTAATTTAAATACCTATAAGATTATAACCTTAGAACATATGTATAATTCTTGGTTTAAATGATAAAATTAATAAGTTTCAAAATAAAATGAAGGATAAATAGTAAATAAAGAATACATATGTATTTCAAGGTCAAACTTGATTTTAATAGTTTAAATAATAAAGTAAGAATGATAAGTGATCACTTACGAATTATATATTTACCTTGAAATTATTAAATTGCCCCAGGAAGTAGCGGTGAGCCAGGAAACAAACTTGAGACTCGCGAATAGTTCATTGAATCTTTGGTGAGTGTTTTCCGAATTTATATGTTAAACTACTTATGTGTACTTAAGTGAAATTATGTGACAAATGTACGTATTATGAAATATTGCTAAGTGATCCTTTGCAAAGTGTATCTCAATTGTCCCTCGCCTTCTAAGTCGGGAGTGTACTTTATCGCACTCGGCTTAGTTGAGTTTGAAGGTTGATAATTGATCAAGTGATATTGTAAGTGTGCATGACTGTAAGCCGTGTGTATACTTTATCACACTAGCTAAACTGGGCCCCAAAACCCTCTGTTCAACGGACTATTTGAGCCAGCAAAGGGCTTGGTCGGGTAGGACGGTAGCTTTGGGTAAGTGTTCGGTATACTCGAGTATTACCACGGAGTAGCAGATTACTGATATTGATATGGCTATCCAAGTGAGGGAAGTGTTTATTGTTTTGGATGTTATAAGGAGGAGTTCAGCAGAGTGTGTAGTGCATTGAAGTGGCTCTAATGCGAGCACCGTATCCTTTTAAAAGTGATTGTTCAGTAAAGTGTTTCCTCAATTGCTAATGAAAGTGATTGTACAGTGAAATATGCACTACTTGCTTAATTGTACTGATTTAAGTGCTTATTGATTGTTGCTTGCATGGAAACCTCACGGGCGTAAGCTCACCCTTTTAGCTTTGTTTTCCTTACAGGAGTCGGAGATTGAAGAGTGATTGGATTGAACTAGAAAGTTATTTTGGGAAGATTTGTTATTCGGTGTATATAGTGTAGTCATGGTCTCTTTTGAATTTTGAGACGGTTGAATCTTTTGTTTGCGTTGTTGTGATATTAAGAATGGATATTTAGAACAAGTATTTTATTTCTTTAATTGGACAAATTTATGTTTCAAACTGATTCAAGATGTACTTAAGAGTGAATGTTCAGTTGTCCAATGGTAATGTTATTTTTGAAGTTAAAGTGAGTGAGTGAGTCCTGACGAGAGCCAGGCAGGCGATCCGCTAAATTCTAGGGTATGCCCTAAGAAAAGGTGGGGTCGTCACAGTAACCCTTTGTCTTAACTTCGAAATGGTATAAAGTGTACCCTAAACCGATAGGCGTAGCTTCGGTTGTGACCTAAATACTAAGAGACATCAAATTTGTTATTTTGTTATTTGTCTTAAACATTAGTTCCGATAAATTTGCTAGCATTATTTTGTAATTGAATGATATTGAGCCTATTAAAAGGTTATTGTGGTAAGATTATTTGTGTGAGATTTTGGGGCTGAATTGAGAAAAATAATGAAGCCATAAATTGCTAGAAAATAAGTAAACACAAAGGGCGTACTACCCAAATTTTCACTCGAGAGCTAGGTAGATATACTCGCGACTTGAGTAAGGATTTGAGGACGAATCTAATTCGAATTGTCTAGGCTATTCAAGTCCTCTTTTGTAGAGGTATATAAGCTAGAATTCAGTTGAAACTTGTACCCTTGGAAAAATGAAAGTAACGACTAATACAAATACGTTTTTTTCGTCACTTCGACTCAAATGGAGATTTCAAAGTTTTAAGAGTGAGCATGAGTTTGACAAATATTTTACTCATGTCCTTTGGTCTAAATGTACTTTTTTCACTCCAAAAATCATCTTTATACATTGTACTAGTAGTTATTCGAATTTTCTTTGATTCACCTAAACTTTAGATGGTTGAATCGTAATATTTTCTCTTGGTTATTCTTAGGGTTTGTCGATAATTGAGGGTATTATCCGGAAGGAAATTTGGATGTTACTTTGCTTAAACGGGTGAATGTTCTTTGTACGTTATGTTTCCAATAACATTGTGGATTGTTGTGAATGTTTGATTATATGTTAAATGTTTTCAGTGATTGCTAAAAATGAATTTTGCTAGGTGAGTGTGTACTTTATCGCACTCGACCTAAATGAATGTGAAATTTTCAATGATTAAATGATTAAATGCTACTTGTGCATGAATGTAAGTCTTTTGGCTGAACTGGGCCCTTGCCCTTCATTACCAATCGACTCGAGTCAGAAGCGGACTCGGTCGAACGATTGGTGACCCTGGAATAATGTTTGGTATACTCGAGTATAACCACGAAGATTGGTGGAGACTGGCCAGAGAATTGGCTAGTGGGGGAAATGAAATGAATGAACGAATGGCAAGAACAATGGAGGGGTTTTCACTTGCAAATTTTTTGAATGTTGGAAGAACAAAGAAAATGGTTGGCGAACGAATGAACGAATGGCTCCGCGTGAGCATGTATCCTTTTATGAGTGTGTTACCATTGCTTTTATATTGTAAATGTTTTTTTGATTATATGTTATTCAATGATTAATGTCCTTGTTTGAACTACTTGATTATGTGTATGGGAACCTCACTGGGCTTTTAGCTCATTCCGTTAGTTTTGTTTTCCTTACAGGGGATGCGAGCGAGGGCGTGAGACTGGTACGAACTAGCCTAGTATAGTTCTTTTGAATTTTGCGATTGTACTTGTGGCGACCCCACTTCCCCCTAAGGCGAACCAAAGGGTTGGCGGGCCGTCTGCCCAGCTCTCGCCAGGACTCACGCAAGCATTCTAACCTAAAATCCTCCGACAAATACCCTAAGCTACCACAAAAAGGATTCTTCCGAAAAGTCGATTTACAACACCACATTAACTTCAGAGATAACAGTACAAAACTTAGCCAATCGACAGTTCTTAAATACTTCCAGCGACGCTCGCAAAAGATAAGGATATACTATACTAATTCAAACATACAAATTGAGTATTAGAATTAGAGATTACACTTTTCCAGCTTCAAGTGACAATCCAAAATGAAAATACAAAGCTTAGCTTAGAATTCATTACACACCGAAAATTTCAATCAAATTGTTCAAGTACAACCATAGGGAACATAACTGCGCAAATGCTTTCAATCTTCACCTCCTGTAAGGAAAACAAACAAACGTGGGGTGAGCTAAAGCTCAGCGGTGCCCCAAAACATGCAGTCACTCAAATCAAGCAACGAGTAATAACATAAACAAGTTTAACAAATAGGAAAGCGTTTAACAGCACAAGGTAGGATATAGGGGCTCTCAGGAGCCATTTTCCTCACTTGATCACCATTTATCGTAGTTGACCCTCCGTCAACTCTCACTACCTAAATTCCACGTAGACCACCTTATTTTGATACCTAACCCGTCACCAATCATACCCCGATTCCGGGCTCGCTCGCCGACTAAGGACGTAGTATACTCGAGATATACTCGTCATGGTAGTTGGTACAGGGGTCGTGGGATTCACCCAACGACTCAACTACGTTTGGATTTAAGGTAGTTAGATACATGCGTCGAGGGATTCACCCAAGGACGTAACTACTTTTAGATTCATGGTAGTTAGATACATGCGTCGAGGGATTCACCCAACGACGTAACTACATATAGAATCAAGGATTCAGGAGGAAAATGTTTTTGCACAAGTCACCACTCGAACGGCTAGTGTGATAAAGTACACACAGCTCACTTCGATGGATCAAACTCATTTTACAATTTATCACATATCAAGTCAAGAAAGCACTTAATTCAAGTAGGAAAGGAACAGGCAGGAACACTCACCAAAAGTGAAGTTCAGGGTTCAAGCTGGGATTCAAAATTCCACGTCCTCGCTATACCCTAGAAAACCAGGTTTTAAAACTATAAGTGTTGTTATACGGTTCTTGATTTATAAATACAAAGTTATCTGGTACATAACTAGTTTATCTACTCCAAATAAATCAACAATTTCCCCAGAGTTAAACTGATGAAAGTGATGGAATACTTCGTAGGATTTCTTCCTTTCTAGAGGTGCAAACCAGAACCAGTTTGTTTTGAATAAGATTTCTTGCCAAACAAGTTTTCTGCGCCTTTTATTTAAAATTATTCAAATCAAGTTTGACCTTTAAAGCACAATTATAACACTTTCAATTTCTATTCAAGTTCCAGGTTTATCGCTATAAAGGTTTATCGAGTATATAACTAGTTTATCGTTTCGAAGTAAATTCAAAGATCTACTTAGGTTGAAACTTGACAAAAGTAGAAGAAATGTTTCTTATAGTTTTCCTTAAGGTACTTTTCCTTATAAAAGGTAACTAGTATCATTTTCTTGAAATAAGTCGACAAATCTCTTAATATCCACGTTAGGAAGTTACTTGAGCATTTCTCTAAAGCTATGGTTTTTGCAAAAATTATTACTAAAACTATCTTACCTAAAAATAAGGTTTCTTGCCGAGCAAGTTCCTATGCTTTTAACTAAAGTTATTAAAACTCGTATTTTGGCACTTTCCTATAGTTGACTATCCAAGTGCAAAGCTTAGGGAAAGAAAAGAATTAAAATAAGACTTAGAGTTTCCGAAAGCTATACAACTTATTTTCTAGCGCTATCAAGGCTAGTTTGAGCTGAAGGAATTTGTCGAGATGGAAAGTTTTTAGACAAAAACACTAGGTATAGAGTTTTATAATATAGTATTAGCTGGAAAATATTTTTTGGTTAATTTTGAACGCAGCTACTCGGGTTCGCAAGGTCGATACAATTTTCCCCGCTCCGATTCCGTTTCGAAATCACAATATAGATCAAAATATGGCAAAAATCACATAGCAAGTTACTAGGGCTTCGTCAATCATTAGCCCTAGCCTTCAACAATTGCATTTCCGAATAAAATAAAATAGTCAACCAAGGCTTCATCAATCATTAGCACTTGGTTTCAGCAAACCCAACATAAGCAAATAAAATAAAAGTGGAGTCCAAAGACATTCCAGCAATCAACTTCCATCATCCAATAATACTTTATAAAAATCATTTCAATGGCTAAGGGCTTCGTCAATCATTAGCCCTTAGCACCCAACCAGTAATTCTTGTGACAACCAAGTCAACATTTCGAATGTTTAAATCTACTAACAGTTATTAAAAACCGAAGACCACCTTTGCAGCAGCCTCCTACTCAAGTATTTGATCCAAAGCCAGGAAATTCCATCCAAAATATCACATTGTCACCCCAAAATTCAAATGCATGACCATCTCAAGGTATTATAAAGCGAATTCAGTAGTAATACAATTTTTCCACAGCTCCAAAATATATAAAGAAATCCATACGTACTTCTTTATCAAGCATGACTAAGGCTGAAAAATTTCCAGCTTATATCCATAACTTCACTTCACTAATTCCAAATCGAATTCACAAGATATCAAATGATTCGTTACCAAACAGTTTTCACAGGCTACGTGTACATTTTATCATGCATTTCAGGTTCCTAACATCCAAAACAATTCAAGAATTTTTTAGAAGCCACGGATGAATCTGTATGAAGGAATTTTCTGTTTTCCCTTTATTTACTCAGGTGAAGTAGGCTATTAAACTCTCACTTTCTCATGCAATTACTTAGCTAAACAACGCACAATTTCCATTCAATAGTTGAAGTTAAACCACAGTCATAAGCTTCAAAATTTCCAGGTTCAAGTTAACGGCAATTCACAAAGAAATTCCAGCAATAACAAGGGTTCCAAAACAGAATTTTCTTTGGTTAAAAACAGAATTTTTTTGGTACTCTATTAGAACATGTAAACACGTAGCTAGCTAGTAAAGGTTTCCAAATCAAATCCAGGTTCAAACTACAATTGTACTCATCTAACACAAATCCAGAAATTATATCAACTAAACTCGGATGATCGTTCATGTACCAATTTTTCTGCTTTCAATTTATTTTCTTGATTAGCCGAGCTACTTGACCTTATGCAAGCTTTAATTAACATGCCGTTAACTGGCTAACATTTTTGGTTCAAGAATTAAATTCGAACAGCAACAAGAGTCATCCAATTTTTCAAGAAATATTCCAGCTAGCTTCGAAATACATGCATGGAACAGATTTCTGTTTTCGTTTTGTTTTCTTGGTTAGCCGAGTTAATCATCCTTATGCCAGCCTCAAACATCATGTTGCTTGCTATATAAACATAGATATTCACTCAAATTATCACATTTAATTACATTAGGCTGCACTTCAAAATTTCCAGCTCACGGTAATCCAATTCCTCAAACAGATTTTCTCACACCTCTGATTCCAACATCTGATCGAATCACTCTATGTGCAAGGCCATAATCCTCTTGTCTTGAGTTAGGTAACACAGCCGAAAGCTCAGGTTATCAATGGGGTAGTTAGGTTTAAAAATCACAGCTTGTCAAAATTAAGCAAATTAGGCAAATCATTTCCAAATTAGTCTCGGCAGAAAGTTTCCATCGAACCAGAATTTCCTAAACTCCTTAATTCATCAATCAATTCCGTAGAATTAACATGCAGAGTTCTAAGCATCTTAATGATTAAGTTTCACTCGGCTAATAACACTTGAGTGTTCAGGTTAACACATGAAAACAGAATTACAGCTACCTTTCCAAATCATTTCCTCGGCAGAAACATTTTCATCAAGACAGATTTCTCACTCATTCTTCAAATTCATCATCCGGTTACATAGGTTGACATGCATGGTCTTAATCATAGTAATCATCCAAGATTCAGTTAGTTAATCACCATTGCCTGCTCAAATCACTTCCAGAAAGACACATTGGAGTTGCATTTCCATCTCAGCTACTCGGCAGGGACATAAAACCAAAACAGAAATTTTTCTAATAGCTTGAATTCATCATCCGATTGTACCACAATACATGCATGCTTCAAGATAACTCAAACTACCTCTGATTAGTCCCAAAGATGATCTAGAATTTTACCTCACAGTAAGCTAATCTTTCCCACGGAAATCTGGAAAATTTTACTCTCCTTGCTCTCGGCTTCACGCCCAAGCTTGGTCCAGGTTTGATGAGTTGCGGCTGGAAGTGGTGAGGTGCAGTTTGGTTGAGGTTGCAAGTGGCTACAGCTGGGAACTGGTTGCAGCTGGTGAAGATGAAGGTGCAGAATGGTGGGAAACCTGCTCACGGTTTCTCTCTACTCTACTCCAGCGTCACGGACAGAAAACCAGAAATGGTTGCAGCTCGCGGTTCTTCTCGGATTGGGAAGTGCGATCGTCCCTCACTCTCTCCTTTGTCTACAATGCAGGCAGAGTGAACAATGCAGTTGTGTTTTGAGATGTGTTGAGTGGAAAGGAAATGAAGAGGGTGCCGTGGTTTAGGAGATGGTTGAGTGTGGAAGTTGGTTTACGTATAGAATTGGTGAGGTTGTGATTGGTCAATTGGGGCGGTAATGGAAGGCTGTAAGAGGGAGTGTTTGGCCGTGCATGGTGATGGTTGTGGTGTAGTGGAGGGTAGTTTAGACTTTACACCTTCCTTCTAACGAACACTTAAGTCCTTGGTTCTAATTTGATCCCAAAAATTAATCCCAAGTATGATTTGATTGCCTAATTATACGCTAATATACCTAAACCATTTTTATCGAATAATAATCAGTTAAACTTGAATATTAGGGTTCCTAGTAATTCTTATATTATTTAGCGATTGAAATTAGAATTTCCAATTATTATATCTCAAGAATTAGAGTTAATCTAACTCGAAATTTATCGTTTTAGTAATATAAAGTCAAGTGAAACAATAATTTAATCCAAGGGTGTCAGTTGCACATAAAGATTATTTTTACGCACTTATTGTGAAAACAGAGGAGGATAAGACTATAATTATCGAAATTTTCACGCCTTAAGTATGTATAGTATATTGTATCATATTTATCTAAAATTCATTGGTTTTCATCTTAACGCGGAAATTCCTATTAACATTTAACATTATTAACGATTAAAACTAGTTATCGGAAATCAAAGAACTTCTTTTAAAGTAATAGAATTAATCCAACTCAAGAAATATTAATTTAGTATAGCAAAACCGAATAATTCAATATTGGCACAATTATATTATTTATTACATAGAAATTATCTTTACACTTTTAATTCAAAACAATTAATTACAACACTAGAATTCAAAGAAATTAATTATTAGATCAATGAAATAGTTTACCATAGAAATATGAAGTTAATGTAACAAAACTAAGAAGTTTAGTAGTTTAGCACGATTCTTTTATTTTGCACATAACGTTTATTTCTACGTACTCATTTAAAAACAATTGGACTTAGTGCTAAAATTTATTAAAGAATTAAAATGTAAATAAAATATGCACTGATATTTATATGTCTATTTTCAGGGTTCTCACAGTACTCGCACTAGTGCTTGGTTAGGGTTGAATGTATTGAGAACTTAAAACTTTGGGATTGTATTACTGTTTGAAATAGAAATGTATGCATGTATACGTTCCAAGTTTGGGAACTGTTATTTCCCTTATTCTCGAGGTTACACGTTATTTTATTTGAAGCGAATGAACAAGTCCTAACAAGAGTTGGGCAGGTGGTCTGCTAAATCCTGGGGTACGCTCTAGGAGGGAGTGGGGTCGTCACATTAGCCACCTTTGGGAGTGGCACAAATAAGTTCTCCCTTTTTCCTTACACTCGCTACCTAGGGTGGTGCTGGGCTTGTGCAATGTTGACCGACTAGGCATTGGGTGTTTTAGATACTTTAGGTAGCAGCTTCAAGCTAGCTTTTAAGGGAGGCTGTCTAGCAGCCTCTCCCAGCTTTGTACTTATTTTATTCTATTTTCAATAAATAGGGTTTCATGCTCGCCCGCCAGATATGATTGGTGGTTAGGAGCAAAAAAAAGTCAGTAAAATATATATATATATAATTAAAAAGCAAAATGAGGGTTTGAGGTCTTTATCTTCTCATTGTCTTGCCGAAACTCAAAAAGTGACTTTTGCTTTATTTTTTGAATTCTACAAAACAAACACACTTCAAAACACATAATAAACACTAAAACAAACCAAAAGGAAATAAATTAACATAAAATGTTGTCATGCCTCCGAATAAGTGCTTCTTTATTGTCATTAGGTTTATTATTCTCTTCTTATTACCAAGCTAGCTTTGTTAATGAATAATCTATCAATTAGGATGAGGTGCATCAACGAATGGTGGGTCCACCTTTTAAGCCTATCTCTACATGATGTGACAGTCAAAATTGGCTTACCTATCCTAAGTGTTTCATATATATTATCTTGAAGTTGAATCACTTGAAAACTCACCAAACAAACACCATGAGTGATAATGTTTTTAAAACCTATATTGTCAATACACTTCTCAAGACAGGTTAAACATAAGCCATTCATGATTTCCTTTTAAGGTTCAAAGTTCATTCCAAAGGCATTATCAAATGAAGTGAACATTTTCTTATATCAATTCTAATTGGATTTATCATTATCATCAAAATGCAGTCACTTTCATCAGTGACATTCCTAACATTCATATTATGGTCAATTTGCTATTCTTAGATGAAATAATTTCCATACAAAGTATGCAATTGGTCATGTGTTCAACCAAAGTGTGAAGCTAATTCGTTTATCCTATTCTTAATCCCATCAAAACGATCAAATGTCTCATTAGCTAGTTTTTCAATAGCTAATTCTAAAGGTGGTTTACATCCATTAGCTAATTTTTCAATGGCTAATTTCCAAGATGGATTGGATTCATGTTAGAGAAATTCAAGTTAGTAATCATAAAAATTTTAAAAATTACTATATTTACATTAATTATTCTAACCATAATCATAAGAGTTATCTCAACTAGGATTATATTTATCAAAATTTGTTAATAGCATGACATACTTCACACAAGATACAAGTCACATGATTAGAATTGAAAGTATTAACATTTCTATTTTGTTCAACCATAAATGTAAACATGTCAAATTTAACTTTTAACATACGTATGCCTTCTTTGAAAGACATTCTTGCAGTATTCCTTTGATTACCTCCATTGTGGAAACATTAAAAGTATTGAGGATCTATTATCAAACTTCTTTCTCTCAAGACTTTTATTGATCTTTGTTTACAATCCTTCTCAAAACCAAAATGTTCCTTCAAACTAGATCAAAGATACAATTAATCAAGAAGAATAACTAATAACAAACACACAAAAACACTAAAACAAAATACATACAAAAAAATGGACTCCGCTAAGATAAAAAATTAAACACAACACATGCAAGAAATACAAATAAAATGTCAAAACTAATAAAGTCATTATTTACACTGATATTGAATCAAATCTTTGGGAATGGTGCCAAAAACTTCATTGCGAAGTTCTGAAATATTCTCAAACTTGCACTACTATAAGTGTACAGCTCATACATGAGTTCAATAATATTGGAGTGCCGATCGCATAAAGAAGATTGATCAATTACCAATGTTATTCAAACTCCTTTATTATTTAACCAATCACAATTTAAACAAGTAATTTATACCACAAATATTTAATAAGAGTAATAAAAATAACAATGAAGAGATTCTTAGGGTTATGGAATTCTTAATAATGTATATGAATGAGTTTAAATAAGTGTATTTATCTTGGCAAAGTTATCGCATAATTTCCTAATATACGTGATACTCACTTTCACCTACAACCATATTTATAACTCATTCATAA
>NC_040037.1:29088195-29178322 GCF_003713205.1 Coffea eugenioides
TTGAACATTTCCCTAAAGTTACGGTTTTTGCAAAAATTAACCTTAAAAACTATTTTTCCTAAAATAGGGTTTCTTGCCGAGCAAGTCTCCCAAGCTTTTCACTAAAATTGGTGAAACTCGTATTTTGGAACTTTTCCTATAGTTAACTATCCGAGTGCAAAGCTTAAGGTAAGAAAAGGAATTACAATAAGACTTAGAGTTTCCAAAAACTATTTAACTTATTTACTATAGCTATCAAGGCTAATTTGAGCTAAAGGAATTTATCGAGTTGGAAAGTTTTAGGCAAAACACTAGATATGGAGTTTTATAATATAATACTAGTTGGAAAATATTTTTGATTAATTTTGATCACAGCTATTCGAGTTCGCAAGGTCGATACAACTTCCACAGCTCCGATTTCGTTTCGAAGTCATAATATGGATCAAAATATGGCAAAAATTCACATAGCAAGTTACTAGGGCTTCGTCAATCATTAGCCCTAGCTTTCAACAATTGCAGTCCCGAATAAAACAAAATAGTCAACCAAGGCTTCATCAATCATTAGCACTTGGTTTCAGCAACCCAATATAAGCAAATAAAATAAAAGTGAAGTCCCAAGACATTCTAGCAATTAATTTCCGTCATCCAGTAATACTTTATAAAAAGAAATCATTTCAATGGCTAAGGGCTTCATCAATCATTAGCCCTTAGCACTCAACCAGTAATTCTTGTGACAACCAAGCTAACATATCAAATATTTAAATCTACTAACAGTTATTTAGAACCAAAGATCACATTTGCAGCAGCCTCCTATTCAGGTATTTGATCCAAAGCCAAGAGATACCATCCACAATGTCACATTGTCACCCCAAAATTCAAATACATGACCATCTCAAGGTATTATAAAGTAACTTCAAAAGTAGTACAATTTTTCCACAGTTCCAAGATATATAAAGAAGTCAATACGTAACTCTTTATCACTCAAAGCCAAGTCTGGAAAATTTTCCAGTTTTTCCATAGCTACACTTTACTTATATCCAAATCGAATTCCCAAGATATTAAATGGTTTATTTCCAAACAGATTTTACAGCCTACGTGTGCCTACTTTATCATGCATCTCAGGTTCTTAACATCCCAGAAACAATTCAAAAATCTATCTAGCAAACCGCGGTTGAATCTTGTATGGAGAAATTTTCTGTTTTCACCTTATTTATTCGGGTGAGTTAGGCTATTAAACTCTCACATTCTCATGCGATGACTTAGCTAAACAGTGCACAATTTCCATTCAGGTGTTGAAGCTAAACCACCGTTATAATCTTCAAAATTTCCAGGTTCAAGTTAACGGTAATTCACAAAGGAATTCCAGCAATAGCAATGATTCTTAAAACAGGTTTTTCTTTGGTTAAAACAGAATTTTTGGTACTCTATTAGAACATGCAAACACGTAGCTAGCTAGTAAGGTTTCCAAATCAAATCCAGGTTCAAACTACAATTGTACTCATCTAGCACAAATCCAGAAATTATATCAACTAAACTCGGATGATCAATCATGTACCAATTTTTCTGCTTTCAATTTATTTTCTTGATTAGCCAAGCTACTTGACCTTATGCAAACTCTAATTAGCATGTTGTTAACTGGCTAACCTTTTTGGTTCAAGAATTAAATTCGAACAGCAACAAGAGTCATCCAATTTTTCAAGAAATATTCCAGCTAGCTTCGAAATACATGCATGGAACAGATTTCTGTTTTCGTTTTGTTTTCTTGTTTAGCCGAGTTAATCATCCTTATGCCAGCCTCAAACATCATATTGCTTGTTATATAAACATAGATATCCACTCAAAATGTCACCTTTAGTTACATTAGGCTGCACTTCAAAATTTCCAGCTCACGGTAATTCAATTCCTCAAACAGATTCTCTCACACCTCTGATTCCAACTTCTGATCGAATCACTCTATGTGCAAAGCCATAATCCTCTTGTCTTGGGTTAGGTAACTCAGCCGAAAGCTCAGGTTATCAATGGGGTAGTTAGGTTTAAAAATCACAGCTTGTCAAAATTAAGCAAATTAGTCAAATCATTTCCAAGTTAATCTCGGCAGAAAGTTTCCATCGAACCAGAATTTCCTAAGCTCCTTAATTCATCAATCAATTCCATAGAATTAACATGCAGAGTTCTAAGCATCTTAATGATTAAGTTTCACTCGGCTAATAACACTTGAGTGTTCAGGTTAACACATGAAAACAGAATTACAGCTACCTTTCCAAATTATTTCCTCGGCAGAAACATTTTCATCAAGACAGATTTCTCACTCATTCTTCAAATTCATCATCCGGTTACATAAGTTGACATGCATGGTCTTAATCATAATAATCATCCAAGATTCAGTTAGTTAATCACCATTGCCTGCTCAAATCACTTCCAGAAAAACACATTGGAGTTGCATTTCCATCTCAGCTATTCGGCAGGGACATAAAACCAAAACAGAAATTTTCCTAACAGCTTGAATTCATCATCCGATTGTACCACAATACATGCATGCTTCAAGATAACTCAAACTACCTCTGATTAGTCCCAAAGATGATCTAGAATTTTACCTCCCAGTAAGCTAATCTTTCCCACGGAAATCTGGAAAATTTTACTCTCCTTGCTCCCGGTTTCACGCCCAAGCTTGGTCCAGGTTTGATGAGTTGCGGCTGGAAGTGGTGAGGTGCGGTTTGGTTGAGGTTGCAAGTGGCTACAGCTGGGAACTGGTTGCAGCTGGTGAAGATGAAGGTGCAGAATGGTGGGAAACCTGCTCACGGTTTCTCTCTGCCTCTACTCCAGCTCACGGACAGAACCAGAAATGGTTGCAGCTCGCGGCTTCTTCCCTCGATTGTGAAGTGCGACTCTCCCTCACTCTCTCCCTTTGTCGACAATGGCAAGGCAGAGTGAAATGCAGTTGTGGTTTGAGATGTGAAGTGGAAAGGAAATTAGAAAAAGAATAAAAAAGAGTAAAAAGAAGAAAAAGAAAAAAAAAAGGGCTTTCGGGTTTTTTTTGCAGGAAATGAAGAGGGTGCCGTGGTTTAGGAGATGGTTGAGTGTGGAAGTTGGTTTACGTATAGAATTGGTGAGGTTGTGATTGGTCAATTGGGGCGGTAATGGAAGGCTGTAAGAGGGAGTGTTTGGCCGTGCATGGTGATGGTTGTGGTGTAGTGGAGGGTAGTTTAGACTTTACACCTTCCTTCTAACGAACACTTAAGTCCTTGGTTCTAATTTGATCCCAAAAATTAATCCCAAGTATGATTTGATTGCCTAATTATACGCTAATATACCTAAACCATTTTTATCGAATAATAATCAGTTAAACTTGAATATTAGGGTTCCTAGTAATTCTTATATTATTTAGCGATTGAAATTAGAATTTCCAATTATTATATCTCAAGAATTAGAGTTAATCTAACTCGAAATTTATCGTTTTAGTAATATAAAGTCAAGTGAAACAATAATTTAATCCAAGGGTGTCAGTTGCACATAAAGATTATTTTTACGCACTTATTGTGAAAACAGAGGAGGATAAGACTATAATTATCGAAATTTTCACGCCTTAAGTATGTATAGTATATTGTATCATATTTATCTAAAATTCATTGGTTTTCATCTTAACGCGGAAATTCCTATTAACATTTAACATTATTAACGATTAAAACTAGTTATCGGAAATCAAAGAACTTCTTTTAAAGTAATAGAATTAATCCAACTCAAGAAATATTAATTTAGTATAGCAAAACCGAATAATTCAATATTGGCACAATTATATTATTTATTACATAGAAATTATCTTTACACTTTTAATTCAAAACAATTAATTACAACACTAGAATTCAAAGAAATTAATTATTAGATCAATGAAATAGTTTACCATAGAAATATGAAGTTAATGTAACAAAACTAAGAAGTTTAGTAGTTTAGCACGATTCTTTTATTTTGCACATAACGTTTATTTCTACGTACTCATTTAAAAACAATTGGACTTAGTGCTAAAATTTATTAAAGAATTAAAATGTAAATAAAATATGCACTGATATTTATATGTCTATTTTCAGGGTTCTCACAGTACTCGCACTAGTGCTTGGTTAGGGTTGAATGTATTGAGAACTTAAAACTTTGGGATTGTATTACTGTTTGAAATAGAAATGTATGCATGTATACGTTCCAAGTTTGGGAACTGTTATTTCCCTTATTCTCGAGGTTACACGTTATTTTATTTGAAGCGAATGAACAAGTCCTAACAAGAGTTGGGCAGGTGGTCTGCTAAATCCTGGGGTACGCTCTAGGAGGGAGTGGGGTCGTCACATTAGCCACCTTTGGGAGTGGCACAAATAAGTTCTCCCTTTTTCCTTACACTCGCTACCTAGGGTGGTGCTGGGCTTGTGCAATGTTGACCGACTAGGCATTGGGTGTTTTAGATACTTTAGGTAGCAGCTTCAAGCTAGCTTTTAAGGGAGGCTGTCTAGCAGCCTCTCCCAGCTTTGTACTTATTTTATTCTATTTTCAATAAATAGGGTTTCATGCTCGCCCGCCAGATATGATTGGTGGTTAGGAGCAAAAAAAAGTCAGTAAAATATATATATATATAATTAAAAAGCAAAATGAGGGTTTGAGGTCTTTATCTTCTCATTGTCTTGCCGAAACTCAAAAAGTGACTTTTGCTTTATTTTTTGAATTCTACAAAACAAACACACTTCAAAACACATAATAAACACTAAAACAAACCAAAAGGAAATAAATTAACATAAAATGTTGTCATGCCTCCGAATAAGTGCTTCTTTATTGTCATTAGGTTTATTATTCTCTTCTTATTACCAAGCTAGCTTTGTTAATGAATAATCTATCAATTAGGATGAGGTGCATCAACGAATGGTGGGTCCACCTTTTAAGCCTATCTCTACATGATGTGACAGTCAAAATTGGCTTACCTATCCTAAGTGTTTCATATATATTATCTTGAAGTTGAATCACTTGAAAACTCACCAAACAAACACCATGAGTGATAATGTTTTTAAAACCTATATTGTCAATACACTTCTCAAGACAGGTTAAACATAAGCCATTCATGATTTCCTTTTAAGGTTCAAAGTTCATTCCAAAGGCATTATCAAATGAAGTGAACATTTTCTTATATCAATTCTAATTGGATTTATCATTATCATCAAAATGCAGTCACTTTCATCAGTGACATTCCTAACATTCATATTATGGTCAATTTGCTATTCTTAGATGAAATAATTTCCATACAAAGTATGCAATTGGTCATGTGTTCAACCAAAGTGTGAAGCTAATTCGTTTATCCTATTCTTAATCCCATCAAAACGATCAAATGTCTCATTAGCTAGTTTTTCAATAGCTAATTCTAAAGGTGGTTTACATCCATTAGCTAATTTTTCAATGGCTAATTTCCAAGATGGATTGGATTCATGTTAGAGAAATTCAAGTTAGTAATCATAAAAATTTTAAAAATTACTATATTTACATTAATTATTCTAACCATAATCATAAGAGTTATCTCAACTAGGATTATATTTATCAAAATTTGTTAATAGCATGACATACTTCACACAAGATACAAGTCACATGATTAGAATTGAAAGTATTAACATTTCTATTTTGTTCAACCATAAATGTAAACATGTCAAATTTAACTTTTAACATACGTATGCCTTCTTTGAAAGACATTCTTGCAGTATTCCTTTGATTACCTCCATTGTGGAAACATTAAAAGTATTGAGGATCTATTATCAAACTTCTTTCTCTCAAGACTTTTATTGATCTTTGTTTACAATCCTTCTCAAAACCAAAATGTTCCTTCAAACTAGATCAAAGATACAATTAATCAAGAAGAATAACTAATAACAAACACACAAAAACACTAAAACAAAATACATACAAAAAAATGGACTCCGCTAAGATAAAAAATTAAACACAACACATGCAAGAAATACAAATAAAATGTCAAAACTAATAAAGTCATTATTTACACTGATATTGAATCAAATCTTTGGGAATGGTGCCAAAAACTTCATTGCGAAGTTCTGAAATATTCTCAAACTTGCACTACTATAAGTGTACAGCTCATACATGAGTTCAATAATATTGGAGTGCCGATCGCATAAAGAAGATTGATCAATTACCAATGTTATTCAAACTCCTTTATTATTTAACCAATCACAATTTAAACAAGTAATTTATACCACAAATATTTAATAAGAGTAATAAAAATAACAATGAAGAGATTCTTAGGGTTATGGAATTCTTAATAATGTATATGAATGAGTTTAAATAAGTGTATTTATCTTGGCAAAGTTATCGCATAATTTCCTAATATACGTGATACTCACTTTCACCTACAACCATATTTATAACTCATTCATAACTACATTAGTGGTGATGAAACTTGTTACAAGTTCATTAGAATCTATGAAATTACTTGGTCTTAAAAGCTACAAAGTCGCTCTTCCTATATCTCATGAGTGAACTCCCTAAGTCAAATAATTCCATGAAGTATTATGGGATCTCAATATTCATTGATGACTCAACACCTATAGATAATCACAATTAATGATTAGTTAATCATGGTTGTAATAGCAAAAGTATTAAATAACTTGCACAAGATATAAGTTCAAATAACCAAGAAAATATCACATAGAATCATGGATAGTTCATTCACACCCTAGGTGCAAAACGGTCAAATCATAAAAGCAATAAAAACAAGAAATAATCTTGGATTATCACTAAACAATGAAATTCGATATAAGAAATAAAGGGCTAAGAGAGATATCACTCTTATCACATGAGCTCCTAAATCTTCAATCCTTGATCTTCATTCTTACTTAGTTATACACAAAATGGGATGAAACTACATTAATCTATATTAAACTAGTTAACAAAGAAGTTCTAGTACATTTTTTATGTTGTTTCTAGGTTGGCAAAATTACAAATTATGTTCATAAGAGGCCCTATTTATAGGTGAAAAATGCTTCTCGCAACTTGTTTCAATTGTGCAAATTGTTCCTTGAAATCTTCAAAAATTGTTTCTTCAAATCTCCAAAATTTCTTGTGTAGATTTAGCCAAATTTTGATAAAAATAAAGGAGTTAGAATGCAATTCGATCAGTCTACAAGTTGCATAGCAAATTGTATAGCCGCAGAAACATCACTCGCAGATCCTATTTGCGGATCCATTGATCTGCTTCTTCTTTTCCTTGTTGCAAATGATCTGTAGACACCTTTCCACTCCATGAATCAGCTTCTGAGTGCTGGAATTTGGATCCATGGATCCAATCCCTAGGTCCACGATCCTTGGCTTTATGGACTTGGTCCATGAATTCTCATTTTTCTCCCTTTTTGCATCACATTTCATTTCCAAATCATCTTCAAATCCATTTCTAACATATTGCTTCAACTTTACTTGATCCAAATTGATTATCCAAGCGCCAAAATTTACAAATACTACACTTTTTGCATATTAGTCCAATTAAATGCAAGTTTTAGTTAAAAATACCAACTTGTAGAAATTGTTGTTAAAAAGACAGAAATTTCATCTTTAAACCCTAAAAACTCACCAAATATTGAGTAATTAAACACTCTAAAAATATGCAAAATAAGCAATTATCATAAAGCATCTAAAATTTATTATTTAATATCTCTAATCATAGTATTAACAAGATAGGACATTATTTATACAGTTAAACTAGCATATACTCTACTTCTTCTTATATAAATAGTAAGCCTCATTTATTATGATATGAAACATCTAAACTAGTACATGAATACTTGATAAGTTGAATAAATTCACTAGATTGATATGCATAGATAATCCTTTTATTGCCAAAGGATTAATCCCTAGGTGTCATTGGCATAAGTAATTTAGAATTAAGGTTATCATAACATCTTGAATATAAGTTATTA
Organism: Coffea eugenioides; assembly: GCF_003713205.1. Classification (NCBI taxonomy): domain Eukaryota; kingdom Viridiplantae; phylum Streptophyta; class Magnoliopsida; order Gentianales; family Rubiaceae; genus Coffea; species Coffea eugenioides. The sequence continues at coordinate 29,096,118 of NC_040037.1, forward strand.
TACTTTGACGCTATTTAATTATTTCTCATAAATAAATGCATCAAATCTTCGTAAGTGGATATAGTATAAAATATGGAAAGATAGTGAATAATCTATGGGGATTACCATCCTTATGATAGAGAAATTATCTTATTATTCGGTACTTATAAAAGCATAATTCAAGAAATCTTAGTACTATGTAGGTAAGTGTTGGAAAGATATTTCTAAGTACTTCTTTATTAATGTTATAGTTCGGTATAAGAGAATAATATTAGTTTTGTGAAATTGGAACATATTCCATACTCTAATGCTAAAATGAGATGAGTATAGTAAAAGATATTAATTAGATGGTAGATTGTCACTGAAAGGTAAAGCCATCTATTCGACTATTCTCATTACTTGGATAGTCATGATGCATTGCTAGATGCCAAACTTGATCTATAAAAATAAATTGATTGGTTAGTTCAAATCAATGATAAATTAAAAGGAGTTTTAATTTATCTAGTTATTATTTAATAAGAATTGTAACTTATTACCAATGTATATGAGAACCTAATGGGTCACATAAATAAAGAACTTCATTTGCTAGATTAAAAGAAATTCAAGTAGGAAACTTGAAAGATAAATTTTTATAACTTATAATTTAATTTGTCTTACAAATTAAACTTGAAGGACTTAATACAAGAGTTGTATCAAAATAAGGAAATTGATTCTAAATAGAAATAGGTTTCTTGTTTTCATATGGATTTAGTAAGTATATTTGTCTACCTATATTCTCATACCTACTGCTAGCAAGACAAATGAACATCAATTGAGTTTTGTGAAATTTGTATGAAAAATCTTGAGAGAAAACAAAAAATAAAAATTGGCCAAAAGAGAAAGTTGTAGACAAATAAATTTTATTTAATTTATTTAGTCAAGATTTATTTAAATTTAATTCATCTTGATTAAATTAAATTAAATTATAGAAGTCCTTTATATTTTGGGCTGACAAATTGGGCCAATATTATATGTGCTATTAAATCAAATTAAATTTGTAATGTCCATTTAAATTGAAGTGAATTAATTGATTTCTTAATTCACAATGGACTATTGGATTGGCCCACTATTTAAACCCAAGTTAAATAGGTTTCTTGAGTTACAAGTTATCCAAAATGCAAGAAGGTTCTAAGGGTTTTCTTGAAAAGTTAGCTTACATATTTTAGCTATAAATATAAGTCTTCCCTCAAGACAAAGAGAGATTTAAATAAAGAAATTCTGAAATTTCGGAGAAACGCTGTCAAATTCTCTCAAGGGCTTTCTTTTGTTAAATTCAACTCCAAATCAAGCCAAACAAATCCTCCTGCTATCGGTGTTGAAAACTTAAAATTTGAAGTATTTGACGCCATCATCAAATCATTTGTTTTCTACGCCGAAATTGTAGAAAACACTCTTTTGATTGGAGAACAAATCTTTTCAGCCCTTCAATTTAAGTCATTCAAAGAGAAGAATCAGGGGATTCATTTCTTTAGTTGAAAAATTTTTAAAGATTGTAACCCACTTATTATTTAATTTAATAAATTTGGTTATTTGTGCAAGTCTTCTTTTCTTTTATTTTAGACAACGAAATTTGTGTTTACAAATTTTTTGCACGCCCAGTGGGACCATTTGCCTCTCATCTCTTTTCGTCCAACAACTTACTTGTTTCAAAAGTCAATGGAGTTCAAGAAGGTGAACTTTGCTCCTAAAAGCATAGTTGATGGTATCCCAACAAATCAAGATGCGATACACTGCACCCATGATAAGGAGTAAGGCCAAAGAAGTTAGCAGAGAAGGCTAAGGCGAATGCTGTAGCTAAAGAAACAAATCTGGAGATACTTCCCAACAAGAAGGGAGTCCATGATGAATCTACTGATAGTTCAAGTGATTCGACCACTTTTGCGGTAATGCCAGTTATGATGACTAACACTACAACTATGGAAGATCAAATTTCAAATCTAACTAAAATTGTCGAAGGGCTAGCAGTGTGAGGATGGTCATCTCGGCTCGCATAGGTCGAGGCCGTTTTTCACTAAGAAATTATGGTGCTCACCCCGTAGCCACCTCGGCCTTAGGTCACCATTGACCACCGAGGTGATCTCGTCGTAGTTCCCGCCTCGGGCTATCCTCTGGCCGATCACGACCGAAGTCATGACCAAGGACCTTGGGGCCCAGTAGCGAGGATATGACCTCTGACACACTGGTGATGTCTGACACACTGCCCCCTGCACAGTATAGTCAAATCCCTATGATACGCTGTCTCAATCAAATGTCTAGGCGCCTGGGCCTACAATTCTTCCCTCCAAATTGTCCCCTATAAATACTGGGACTTCCACTAGTAAGGGGGGGCTCTCAAGTAAGTAAACAAAAAACTCCCTACAAGTCTCATATCTTAATATTTCATCTCATATCTTAATATTTTATCAAAAACTAACTTAAGATTCGGAGCTACATAGGGGGACCCAGCTCCTCTTTTTACAATCTAAGCAGGTGATTCAGGAGAGGTAACTCCTTTGGACAGAGGCACCCACCAATAACCTGAGGCTACTAGTCCGGTCAAAAATCACCTCTTCAATTGGCGCCGTCTATGAGAAGCCGAGGATATCTTAGAATGAAACCCACGCGTTCTACGAGCAGAAAGGCTCTCACCATTGGAGCTAATTCCAATGCCGCAGCTCAACAGGAAAATGTCCCAGAAGGACAGGAGTCCCCAGTTACTCGGCCTGCAAATAAAGAAGCCATGACTCGTATTGCTGAGTTTGTAAATGAGAACCTTAACATCTTCGAAGAATTAGCTAGATATTTTAAGAGGCAAGTCAAACAAAAGGCCAAGTCCTCTAAAAGGAAATCAGATGGGTCCCCCGAAGGCCCATTCGATGAGGAATTCGAGGGAAGGCACTTCATCAGGAGCACCCCGAAGCGAGCCTCTTCTAAGGCTGCTTCCAGAATTGCCTTCATAACTAAGGCATTCTCATGGGGTTTGCTGGGGAAGCGGGTTGAGGAAGAACCTGGGCATTTGGAAAGGCCAGGAGTTGATTACATGAGGGCTCCACCTTTCACGGATGACATCAATGAGGAAAGGCTTCCCCAAACTTCAAGCTCCCCTCAATATCTTCTTATGATGGCCGAGGTGATCCTGAAGACCATATTCATGCCTTCATCTCAGTTTTCCGATTATATTGTATACCCGACCCAGTCATTTGTCAGGCTTTTCCAGTATTCCTCCAGGGGACTGCTCGAAAATGGTTCTGTGATTTAGAATCTAGGAGCATATCCACCCTAGGAGAACTAGTGGAGAGATTTCTCCATCGATTTGTATCCTCCAGACCGATGACCAGGATCTCGGCTTACCTGCTAACCATACAGTAGAATCTGGGAGAGTCACTTTGGTCATATGTACAAAGGTTTCACGAGAAAAGTGTGCAGATACCTGATCCCAATAAGGAGATAACAATAGCTGCCTTTACCCACGGGTTCGTTGCCGAGGTGTTTAATATAGGAATACACAAGAAGTATCCTCGCACACTCCAGGAGCTCTGGTTGAAGGTTGAAAAAGGCATACAGGTCGAAAACCTCAACCGTATGAAAAAGAGGTCCAAACAACTCGCTCGGGAACTGATTCCCGAAGAAGGAAGGAAACCAACCGAAATGAGGCAGGTACCACTGGCGGATTCCAAAGCCCCAGTCAGGATTGCCGAAGTGTGTTTGATAGGATAGTCAAGGGGAAGTCGTCTATCCTTGATTCTGAGCTAATTTCTTTAAACACCACCTGGTCCCGAGTACTCTCCGTAATGGAGCAGAATAACCTAGGGCGTGTCCTCCCGAAGATGTTCGGAAATAAAAACAAAAGGAACTCCAATCTCTACTATCTGTACTACCGTGACATCGCGCACGAGATGAAAGATTGCAATGACCTCAAAAGAGAGATAGAGCACCTCATCAAGCAGGGGCACTTGAAGCAGTTCATTCGCCAAGATGGAGGATGTCAACGGAGCGACCCTCGTCGTGAAAGCCGAAATGATCAACGGCGAGGTGACCAAAGGGGGTCGAGAAGTAGCTGTTGACCCCTGGAGAATCCTAGGGAGACGAGGGGGCCTCCCCAAGACGGGTTCTCTGGTCATAGACTGGGATACGGGCCGAACATCACTGGGATCATCAACACCATTGCCGGAGGTCCAATGGGAGGAGACAGCCAAAACTCCTGAAAGAGGACCTACAGGCAAGCCAACCCTGATCAGGCCGAGCCGAGCTCTCGCCTATTCGAGATGATATCTTACGGCCCTAGCGATCCCGTCCCCACTGCCTCTAGCAACCATGAATCTCTGGTAATTGAGGTGCTCATTAATAATTACATAATCAAGAAAGTGTACGTCGACCCAGGGAGTTCGGTGGACGTTATGTATCTTCGGACCTTTGAGAAGTTGAAGTTGACCAGAGAGCAGCTCACCTCCGTGAGGACCCCCTGGTCAGGTTCGGGGGACACGTAGTATACCCTAAAGGGATGGTCAAACTGACGGTGACTGTGGGGCATCATCCCCGCTATCGTACCATCCCTGTCAACTTCGTTATGGTTAGAGCTGACTCCCCCTACAACCTGCTCATGGGCCGACCTACACTCAATGCTCTGCGTGCTGTATATTCTACGTATCATCTGAGTTTCAAATTTCCAATTCCGGCGGGCACGGCTGAGGTGAGCAGTGTCGCGCCCCATTTTTGAAAAATAAAATAAATGGTTTAAAAAGTGAATTTTGATGAAAAAAGAAAAATGGAAAAATATGGGTCTAAATGGGACTTGAAAATGCGACGATTTGACCCAAAATATAGTTTAAAAAGGGTTTTTTGAAATAAAAATCGGAGTCGCCACTTGGTATAGAGTTAAGATGTACCAAGTCACCTAAAATGAATTTTTTAAAGGAAAATGTAGAAAGAAACCCCTTTTAAATGACTCCTAGTCCACATAAACCAACGAAAAAGGTTCGGGAGTCACATTTGACGAAGGGGAAGGTAAGGATAAAATTCCAAGGCACCTCTTCGACCTAGCCAAGGCTAGTTGCGTGATTTAGTCAAAGATTTTCTTATTTTAACCAAAAGATTTATCACATTTGGACGTACTATATGAATGCAACCCTAGACCTAGAAGGGTATCGGGGGGTCAAAATTTCTCTTCAAAACTTGAATGGTGCCAATCACATTAATTGTGATGCCCAATAATGACCCTTTGGAGAGGTCACGAATAATGCAAAAAATATGACTCTAAGAAAAGAAAAGGAATAAAATAGAAATATACATGTTTTAAAGGAATGCATCATGTCGGGTACGGGGGACTAATGTTCGTGACTCAATTTTCCCTTTTAATAGAGCGAATACGAGCGTGCTAAGGGTAGAAAAGCCAAACTCGTCCATATCCCATATCCAAGGGTTATTCCCTAATCTAATCAAGCAAATGCACTACCCTAACCCTATTTCTAGAATGAAATGCAATTCTAATGTCATGTATCATGCATAGGGGTATATATATATAGGGAAATTAGGGATAAGGGTTATACGTATAAGGGGGACATCATACAAAATGATAAAAGGCCCTAAAAAGTGAAAATATGCATGAAACGAAGTGTTTTTATCATGCAATCATGATCTAACGCGCGAAGGGCTCCTAATGGTCTAGCGTTGGACTAGTCCTTCACTAACGCTCTCTCACAAGCATTGGACTTGCAAGAGCTCGAGGGGACAACCATGACTAGCATTGGACTAGCCACGATTACGTGCATTTGCATCCATCATATACATATAAGTAATGTGCATAATTAAAGCAAGTAGACATGTGAGCACGTAATTCACATAACACATAAGCATGCATATCTAGATGCCAAGACCTAAGAAAGCGATTAAACACATAGCACATAGACATGCAAAACACACAAGGCAATTAAGGCCCTAACTATTACATTTTTTGGGGGAAGGCCTACTACAATCTAAAAGGGGAAATAGAAGGAATAAAACAATTAAATCCCTAACTATTACAATTTTGGCATTCGAGTGCCTCCCAAATGACGAAATTGAACTAAAATTAAAGCAAAACTAAGCAACTAAAGAAATAAATAAGGTAAAAATGAAATAAACACTTAAAGTCATGCAATTGCACACATAAGACACATATATGCACATAGGGTCAAATAAAGTCAAGAAATGAAGGATAGAGTGTACCTCCCTTGCAATGGTAATCAAAGGAAGGAAAAAAAATGGCTTCAAAACAATAAAAGGGTCAAGGTACCACTTTAATTAAGAAGTAATCACAAGCAATAGGGATAAGCATGAAATTGAATCAATCAAAGGCACTTAAAAGGAGGCGAACAACCCATGCTTAAGAAATTAAAACAAGTAGAGACTTGCTTGTAAAAGTCGAAGAATTTCGAGGGGTCAATTCATTGAACATTAAGAGTCTAAAAGGAACGAAATTCAAATTAATGGCTTAAGATAAAAAACTACCAATCAAATGACAAAAACTCACAAAAATAAATGAAAAGCTATTCACCATGATTGCACAACAAAAATGCCAAAAATTCCAAAAAAAAAACAAATTAACTATAAATCTAGAAAAAGTTATTAGACCCTTCCAATTCATCCTACAACTCCTTAAGAATCTACCCAAAACAAGTCAAGACATATTAAAGAGAAAATGGCATGTTAAGGGGATTAAATTAATTAAGTTTTCCAATTAATTGGGCCATAGAAGCATTAGATAGAAGCCAAGGGGTTGGAGTGTAATTTTTCTTTGTTTTCCATGCATGCACACGTAGAAGAAGCTTTCTGCAATTCCATTCCCAGACCACGCAATCTCTGCAACTCCCTTCATCTAGCCAAGATGTACTCATACAAAAGCAACCCAAACTAACTTAAACATCTGCTGAGACTTCAAACCAAATTCACAAAATGAGAATTAATGATCCCAACCATCATCTTACAATCAAGAACAAAATAAAAGACTCAACATTCATAGCAAACATAGCTCCAGATTCTCGGATGAAGGCGAATTGACAACTTTTATTCGAAAGACACAAATGAAAGGACAGTGGCAACCAAACAGAAAATGGAGTAACTAAATGTTTCCAAGTTGCAGGCAACGCCTGTTGCTGCAACAAACAAATGCCTTTAAATTACGGCAAGCATAAACACGGCATCACCATCCCGTAGCAAACAGCCCACATGAAAACTAAGGCAAGCATGAACTTCAGCAAGCAAGAGAAAGAAAGAAAGGAAAACAAAGTCTGTCCAGATGCAAAGGTTCAAATTTTTCATGCATGCAATGCAAAGCCTTCGACCAACCGAAGCAACTTTGCTTCCATCATTTCTGCTGCGAACTCGCAGCTTGTTGACAACCCAGAAAGATGTCCAACGCTATAAACAAGACCCAAGCCTCATCAATTCCTCTACAACCATCACCAACATAAGATTGAGCATTCAAACAAAGTGAGGAAATCCAATTTCGTGGGCTGTTACAGGACGAAAGCAAAGCAGCAAAACATGGCAAAAAAAAATGCAGCTTTCTTTCAATCAAACAAGAATTCCAAATTCTCATCTTAACAGCATACCAGTGATAAAAGACTTCTTGGGCTAGATTAAGGCAATAAAAATAATCCAAAGCACAGAGCAGTAGGAAAAATCCAAGACTTCATGCATCAAAAAAAAGAACTATAAGCACCAGTAGCTTTATAATGCGACTGAATGTAAAATTGCGGCAAAGGCGAAATGACACTCACGGCAAGCATGCCCACAGCCCGCTATCGCGACAACTGAACACCAAAGTGAATACAAACTTCAAGCAACCAAGCACCTCAGTATGGACCAAACATGCTTTCTACTTTTCTTCACAAAGATCAGAAGGAAAACCATGCGGCCCTAGCAAAATTTCTGAAGCTTATTTGATACTTTAATATTTAGCAGTCTCACGCAATAGCAACAAGTTTTTACAGCTACAAGTATTCAATCATACCCAGACCGTCAAAATTTAAAAACTTTGGAAACATCAGAGATCACCAAAAGAACCCATGGAACACATCTATTTGATCTTGGGAAAAAAAAAATGTAAAGCTGATGGTTTTAGGTTTCCAAATTTTCATACCAGCTCAAAACGCAACCCACGCACCGCCACAAGACTTGACCTTTCAACTCACAAACGAAGAAACAACTCTTGGTGAACATGAAACAAAAGGGGCGGAAGAGTAGACAACCAAAGCAGTGATCTTTCCATAAGCAAAATCACGAAACACATGCTTTCTTTTTTTGTTAACAAAATAATCAAGAGTCTGCGTTTCAAAGAGATACTGAGATTTAAAGGAGAGGAACTACTTACAGTACTCAGGCCTTCTTGATGAAGATCTGCCGCTACTAGTGGCGTGAAGGTTAGCAATTCCGGTGGCTCTCCTCGCCCAACCTTCCTTTTTCCCTTTTCTTTTCCAGAAGCTTTTTTTCTGTTTTCTATTCCCTGCCTTTCCTTTTCTTTTCCTCAGACTTCCAGCCGTCCCCCTTCTCTAGCTTTCTGATCTCTTTCTCCTTTCTCGAAGTTCCCCTCCCCTCTCGTTTTCCTCTCCAGCTCTCTATTTTCTTTTTCTATTCTGCTTACTCTCCCTCGGTCTCACTCAGCCGTCATAAAAAAACCCCCTCCTCTTTGCCGTCCCTCCTTTCTTTTATATGGCTCCAGAAAACTAAACCCTCTCAGCAATGGTTTGGATGAAGTGACTGCATTTTGGGGAACCATCTGATGGTTCTTGATACTCAACCATTGAGATTTCTAGACTAAGCCAGGTGGTCTGTACTGTGATCATCGGACGGAGCCAAACCAAGGCCAAATGGCCGAGAACTGTGGCTGCAATTTTTTTCTGCTGCGGCCGAAACCAAAACGTGGATTTTTTTTTTTCAATAAAAAGAAATAAAACATCTTTTCTAATTTTCTCTTTTGGCAAATTTTATTCTAAAAAGTCTTACAATAAACAATAAAAAATAAATAGCTAAAAGAGTAAAAATGAATACAAAATAAAATAAAAATAAAAATGATAAAAATAATAATCTATAAATACTGAAATGCTTATACAAATGCTAAAAATCTAAGAACTAAAATCATGGAATTAAGAGAACTATTACTAAAAATAAAAATAAAATTAGGATAAAAAATTATTTTAAAATTTGGTGTCTACAGTTTGCCCCTCTTTGTCTGAGTTTTGAAAAAACTTGAGACAAAGAAATAGACACCAAATACTTACCTGTGTTATTCGGCTGCAGCTATTTGAACAACTGACACTTTTGAAATGAGGACTGACCCTTTTTAATGAGACTGACTCGGACGAGAAATTTAAAATGGACTGACCAAACAGAAAATTTAAACGGGACTGACCCGAACAAGAAATTTAAAACGGGATTGACTCGCAACAGAGAATTTAAAATCGGGACTGACCCGAAACAGGAATTTAAAATCGGGACTGACCCGAGGGGACTGACCCCAACAGAAATTTAAAATCGGGACTGACCCGAGGGGACTGACCCCAACATGCAATTTAAAATCGGGACTGACCCGAGGGGACTGACCCGAACAGAAATTTAAAATCGGGACTGACCCCAACAAGAAATTTAAAATCGGGACTGACCCGAGACAGAAATTTAAAATCGGAACTGACCCGAGGGGACTGACCCCAACATAAAATTAAAATCGGGATTGACCCGAGGGGACTGACCTGTATGCCTTTTTCAACCTTCAACCAGAGCTCCTGGAGTGTGCGAGGATACTTCTTGTGTATTCCTATATTAAACACCTCGGCAACGAACCCGTGGGTAAAGGCAGCTATTGTTATCTCCTTATTGGGATCAGGTATCTGCGGCCGAAACCAAAACGTGGATTTTTTTTTTTCAATAAAAAGAAATAAAACATCTTTTCTAATTTTCTCTTTTGGCAAATTTTATTCTAAAAAGTCTTACAATAAACAATAAAAAGTAATAGCTAAAAGAGTAAAAATGAATACAAATAAAATAAAAATAAAAATGATAAAAATAATAATCTATAAATACTGAAATGCTTATACAAATGCTAAAATCTAAGAACTAAAATCATGAATTGAGAGAACTATTACTAAAAAAAAATAAAATTAGGATAAAAATTATTTAAATTTGGTGTCTACAGTTTGCCCCTGTTTGTCTGAGTTTTGGAAAAATTGAGACAAAGAAGTAGACACCAAATACTTACCTGTGTTATTCGGCTGCAGCTATTTGACAACTGACGCTTTTGAAATGAGGACTGACCCTTTTTAATGAGACTGACTCAACGAGAAATTTAAATGGACTGACCAAACAGAAAATTTAAACGGGACTTTAAAACGGGATTGACCCGAACAAGAACAAGAAATTTAAAACGGGACTGACCCGAACAAATTTAAAAGGGGACTGACCCCGACAGGAATTTAAATCGGGACTGACCCGGGCGACTGACCCAAACAAGAAATTTAAAACGGGACTGACTCGAACAAGAAATTTAAAATCGGGACTGACCCGAGACAGGAAATTTAAAATCAGGACTGACCCGAGACAGGAAATTTAAAAATCGGGACTGACCCGAGACAAGGAAATTTAAAATCGGGACTGACCCGAGACAGGAAATTTAAACGGGTGAAACAGGAAATTTAAAATCGGGACTGACCCGAGACAAAAATTTAAAATCGGGACTGACCCCAACATAAAATTAAAATCGGAACTGATCCGAGGGGAGTGACCCCAACAGAAATTTAAAATCGGGACTGACCCGAGGTCAGTCCCAACATGCAATTTAAAATCGGGACTGACCCGAGGGGACTGACCCCAACAGAAATTTAAAATCGGGACTGACTCGAGACAGAAATTTAAAATCGGGACTGACCCGAGGCCTGAATTTTTCAGTTGGAAAAGTTCCAGTATGCTTACCGTTTGGTTGTGCCTTTGATGAAACTTGCTTGCAACTTGTCCAATCCACCTTTGTTTGCCGGAAAACTTTCCGATACCGACTCCAGTGTGAGATGTGTTTGTTTCCCTCTATGCATGAAATTTTCTGCACAAATGAAAGAATAAAAAAATTGCCACCATCATTTGATCCGGTTCCCTTTGAGAATCGTGTAAACATGAGTCTTTTGCTGCCTTTGTCAACTTTTGTTGTGGTATCTGATTTAGTTGAATTATTACTTCAAAGACTTTCTGATTCTTCTCAGACTGACCAAAGATGATTGAATCCAAAGTATGCTTTGCACAAATCACGGGGATTGTCATTTTACTAAAATTCAATGATGCAAAAGTGATGTATGTAAAATAATTTCACATGTCATGCTGGGATGAATATGCAACAGGATGCAAACGCGATCAATCATGCCTAAACCCATGAAAATGTCATGAATACAAATATTTGAGGGAAAATGAATTTTAAAAGAATGTATTAGCAAAAGATTATCTATTCAAAGTGAAACACAGCTTTTGGCCAACAGATGTCATATTCGAATCTCCGGATATCTTTGTTCCGGAATTCAATATTGACGGAAGTGTTACAAAAACGAAGAGAAATCTGAATGAACCAAGTCACCAGCTGCTCCTCCTCGTGCTTGTTCGTTGTAGAACCCTACCTTGGCGCCCTTTCGGGTTTTCACCAAGGTTGCCCCCACCCTTTTTTGCTTTTGTTTTGTTTTGTTTTTTTTTTTCTTTTTTTTTTGAGGTGCCTTTCGGGTTTTCACATAAGGAACAAAGGAAAAACTCGACCATGATCGACTCAAGAGGGCGAGTTGAAAAATTGCTGGCATCAGTAAAATGCGCTTCCCTTATCAGTTTAGGTGAAGGCATTATGGACATCACTTGCCAGTGATTAGCGAACCTCTTAATAGAAATACCGCAAGTGACGAAAGCCAGGATTTTGGGCTTTTGTAATGATGTCAGGTGGGGTGTTTTCAAGAAGGGTTGAAGCTTGAAAGCAAAAATTTTAATGAAAAGTTTGAAATAACCTGAGATTGCATCATTTTAAAATCATCTCCAATTTTGAACGAAAACTGAGGAAAATTTGCCCTAGTTTGATTGGATTTCTCTCCTTGCATTTTGTATTGCATTTTCCTTACCTTTGCATTTTTCTAAATTTGCCCCAGTGTGGGGTTTTCCTCTCTTGTTGTCTTTTTTCTTTCTCACAATAAATCTGCCACAGTGTGGGGTTTGCAATTTTCAGGGGTTGCCAAACGAAAATTATTAGTCTGATAGCTCAAAAGGGACGACTAGGGATTGAATGTCTCAAATGGAAAAGAAGACGGCCTGACTTGCATTTCATCATTTGCACGAATTTCTAAAAGGAGTTTTGCATAATCAAATGAAGAATTTCTTGCACATGTCTGAGTTGATAGGTTGAGGAAATGTTTGTCCATCCATTTCTGCCAGAATGAGGGCTCCGCCAGATAATACCTTTTGGACAATGAATGGCCCTTGCCAATTCGAAGTAAATTTACCTTTGGCCTCATCTTGCATTGGCAAAATCCGCTTCAGCACTTTGTCGCCTTCCTCAAATGTACGCAAATGGACCTTCTTGTTATAGGCCCGGGCCATACGTCTTTGGTAACATTGGCCGTGACAAATGGCATTAAGCCGTTTTTCATCAATCAAAGATAGTTGTTCATGACGCTGCTTTATCCAATCAGCCTCCTCCAACTTGGTCTCCATTAGAATACGCAATGACGGGATTTCGACCTCGGCAGGTAGCACTGCTTCCATTCCATACATGAGCGAGTAGGGTGTTGCCCCAGTTGATGTTCGGATAGAAGTCCGATACGCCATTAGTGCATAAGGGAGATTTTCATGCCAGTCCCAATGCTTCTCAGTCATCTTGCGAATGATCTTTTTCAAATTCTTGTTTGCGGCCTCCACGGCTCCATTCATCTGCGGCCTATAGATGGCAGAGTTGCGATGTCTGATTTTGAGCTGTTCGCATAGCCCGTCCACCATGTCATTGTTGAGATTCTTGGCATTGTCTGTAATTAGTGTTTCCGACACCCCAAATCGGCATATGATGTGATCTCTTAAGAAATTCGCTACCACCTTCTTTGTCACGTGCTTGAATGATTCTGCTTCGACCCATTTGGTGAAGTACTCAATTGCTACCAATATAAATCGATGTCCATTTGAAGCAGGAGGATCGATTGTGCCAATCACATCCATAGCCCACATTGAGCAGGGCCACGGAGCAATCATGCTATGCAACTCGGTAGGAGGAGCGCGTATGACGTCGCCATGCATTTGACATTTAATACATCTCCGGACAAAATCTATGCAATCGCGTTCCATTGTAAGCCAAAAGTACCCGGTTCTCATGATTTTCCTCGCCAACAAATGTCCATTCATGTGAGGCCCGCAGACACCACTATGCACCTCCTTCATCATGTATTGAGATTCATCTTCATCGACGCACCTTGAGAGGTTCAAATCTGAGGTCCTTTTGTATAATACCTCTCCATTTAAGAAAAACTTCGAGGCCATTCTGCGCAGGAAACCCTTTTCATTCGCACTAGCTTCTGGAGGGTAAGACCCGATTTTGATGAAATCCGTAATATCATTGTACCAAGGGTTTTTGCCAAAAGAATTGTCTACAGCCCAACAATGAGCAGGCTTGTCTTGGAGTTGAATCTGGATAGGCTCGATTTCTAATTCGTCCGGATATTGTATCATAGAAGATAGGGTGGCCAAGGCATCTGCAAATGCATTTCGGGCTCGTGAGAGATGTCTGAACTCCAGGCTTTGAAATTGTCTAGCCAAATTAAGCAAATTACAGTGGTATGGCAGAATCTTTGAATCTTTGGTTACCCATTGCTTCAACGTTTGGTGCACAAGTAAATCCGAATCACTGAAGGCTATTAACTCCTTAACCTCCATTTTCAAAGCCATTTTAAGACCAAAAATACATGCTTCATATTCGGCCATGTTGTTCGTGCAAGCAAATTGCAATTTAGCGGCTCCAGGGTAATGCTTCCCTTCCGGAGATACAAGAACTGCTCCTATTCCGACTCCAAAAGAATTGGCTGCACCATCGAAAAATAATCTCCACCCAGGGCACTGCTCGCTCATGTCTTTCACGGCACCAACAAATAAGACCTTTTCATCAGGGAAATAGGTATGGAGTGGTTGATAATCATCGTCCTTTGGATTTTTTGCCAAATGATCGGCTATAGCTTGCCCCTTGACGGCCTTTTGCGAAGTGAAAACAATATCAAACTCTGAAAGAATCATCTGCCATTTGGCCAGACGCCCAGTTGGCATTGGCTTCTCCAAGAGGTATTTCAAAGGATCGGAACGGGAGATGAGATAGGTAGTATGACTTAGCAGGTAGTGTCTTAATTTTTGAGCCGCCCAGGCCAGAGCACAGCAGCTTTTCTCAATAAATGAATAATTAGCCTCATACTGCGTGAATTTCTTGCTAAGATAGTAAATGACTTGCTCTTTCCTTCCCGAGTCGGTGTGCTGCCCCAGAACACACCCTACTGCTCCGTCGAGCACAGATAAGTACATGATCAAAGGCCGCCCGGTTTGGGTGGCACTAGGACCGGAGGCTGCAGCAAATAATCTTTAATCTTGTCAAAAGCCTGTTGGCACTCCTCATTCCAATGCAACGGCACATTTTTTTTAACAACTTGAATAGTGGCTCACACGTCGCCGTTAATTGGGCAATGAATTTTCCAATGAAATTAATCTTCCCCAAAAAGCTTTTCACATCTTTCTGCGTTTTCGGCACTGGCATGTCTCGAATTGCCTTGATCTTTACCAGGTCTATTTCTATGCCCTTCTTGCTGACAATGAAGCCTAACAATTTACCAGCTGGTGCTCCAAAGGCGCACTTTGCAGGATTTAACTTCAATTTGTATTTTCGCAACCTTTCGAACAACTTCCTCAAGTCAACCAAATGGTCTTCGGCTTTCTTGGATTTGATTATAATGTCATTCACGTAGACCTCCATCTCTTTGTGGATCATGTCATGAAACAAGGTAGTCATAGTCCTTTGATAAGTAGCTCCAACATTCTTTAAACCAAACGGCATTATTCGATAGCAAAAGGTGCCCCAAGGGGTGATAAAAACAGTTTTTTCTCTATCCTCCTCAGCCATTAAGATCTGATGGTACCCAGCAAAACAATCACAGAAAGATTCAATTTCATGCCCGGCCGTGTTGTCTAGAATGATATGGATATTTGGCAAAGGAAAGTCATCTTTAGGGCTGGCCTTATTAAGGTCCCTATAATCAACACAGACTCGCACTTCTCCATTTTTCTTTAGAACAGGGACTGGATTGGAGAGCCAAACAGGGTAATGGGATACAATGATGATATTAGTCTTAAGCTGTTTTTCAATTTGCTCTTTTATTTTGAGGCTCATATCTGGTTTGAATTTACGGGGTTTTTGCTTCACTGGTGGAAAAGCTGGGTTTGTGGGTAATCTGTGCACTACTATATCAGTCAAAATGTCAGTCATATCGTCATAAGACCATGCAAACACATCTCGAAACATAGACAAAAATTCAATCATCTCCTCTTTCTGCTTTTTGTTCAAATGAATGCTGATTTGTATTTCCTTAACCTCGGTCTCAGTACCAATGTTAACAACTTCTGTTTCTTCCAGGTTCGATTTAGATTTCTCCTCATATTGTTCAAGATCTTTTGAAAAAGAATCAAACACTTCCTCACTATCACTCTCGCTTTGAAATTCGGATTCCGTAACTTCCAAGTCGTGAGTGATATAGAGATTGTCATCATCAGATTCCAGAACAGTGATATCCAAAGGGTCAAATAATTTTACTTTTGGCCATCTGAAAGAATTTAAGAAATTCGAGACAATAAGTAAATAGACACATAAATGAACGGTATGATAAAACAAACTATGCACTTTCATAAAACTTCAGATCAAAACAGAAACAAGGTAAAACATAAGTGCAAAAGATGCTTTCATTGAACTATTTACATATGCAAGAAAAGTTTTCATGAACTTTAATAAATAACAACCCCCTGTAGATTTATCGAAACTCCTTTTGCACGGGGAAGTACTCGGCGGTCCAGTTCTGTATAGCTCCTTGGGGAATGTCTGGGAATTCAGCATCATCTGACGGCCCATTTTCGGATATTGCTCCCACAAACAAATGAGTCAGGCTCGTCTCCAGTTCGTCAATTGGGCTAAACTCAGATGTAATGACTTCAGCTGGCTTTGGAAAGGTATAGCGTAATGGCGAAATGTCTAAAGCACCTAACTTGCCTTCCTTTTCTGCCCTTTTGTGCGCTTTCATCTCTTGTATATCCCTAGCAGTTGGATGGAATCCCAACCCAAATTGGTCCTTCTTTTCGATGAGTTCCACGGGCTTCAGCATGCCTTGCAGATTGCGTCCCAACCCCCTATCAAATTCATATCCTCCGCGAATCATCTCCTTGGCCATCATGACACTGGCGGCTGGCAAAAACATTTTATCTTTTGAGTCCTCACTTGTTACCCAACTCACGGAGACAATATCAGCTGCACGATAGGAAGACACAGAGGCATTTCGGTCACCATCCTCCTCAGGCTCGAAATCGGCAATTACAATGCAATCTTCTTCAGCAAAAATGGTTATCAACTGATCGTTCACCACGAATTTCAATACTTGATGCAAGGAAGAGGGCACAACGCCCGAGCTATGAATCCATGGTCGCCCGAGTAAAACATTATAGATACTAGGAAAGTGCATAACTTGGCAAGCTATCTGAAATTGAGCGGGCCCCATTTCGACCACCAAATTTACTTCTCCTATGGACTCCCTTTGGGCTCCATCGAATCCTCGAACCACGGTCTCTGAGGGTTTCAGCTTAACATCTTGCAGCCCTAACTTCACCAACGTGCTCCAAGGACAAATATTGAGGGCAGACCCATTGTCGATCAGTACTTTAGGCAACATCTTTCCATTGCACCTCACAGCTACATATAAGGCTTTGTTATGACCAGTTCCTTCTGCAGGCAGCTCTTCATCAGAAAAAGTGATTTGTTTAGCAGCCAATACATTTCTAACTATGTGCGAGAAATTGTCAACCGAAATATCCTTGGGAATACGAGTCTTGGTCAACACTTCAAGTAATGCATCCCTATGCAAATCTAAGGTGAAAAACAAGTCTAGTATGGAAATTTGGGCAGGCATTTTGTTCAACTGTTCAACCACATTATATTCGCTTCTCTTAATCCTTTTAAGAAAATCCCACACTTCTTTTTCGGTCACTGCAGGTTTGGTAGTCGGCTCATGATTGTTTACTTCAATTGGGGCGTTAGCAGTTGAGGGACTTGCAATCTTCCCTGACCTCGTAACAACAGACACTTCTTCCTTCAAAACTGGTTTGCCTCCGATTTGCAAAACGGGCTCATTATAATTCCACGACACTTGTCGTAGACTTAAAACTGGCACTTGTTCTGGGAATTCAATTATCACAGGTTCTAAGGCCGCACTTTCGGATGGAGTTAGGTCTAAAATGAAGGGCCTTTTGTCTTCCTTATATGATGCTTCCCCTATCACAAAAGGTTGCTCCATTATCCCACACGCTTCTACCTCATTTGACATGCTCCGGACAACCTCTTTGAATTCCTCATCATCCATAATAACTCCAACAGCACCAGCATGCTCTGGCAAGGGGTTCTGGTTCACATTCGGTCCTTACTCCTCTCTTTTCCTAATCACGATCTCCCCTGCTTCTATCATGTCTTGAACCTTATGTTTAAGGAGTCGACAATTGGTCGTGGAGTGACCAAGAACTCCTGAATGATAAGCACAAGTAGCCTGTGGATTATACCTAGTTGGCACACCATACGGGTAAGTTGGAGGGGGAATCACACCTATTTTACCGGCAGCCTTTAATTGCTCATACAACTGATCCAAAGGCCTGCCAAGGTTAGTGAATGTTCGAGCACGATTTTGATTGTAGGTTTCAGTAGGTTGGGGATAGTTGTAGGTAGGTCTGTTTGGTGGGGGAAATCTTTGAGGGTAAGGAGGTCGAGGACGAGTTTGTTGAAAGTTAGGTTGAGGTATTTGAAAAGGGGTTGTAGGCGGGTTGGCGTAGTTTGGGCGAGGTCGGGGGTGCGAGATATTGGTATTGTAAACAGGGTAAGGACTTGGATAGTAGGGATAAGGTGAATATGTTGGTTTATGTTGAGATCTGGGTCTTGGTGTAGGGTTTTGATCCCATATGAAGGCGGCTTCCCCCTCTTTCTTTTTAAACTGCGGCTTTTTCCCACTACTCCCTTGTCCTTACAAAGCATCCAACTGGGATTTGAGGGCAGAGACGTTAACAATCTTCTCAACTCTTACAAAGTCATCGTACTCCTCAAGCTTATTGACAATGGCGGCGAACGAGCATCTAGTCATGCGAAAAATTTCTTCAAAGTACGGCGGATCATGTGCTTTAATGAAAGTGCGTATGATTTCGTCCTCAGTCATTGGTGGCTCGACTTTTGCAGCTATCTTCCTCCACCTTTTGGCATAAGTTTTGTGGTCCTCAGAGGGTTTTCTCTTTGTTCCTTCCAGCGTGGTTCGTGTCGGAGCCAGTTCGCAGTTATACTCGTACTGCCTTACAAAAGCATTGGACAGGTCAAGCCAAGTCTTGACTTCTTCGGGCTTCAAATTTGAGTACCAGTCGAGGGCATCCCCCTCCAGACTTTCCGGGAACAACCTTAGAGGCAGGTTCTCGTCGTCTACAGGCTTTCCCAACTTGTTAGTAAATAGTCGGAGGTGTGTTTTGGGATTACCTGTCCTATCGTACTTGTTAAACTTAGGGGTTTTGAACCCCTCAGGCAACTGCACATTCGGAAAAAGGCAAAACTCATCGTAATCCAGGACTCCTTGCTTGTTCAACCCCTGGCTTTTCCTCATAAACTCATCGAAACGGTATAGGCGCTTGAGCAGTTTCATATCAACAGGAGCAGAAGATTCTCCTATTTCTAGCTTAGCTTGGACAATATGGTCTGGCAGGAATGGCTCAGCAGCAGTGGGATAAAAGGTATGTGGCTCAGGTGATATATTTGAAGTGACTTGGGGTTGTGGGCCTTGCATGTAAGTAGGAAAAAATGAAGGATTAGGAGGGTAAGTGTATGGCAAATTTATGGTGGGATAGGTGAAAGTTCCTTCGGGTGGAATGGGGAAGGATGGAGTAACGGTGGCTTGAGTTGAAGGGATGACAAATGGCTCTGGCTCAGGCTGCCTGACGGGTACGGGCTCGGGTTGAACTCCGTTGCTAATTAGCTCGTCAATCAATTTCCTTTGGGCCGCCATCTCGGTAGCCATCTCACCAAACTTAGTAAGCATTTCGGTTAGCTGAACCCCTAAACTCGTGGTTTCGAGTTGGGCGGTAGTAGCAGACCTATCCGATTGTTCCGGTTGTGAACTCATGTTTACACGACTCCTCTGGGCTCGACTACGGGATCGCGTTATGATGGGATTTCGACGAGAAGCTATATTTAAATATTACCTGAAAACATGAAATGGCGTGCTTTTAGATTTAGCTCTGGCTTAGCTTTTTTAAAAATAAAACAAAGAAAAAGAAAAAGACAAGAGTTAGTAGATGTCCAAAAAAATTCGGATGCATGTCCTATTGGAGGGCCCTTTTTGTGCCAAGGGTAGGTCTAGTATGATACAACACCTTCGAAATGGGACCCGTAACACAAACCTATTTTTGACAACAATCCCAAATGAGTGCAAAAGAAAAATCGCTTTCATTGATAAACTTGCCAATATTTACATCATGTCACGAAGACGATTCCGTACAAGATTACCAAAACTTCTAGCCTATCTAATACAGAGTCCTGGTTTCTCTAGCATATGGAATCTATCATGTTCAGCTTGTCATACAATTCTCCGCATTTCCTTTTCAGCTCTTGACGCTTTTCTCGCTCGTTTTCATGCAATTGCTTGTTTTGCTCCGCTATCCCTTTGTATGTTTCAACAGACTTACTTAACTGCAGAATTTCCTTATCATTTGCTTCGATAATGGGTTTCAACCTTCCCACCTCCTCGGCTGGTTCATTTTGTGTTTCTTGTGTAGCGGATCTTCTTACCCAGTCTTCGTATTGTGGAGTGGTCAATCCCTTTTGCTTGAGCTCCGGGATGTATTTGAAATACTCGTCATCAGATAGTGTCACCCATGCTTCAATAATCTGGTCTTTCATAGGGAGCTCGCTTGAGCACATTCCTCTATTGAAGACGATGGTAAGTTTACTCACATCAACCACAGGCGGCACTCCTTGTGTACGTCATAACTGTCTGAGGAACCTCTTTGGAGCGTATGCGGTAATTCCTTGGGTACCCAATAGGAGAACAAAATCTGACACTCTAGTGCGGAGTATTGGCCTAAGGCAAATCGTCCAGTCTAACACCCACCTAATGTCTTGATCTGGCAACATCTCTAAGTATTTGACACATTCAACCGCATCGTTTGGCAGACCCTCTTCGTTGACTCGCTTATGATGCGTGATTACCCAGTTGTACCCAACTACTGGCAAACTTTCCGAAACGAATGCTCGTCTCTTAAAATGTTCTAGGGCCCAGATATGCAGAACTATATTAGCCCCGTAAAAGAACTTTTCCCCTTTCTGGCAGTTGGTACAAGCTAGAAAAATATCCGCAAGGATGGTAGGGATTATGGTGCATTGTTTACTTTGGATTCCTGAAAAGAGGTCTTGTATAACCTTTGCTACCTTGAAAGCTATTTTCTGATCTCTTCTCGGGAAGAAATAAACTCCAGCCATAACTATTCCATACACCACTGGCCTTTTGTGTTCCCAAACATCCTTGGATGTGAATGAAAAATCTTCCCTATATCTCTCAAACCCGTTTCGTAGTGCAAAATGCTCAAACAAAGTGTTCACGGGGACACCCTGATCTGACCCTCGCAATACCGACTCTTTCAATCCTATGATCTTGCAGAATTCTATCTTGTCTGAAATGTATGGGAAAATCAAGGCGGTTCCATGCAAAGATAAATTGAAGAGGCCAGCTATTTCCTCAAGTGTCACTGTCATGTGCTTATTGCCTACCCTAAAGGCCGAACATTCCGGATCCCACTGATGTACTAGTGCCTCTACCAGATAGCCATTGGGCTTGATCTCCTTAAGATCTCCAATCGGCCCTAAATGTTGAGCTACTTGATGTAATTCGCTAGGTAGCATAAGAGCAGGCCATCTTTGAACCTCGGCCGACGGTACCAACAACTGATAGATTCGACGGGGGCACTCCATCTAAAAATGGAAGAGACGGGTTGTCAATTACCTTACCTACGAGTCCCATTCTCCGGTTGGCAAAAATTTAAACGTGCAATCCCTTAAAGGGTTATGTAGCCACGGGAAAAGTCAAGGTGAGTTTAATCCTAACAGCGGGATTCCCTAAATGGCATTCCCTCTATGGCTCATGCATGATGCCAATTTATCAATGCGAGTAAATATGCCGTACACAAAGGAAACGTGACCTAAAGGAACCCCCTTTTTGTATGCTGGGGTGAGCCTAAAATGAAATGTATTCATGTTACGTATGCGAAGCATTGAATTTAAACGTGTCACATCAAATGGGGTAGGCTCCTAGAGAGTGCCATGCCAGGACTCTTATTTCCTAGGGCTAATGAATGCAATAAAGACAAAAACCAAGAAAAGTTAGTTCAACACATACACATAACACATTGTAGCAAAGCGATATAAAGAGGTAAAGCAATAAAAAGAATAGAGGGGTTGGATCCCTCCCCTCGTGAACGGTGTCCCTAATAGGGTAAGGCAGACTCTACCCTAGGTAAACTATCATGGATGCATGCGGTTGGGGCTCACTAATGCATCTAGACTTGATGGTTTTAGGTCCCCGAGCCTTCAGACTTGGAAACCAAAGGTCATCAATCCCAAGGTTCTTTGTCGGTGGCTCGAGCGATTTCCCAGACATTGCTACGCACACATCGTGTCACGGCTACATGTCATGAGTGAATCTATCGAAAATCCTCAACCTTCAATTAAAAGCTAAAGGCTATGAACCCAAAGCTTAAAATGGAAGATTGAGTGACCCCTCGGATCAAGCTACGCACACATCGTGTCGCGATCACAAGTGTCGCGCCCCACTTTTTGAGGTGTGTGAAAGTAGTGTGTGAGATATGTATGTGAACGTGTGTGAAAATGAAAATAAAAGGCCGTGGGACTTGAAAATGCGACGATTTGGCCAAGCAAAGTTCAAAAAGGGTTTTTGAAGGGAAAATGGAGTCGCCACTTGGTATAGAGTTAGGGTGTACCAAGTCACCCAAAAAGTGATTTTTTTGGAAAAAAGTAAACAAACACTTTTTAAAGAATTTTTAGGTCTACGTAACCAAAGAAAGGGATCGGGGGTCACATTTGATAAGGGAGAAGGCAAAGGCAAAGCCTAAGGCACTTCCTTACCCTAGCCAAAGCTAGTTGCGTGACTTAGCCCTTCTTTCCTAATTCTTCTACCCAAAATATGCGTTGCATGTTGGATATGACAAATGGATGAAAAAGAAATGCAATCCTAAATCTAAAATGTCTCTTACGAGGCTTTTTGGTCCCAACCACATGAGTTGTGGTGGCCAATAAGGAAAGTCCTCATAGAGGTCGCGAATGATGCAAATGAAGACTCAAATATGAGTGCAAGTGTGAAAATGTAAGAAAACGTGCATGTGTGCGAATGTAAGACAAGTGCAAGTGTGCAAATGTAAGAAACATGCAAGTGTGCAAATGTAGGAAAAGTGCATGTGTGCAAATTGAGAAAATAAAGGTGTTGGTGTGCAAATGGATGATAGTAAATACATATAAGTGCAATTGGGTGCAATTTGTGAGGTGGGAAATGATGATAAAAGAAGAAAAATGTGCAAACATGGCATGTGGATCGAGAAAATATAAGTAGTGAGAAAATGTGGATGAAAGAGTGAGGAAGTGCTATGATAAGAATGAGAGTGCATGAACCTAGAGGAATGCATCAAGTCGGGTACGGGAATGACTCCTAATTTCACGACTTCGATTTTCCCTTTGATTAGAAGGAAGAACTAGCGTGCTAAGGCTATTTTGTAGCCACACTCGCTCGTTTCCCTTATCGAAAGGGGACCCTCAAGCAAATGTACCCTATAACTAGCATGAAGATGCAAAAGCCTAAAATGAAGGGGAAAGGATTGGAGGAGCATGCCCAATGCTAGAAAACTAAGAAAAATGCATGAAATGTGGTGGAACATGCAAGTATGAACTAGCGAGGGAAATCCCTAAGGGTCTAGCGTTGGACTAGCCCATATCTATGAATTCCTACTAGCGTTGGACTAGTGAAAAACGGGACAATGAGCCACAACTAGCGTTGGACTAGTGTGGTGACGTGCATTCATCCATTACATTCATCTATGACTATAGAAAGCAGGTAGACATGCCAATCACCTATAAACACGTAGCACATAACACTTAGCATGCTCGACTAAATGCAAGAGCCTAATAAAGCAAATTAACACGTAGCAACAAAAGCAAGCAATCAATCTAATGAACCTATCACATTTGCTAACTAAAACAAAAGGGGAAAGGAAAAAATGGACAAAAATGCTCTCCAAGCCCTATCTATTACAAGCCAAGAGGTGTACACATACCCCATAAAGAATAACTTAAATAAAAAGCAAAAGTAAAATGAAATAAATGAAATGAATTCAGGAAAAGCAAGGAAAGCCAAGTAGACATGCAATTCTCATTTAGCACGTTGGATCACATATGGGAGAGACAAAAAAGATAAAAGAAGTTATACCTCCCTTGAGTTGATGCCCTAAATGGAGTGAAATCACTTATTTATCCTCTAAAATAAAAGAAATGGTCAAGGTACCAATTTATTTGGGAAAATTAAAGAAAATAGGCAAACACAAGCTCACTTGGTCATAAAGCTCTTAAAATCACGAATTAAGTGCAATTAAACAAAATATGGTAATTAATTAAAGCAAACAAGCAATGAAGTTGCAAAAATCAAAGTTGCGAAGGATCAAATTGATGAAATTATTCAATTGGTTGGGTCATGGTGAAACAAAGAGAGACTGGGGGGCCAAAGTGTAATTTTCAGAAATTATTTTCATACAAAAGCATGCAAATGCTACGACCCAACTTCCTGCAACAAACAAACTCATTCCAGCATGCTTCATCTATGATTTCACCCGCAAGCTTCATTCACAAACCTTCGGCAAGCAACACTGTGAACTAACTCTAATCAAAACATGACTAAACACCTCATGGCAAGGCAATTCTTAGAAGTTTTTCATGTAAACATTGCGAGGACAACTACTGCAACAGAAAAGAAAGCTTGCTGCAATTTTCTCATTCCAACCGAGACTCACTGTCATGAAACAAATCAAGCCAAGACAAACACAAGTGCAATGACATCAGGACTGTGTTGTTAACATCAACCAAATGCCCTCGTTCACCCCACGGAAATCAAACAGGGGACTGGACATAAAATCTGCAAAAGAAAATGAACTTGGAGCAACAAAGGTTTCGATCACTTGCAAAATGATGTCTACCTTCACTGCTGCAACAGACCAGGAAAACTCCCTCCCCCTTTAAACTTTCGATCAGGCTTTTGCTTTATGAATTCAAAAGGAAAATGTTTATGACAAAAGGGGAATGAAGGCACGGAACAACCTCATCGCAGCAAGTGAACAACAACAAAGAAAGAACCAACAGCGAGCTCTTCATGCATTTGGAAAACTGGAAATTGACATGATGAATCAATCTTCAACCAAGCGATAAATTTTAATGCAAACAAACGCTAGCTAAGGGAACAAGACAGAAATGTAGACATGCAAATTGTGAAGAAGCGTCTGCAATTTCTGGTGTGTTTCACTTATTCTAGCCGAACTGTGCTTGTGAGCAAGAGTTCAAGCAAGCTTATACTAATTTAACAGCCAAACCCAACCACAAAGGCTTCAACCCATTGTTGTTAGCATCCCCAAGCATAATCACCTAACCCCCATAAACTGAGTGAAACAGCCGGGCATAAAACGCAGCAAAAGAAAGGGTGAGACTTGCGGCAATCTAAGGAAAAGGAAAAGGGGCTGCGCACGCTACTGCAACAGGACCAAGAGCTTTGAGCTTGTTGCAGCAGATCTCATGCACAATGCAAACTGAACCTAGGCGACAGGATCATCAGACATTCCCCTTAGTTTAGACACAAAAGGAAATCAGAATAAAATATCATGCAAAGACTAAATAGCAGCATTTGTAATTTCTGATGCTTCAGGGACTTCCGTAATCTCACGTACAAACAGTCAGCAACAAAATCTAAGCTCCAAGTTTTCCAATTTCTCATTCAGTATTACAAAATTATCCTCAAAATATCATGCAAGCGGAAAGAAAGTCTGGGCAGAGAGGGGCCATAACATCATATTCTTGCTTTAAACTTTGCAACTTATTTTCAAAAATAGCCGCAGACAACAAAACTCAAACAAACAACAATCTTTCGAGCATCCAACAAGTTCCTCGCTTTTAGGAAGAGGAAAATGTGATCTAGGAACCAGATCATAAGCAAAGAAAGAACCATCAGGCGTTGTCATGCCTAGAAACTAAGATAGATAGCAAAAGAATGCAACTTTAGACTGCACAATGTAAATAACAACGCAATGGAACATTTCTCCCAACTTTCGGCCCCTACTTGTAAGTCAGATGCATTAGTAAGATTGAACCAGACATCAATCTTTGATGCTAAACAACGAAATCACATAAATTTCACCATCCAAGCATGCAAAAGAACCCAGTATTTCTGGTTACACAGACCAGATGTTAAATGGAATGGAAATGGACAAGAGAAGGGTCGAAGACTACCTGTTCACGACGTGGGTTTTTCGCATCCAGAGTCAAAAAGAGTTCGCGCTGCATTCCTGATGCGATTCAAAACGTATTGTGTGAGAACCCTGAAAATATATTCAAATATCATTTCGTATTTCACTTGCATTTTCAATTCATTAGTAATTTTAGCATTACTCTCACTTGGTTGCAGGTAAGCATTTAAAAACACTTTTCATGTGTGAACTAATATAATTTTTCTAAGTTATGAAATTTCTTGGTTTGCTTAAACATATTATTACATTTGGATTTAGAATAATTTATCACCTTAACATAAAAAGTTAGAACGCTTAATCTCCACTACGCTAGATCAACGTTACTTGAGCCGATTAATCTTGCTACCTTAGAATAAATTATTTAAAGTCCAATAATTAACTCTACTTAGTGAATAACGTTAAAAATATAAAGCCGACAAATTTTAGATAAGAATAATACAAAGTATACTAATTACGCGTGGGGCGTAAATGTTTCGAGAATAGAAGCCTTGCAAGATTAGTACATCATTAGGAATTTAAATTATGTTCGGAATAATTTTTGGAGTTAAATTGGAATTAGGGTTCTAAGTGGTCATTAGTAGGACAACGTGAAATGTCCAAATTACCCTCTACATTATCACAAAACTACCATGCAAACCACAAAACATTTCCGGACACCATAATCACAAACCTCTTCATTCGACCAACCCGCAGCTTCACCATTCCTACACTCAATCACTTCCGACACTCAACCTCCCTCAAAACCGCAGCACCACTCCACAATTCCATTCCATATCCTCTGCACACTTCCTACCCCAGATAACACTCTACCTTCACTTTGTTATCATCGCCAGAGATAGAGAGGGAGAGACCGAGCTGCAACCATTCTGTTTCTGCCGTGAGCTAAAGGGGAGAAAGGAGAGGGACACTAAGTGAGTTTCACTCCTGACTGCACCCTTAACCAGCTGCAAATCATTCTCTAACCGCCACACCATCGCAACTGCAACACCACTAGGACAACCATTCAGCTGCAAGTAAGCCGAGAGGAAGAGAGATAGAATTTCGGCTTGGTCACGCGTGCAAGCTTTCAGCAGAGGTAGATTCTGTTCTAGAGTAGCTTATTAGAGGCAGATGGTAGTGTTTAAGAACTTGCATGTGGGATTTGTGCATCTTACGAAAGCACCTGTCTTGACTGCCCCTATTCATGAAAAGCGATTACTCCTCCATATTACAACCCAAGAACGCTCAGTGAGGGCGTTACTGGCACAAGAAAATAATGAAGGAAAAAAGGTTGCCCTTTATTATTTAAGCAGAATGATGACCCCTAATGAATTAAACTATTCATCGATTGAAAAGTTGTATTTAACTCTTATTTTTACAATACAGAAGTTAAAACACTACTTTCAAATATATAGTGTGAGACTCATTTTCAGAGCGAATCCTATAAAATATATGATGAGTAGACCAGTACTATCCGACCATCTAATTAGACGGTATCTTTAGTTACAATAATTTGAAATTATTTATATACCTCAAAAGGCTGTAAAAGATCAAGTACTGGCAGATTTTCTTATTGATCACCCAACACCTATTAAATGGGAGTTGAGTGATGATCTACCAAATGAGAATGTACTCCTTGTTGAAATTCGCCCACCATGAAAAATGTATTTTAATAGTGCTACTCAACGTCATGGAGTTGGAACTGGTATTATATTCATAACTCTTGATGCAGAGGTTTTGCTATACTTTTTTACTTAAACCAATGTTGTTCAAACAATTTCGTTGAGTACCAAGCTCTAATACTCAGATTTGAAATAGTTGTTGACATGAAACAATTGGAGTTTCAAATCTATGTGACTCGCAATTAGTAATTTACCAACTTTTGGAAAGTTATAAAATCAAAAAGTCCGAGTTAATTCCATATTACAAGTATGCAACGCGACTTATAAGACAGTTTAGAGGTGCCATTATTAAACATGTTCTTAGAAGAGAAAATAAGCAAATTGATGCATTGGCTGTCCTTGTTTCTTCACTTACCGCGCAAAATCATGAGATACAAGTTCGTGTATGTTAAAAGTGGGTAGTTCCATCACTATTTGATGATGAAGGTATTGAAGAAAATGACACTCATGTGGTCTCAACTTACGAAATTGATAAATAAGATTGGAGACAACCCCTCGTTGATTATCTCAAGTATCAAAAGTTACTTGAGGAGCAACGTAGAAGAGCTGACATCCGCCGTCGTGCTCTTCGTTTTATCTTGTACAAGGATACACTATACCAAAAATCATTTGAAAGTGTATTCTTGCACTGCCTAAGTGAAGACGAGGCATATCAGACAATGTATGAGACACATTTTGGAATATGTGAAACTCATCAATTCGGTCCCAAGTTACATTTTCAGATTAAAAGGATGGGCTATTATTGGCCTACTATGATAAAAAATTGCATAAAATATACTCAAATGTATCAAACTTGCCAATTTTATGCAAATTGCATTCATCAACCACCCGAACCATTACACCTGACTATTGTTTTTTGGCCTTTTGATGCTTGAAGTCTTGATGTTGTGGGGCCGTTATCAAAGTCGTCCGATCAATATTTATATATATTAGTTGCGACCAACTACTTCTGTAAATGGGTTGAAACTGTACCATTCAGGCAAGTTAGAAAAGAAGATGTAATGACTTTCATTCGTGTAAATATTATTTACTGTTATGGAGTTCTCCGGTATATTATTAGTGATAATGAAAAATCCTTCTCCAATAACTTAATAGATAAGTTGTGTGAGAAATTCAAATTCAAGCAACGCAAGTCCTCGATATATAATACCTCCGCCAACGGTCTCGCGGAGGCATTAAACAAAATTTTGAATAACTTGTTGAAAAAAGTGGTGGTTAAATCAAAGAAAGATAGGCGAACCTCTTTGGACCTATCGCATCACATATCGAATTCCAATGCAAACCACGCCATATGTCTTAATTTATGGCGTAGAAGCTGTCATGTCTCTTGAGCAACAAATTCCTTTTTATGAGAATTGCTATCCAAGAAGGGCTTACAGAGGAAGAAAATAGTCGCCTGCGCATTGAAGAATTAGAAACTTTAAATGAAAAGAGTTTGGAAACCCAGCAAAATCTTGAATGCTATCAAGCTCACCTTTCTAAAGTTTTCAATAAGAAAGTTCAACATCGTTCCTTTCAAATTGGTGATATGGTGCTCGTAGTTTGAAAGCCAATAGTTATGACTCATCGTATCAAAAATAAATTTGTTTCCAAATGAGATGGACCATATATTGTTTGAGAAGTCTATACAAATGGTGCATATAAACTAGTGGACAAGATGACGTAAAAGTTGGCCTTATAAATGGAAAATTCATGAAGTTATACATGCCATAAAAAATAAAGTACTCCATGACGCATGAGTCTAAATTGCATGTTACTCCTAACCCGCAATAGTTTAAATTGTGAACTGTAGGAACTAGATGTGATTTGATTCCCTTTTGGAATATATAGGCAATTTAGAGGGTAACTTCTAAATTCAGTTACAACTCTATAAAATTAAATTCTTTGCCCTGATGACTCTTTTATTGCAAAAAAAAGTGCTCCTCTTTAGGATAATTTAAATTATTTTGCGGCATACACTTGAAAGTGTGTTGTCCAAATTATCAAATTATTTGGACAATTATCTTCTCAAATGTGATCAAAATTATGCAAATATTGAATCGTTTATATTGCAGTTGATAGCCTAAAATGGTGGTTATTGAAAGAATAAGGGAAAATAAGGGACATTTACAAGAATGTCATGAAAAAACAAATCAAATTTCATTATGGAATAATAAAAAAAAGAGATAGTTATGCCTGTGGTTACATGCCTTGAGCGATTAACAGTAGATGAAACTTGAAACAAAGTAAAAGATTGCTATTGATCCTATAATGACAACAGCTCTTTGCGATTGCTTTCAAGTAATGCTTGCATCTTATCCAAAATTTGGCTCTCCTCAGAAAATAGAGGTAGGGAATCCTCAATCTTTCAAATTTCATTTCATAAGTCAGCTATCCTATTTTGAATTCGGATAAACTCGTATTGCTCCTTTCATAACAGTGAAAGTGTCTCCTTCCTGTAGATATCCAAGAACTCAAGCCGTTTCTTTAACTCTACTTCCTTGCGGTCAATTTTCTTAAGTTTCAACATGTGCGTTGAGATCTTTTCTGCTTATTGTTTCTCCTTACTCTGAGCATCCCTAAGATGTTGAG
This sequence comes from Coffea eugenioides, assembly GCF_003713205.1. Taxonomy (NCBI): domain Eukaryota; kingdom Viridiplantae; phylum Streptophyta; class Magnoliopsida; order Gentianales; family Rubiaceae; genus Coffea; species Coffea eugenioides. The sequence continues at coordinate 29,126,201 of NC_040037.1, forward strand.
TGGGTACAAAAGCAACTCATTATATGAATCAACTGAAATTTTCTTTAAGAGAGAAGGCTTCACTGCGACATAACGAGTTACATTTGCAAAGAAAACCTTTAAAAGACCTTCTAAGTTTGAGATATCCATAACATTGAAACTTTGCATTTCCTCCATGATTCCATTTGCTTTCGTCTCAAGAGCAGACATGCGTTCCAAGACTATTTAGGATATCATAACCTTCAAATTATTCTACAGCATTTGAATGTAGTATCAACAATATATTGAGATCACAGTTTGGGGACAAAATTCAGACACTTGAGGTGGCCTTGACCAAGATGGTGGATCGAAATTTTGAGTTTCTTTTTGTCCAATAGGGTCATATGTTCTTCCTTCTGTGGCATGATTTGCTGAATCACGTTTTCATCATCTACCGCCTTTTTGGAATTCTCACAGTATTCTTTTGTTTGGTATAATTGACTACTTGTTTTGCCAAAAGTTCAAATACAGTGAATCTTTCAATAGATGCTTGGCTTGGTTCCTCATAATCAACAAAAACCAAGTCTTGATCATTCAACTACAAGAAAGACGTTATGAAACAAGTCATTAATATAAAATTAGTAAGTAAATTTCAAATGCCAAACTAAAGAAGGCGAGAAGAGTTCTTACAATATTGGCATGACTTATACTAGATACACATATGTTCGGGATGTTCTTAAAGAATTCTTTAGGGACTAATGCAATATCGTCTGAAGAGAGAGTCATTACCTTGGATTTCTTGCGCTTCCAATACTGGTCCGTACTGATAGAATGCTCGTCCTCCACGACAATGGGATTGCTCCTCTTTTTTCATTGGAATTGCGAGACTCATGATCAGTGACTTATACCAGACACACATATGTTCGGGATGTTCTTAAAGAATTCTTTAGGGTCTAATGCAATATCGTCCGAAGAGAGAGTCATTACCTTAGATTTCTTGCGCTTCCAATACTGGTCCGTGCTGATAGAATGCTCGTCCTCCACGACAATGGGATTGCTCCTCTTTTTTCATTGGAATTGTGAGACTCGTGATCAGTGGCCTTTACAATTATTGAAGAAAGACAAAATGAAGTACTCTACGGAGATTCTTTATTAGAAGTTAGGATTTCAGGAGTAGCAACCTTGTTGCTTGAGTTTTTCAAAACTTTCTCCTCATTTCTCACAGCCTTGGTGATTTTCTGCTTCGTCTCAAAATTATTACCAACCTTAGAAGGATTATTCAGGTTTGCAAGTTTCTTTCCCTTAGATTTCTTTTGCGTCAAATTTGATTGGACGCTCTTAATCAAAGTATTGTGACGCCCCACCTTCCCCTAGGACGTACCCAAGGGTTTGACGGACCGCTTGCCTAATTCTCATCAAGATTCACTCACTCACTTCAATCAACTCTCAGGATTAACCATTCAAACCTCTAAAATAACATTTAAGTTCTACAATTCAACCAAAATTCAAACTTATTTACAATCCAAAACCCAAATATATGATACAACATCAAATATTGAAATACATTCTATCTACCAAAAGAATAAGTACAAGAGAATTATACACTTTAGGTCACACTCAATTGCTCTAGGTTTCCACTCCTGTAAGGAAAACAAAAACTAAAGAAATGAGTTAAAAATCCAGTGAGATTCCAAAACAAGCAGTCAAGTAAGTAAAACACGGGAATATTAAATTTAACACTTTTCACAGTAATAAACAATCATTCAAGAAACAATCACTCAATCATTGGAAGGATACGTGCTCATTTGGAGCCATTCATTTAGTCATTCAGTCGCCGACCATTTCCCTTATTTCTCTGACATTTGAAAACATTTAACAGTGTAAACTCCTTCAGTGTTCATTTCATTTATTCATTCATTCAATCATTGCATTATATTCACTGGCAAGTTCTCCACCAGATTTTGTGGTTATAATTGAGTATACTAAACACTATCCCAAGGTCACCAGCTGCCTAATCGAATCCGCTTCTGGCTTGAGTCGACTGGCAAAGAAGAGCATGGGCCCAATTCAGCCAAAAGTTTACATTCATACACAAGTAACATTCAATCACTTGATCATTGAAAATTCACATTCACTTAGGTTGAATGCGATAAAGTACACACTTGCCCATTAAAAATCCATTTAACAATCATTGAAATGCATTTAACACTCAAACAAACATTTACAACATTTCACATAGTCATTGGAAGCACAACATGCAAGGAACACTCACCAATAGTCAAGTAAGCAAGACAAGAGAAAATTTTCACAAGTTCTCCTCGGGGTTTCCGTCAAATTCCTCTTGAATACTTGAGACATGCACAATCAATGATTACCTATAATTGTTCAACCAAGGCCAAACAATTTTCCCTTAACCCTTCATTCAAGCGTGCTCAATTTCTTGTCAAATTAAGATAGAAACTCTCTTCACTTAACCACTAAGATAACACTCAAGGGAAGATTCAAAAGTGTTTCATTTGTTAGTCAAAACATGGCAAGAGTTTTCGATTCAAAAGTTAGCCAAACTGTTCAAGAGTTTAACAAAACATACATGGAGGGAAAACCACTTTCACTTCCTTAACCCTAATCTTTTGCCCAAGTTTTGATATATATAAATGAGCGTTCAAGTTTACTAAAAATTATGAAATCAAAACCTCACCAAACCACCATTTATTTCTTAGTAAAGACGCCAACAAATCCTCCAAAGTTTAAACATCAAGCAAGTGAAATTTTTTCACAAAACTCTTGGCGTAACGCTCCATTTTTCACCCACTTTTAATTCAAACTTGTTGCTCCTTTTAAAAGTACATTTGAGGGCAATTGATTAGCAAGCTATGTTGCACAAAATTTTACTTTAAAACTAGAGGAAACGAGACAAATTCCAATCCAAGATTCGGCCAAAACCTTCTAAAATTTTCAGCAAACAAGGTTCAAGAAAAACTCCTCATTTCACTTTTAAAATGAATTTTGAAATCAAATTTGGTACTTGAGTGAACCATGAGAGTTTACCACTAAAAACACATTTAAAAGAAAAAACTAATAACTTTCAAGATTGCAACCTCTTTTTCTTGATCCAAAACGTCAAGTTTTCTTGTTCAAATCAAAAGAAAACTCATATACATAATAAATCCATGATCCAAGTATGAAATGAAGTGCAAGTAATCGAGAAAGTTATGTTTAAAAATCAGAAAATATTTCCAAGACCCTTCCAAGTTTTGTTTGTCATTTCATAAGAAAAATCCTAGTTTTTGAAATGCTTTTTGAAAAGTCATAACTCGGGTTTCGTAAGTCCAAAAATCATAAATCTTATACCGTTAGAAAATGGATTCAAAAGTCTACAACTCTCTAGAAGACACTTTCATAAAATTCAGCCCATAACTTATTCAAATCTCAGCCTCAATTCACTGTTCAACTGAGTGCAAAAACAAGAGAACAGTCTTGAATTTTCAGCCCACTTGGAAATTTTGCGGGCATTTATAGAAAATGAACCAAATCATGAATTTTCCATGGTTAAAAGAGTTATCAGTCTAGTTTCAAATACAACAAATGGGACTCAATTCGGATTTTTCTACACCAAGATATAATAGATTTCCCAAGACTGTTTAGAGTCTTCTGTGGAAAAATTTGCAGCAACACTTGACTCAATCTTCCCACTTAAGCTCATGATTTTTTTGGTTCAAATCCAACTCACAATCAAAATTTAATGTCTAACAAAGTTTGTGGAACAAGATTTCCTCCAAAAGTTTTGAAAAATAAGGGCTAACATCATTCAAAAGTTTCGGCCAACAAGAAGCTTTCAAAACAGAAATTTTTCTCAAGTCATCTACCGAAATCAAGGTTTTAAAGAAATCCATCAACAACCCATCAAAGGTCCAATCTTTCAAGTTACAAATGTATTAAAAACTTGAACAAAAAGAGAGGGTTTCAAGCCAATACCTCTCCTAGCAATTTCAACCAAGCAACAAGTTCAAATTTTCTCCAAGAGTTGCCTCCAAATAAGACTTCTTTCCAAGCTCAAGTAAGGTTCCAAGAATCAACCAAAATTTAGGGGAGATTTGAAGCAAGAAATGGAGGAAGAAAGTTGAGTTTTTTTCTTTCTTGTTTTTGGGAGTGAGAAGCTCGGTCAAATGGAGAAGAAGATGAAATAAGTTTTGTCCAAAATTTTCAAGATACAGACCAAGAAAGTCTTGGTAAAAGGATGAATAATGTCTGACAAGTGTCGGCTTAGGGTTTAAACCTATCTTCTTGTCTTTCCTCTGTCTCCAATGGCTAGTCTATATTGTTTTCCTCTAACCCACTTTTAACACTTCTAATCACATAACTCCTCTAGTAAAATACCTGTTTTTGTCCATTAAATTTATTAAGCAGCTCACTAATGGGTCCCACTTTTATAATGCGCTATGAATTTAGCATACACTAACTTATAGGAGGAAAAAAATTAAAATATTAACTCACTTAAACAAATGTATTCAATGAAATAAAATAAAGTGAAAATAATTTTTGGGTCCTTACAAGCATCACGTCCTTTGAGGAGATAGCCGTCATGCACCATGGACATCCATGTTTGAAAATCTGGAGATGTATGCTTGTTAGCATTCAAGAAATAACTAGAAAAAAGCACCTTTGACTCTGTCTTATTGCAAATAGCAGTGCGCTAAAGTATTCAATTTAAATTATAATTTGTAGAACGGACATCTGCTCCGAGTTCCTGTGGGGTGTCTTGATAAAATCCAAATTGTCGTGCAAACCTGTCTGGACTATATAGTTCAACAAGAAAATCCTCTTCAACATGCAAGACTAAGTAATTCGAACAGGTACTTACGAAATAACTCAGTTCTGGGTTCGCTGACTTGTCGTTATCAACAAAAAGTTCATTTTGATTCTTCACAAGAGAAGTTGATCCCCAAGTTACTTTGTCTCCCTGATGAATGAGGTCGCGAACATTATTTTCATCAAAATATCGTGCGCCGCCCTCTGTAGAATAATTGATCATTATTAGTCCAGATATGTTATTCGGAGTCGAATAATGGGTGGAAAAATAACTCACTAGCCAAGCATACACGTAGTGCAATGGAAAAGATACACGAGCATATCTTGGGGTAGACGAATTTGAGATCTTATTGAGTCCGCGGTAGATTCTCAACAAGACAAGAACCGCAAGGCAAGTCTTACGTTCAGTGGCCATCATACTAGCCATTTTGAAAGTAGATGGCCTAATATAATGGAGGTCCTCATATGGTAAAGCAAAAGTGCAGAGTCAATAAGATATAAATACTGTGAGATAAGTCTCTTCTCGCAAGTGAGATTTGACTTCGATGGCATTAAATACGCCGTTGTCTTGACTTAAAAATTCGTGTGGTTGTCCAATCTCTCTATCCAGGTTTTGGATCGTTTGAGTACGAGATGCCCTCTTTATTCATCTCTGCTTTGGTTTTGAATACCTTGTTTTGCCTTTAAACCAAAAGTTAATCTATTGGGTAGCTGAACTTCCATGTATGTTGGTTTCTTCATGTTGAAGATGATGGAAGCCGCGAACAAATACTTACAACTTTGTGGAATATGCCTTAATTTCTTTTCGATAGCTCCAGTTAGCTCTTCTAGACATGGAATCACCTCTTCATAAATGCCTCTGATAATTGGAAGTCCTCCTAATTTGCATAGATCCCAAAGGAAAAGAAAATTCTCCAACAGATATATGCAAGATATTAGTGTCTAGACACCATACCTCACAAAATGCCCTAAGTACATGAGGATTCCCGTCGTATGTAAAAAGTGAAACATATAAGGCATCAAACAAGTGATTTTCACGAAACACTTGTTTGCTCCTTCTAAGAATATCTTCCAACCACTTTCAATAATTTTTGATATAACCAAATTTACCACTAAGTCTCAAGGAAGCACCCCAGTGTGTGTCTCCATCTATAATTCACCTGCCAAAAGTTTGAAAGGGAGTTGTCATTGACTCCTTGTTATGAATAAGAGACTTCAAAGAGTGAACTCTCATGCCATCATCTTAAGAAAATTCCAGTGACCAATCCTTTAAGTTAGGATACTTGTGAGAAGGCCACTCACTAAAGTAAGTTCCTTGTATAAGAGGATGCATCAATAATTTCGTTCCTTTGTCAGTAGGGTCATCATGACTGTTGGTGATAAGGAGGTACTTTTCGTTTGAAGTTGTAACTTCCTTGAATATTGCCATTTCGTTAGGACCAACTTGCAATAAAAGGAAGAAAAACCAAAGAAGATTTGGTTACAATGGCATGATCGAAAACAGTGAGAGGAGTATTAAATCGTCAACATAAGTTAAATAAAAGGATTTCTCGAGCTTTGGTAAGCTCTCATTGAAATGGGCAGTTGCGTCTCCTTCATGTACTCCTCAAACTATAATATGGCTCTCGTGGAAGTTTGCGGTTGCACCTTTTTCAATTTTTGGTGGCACCTCCTTCATGTACTCCTCAAGCCATAACATGGCTCTTGTGAGAGTTTGCGGCTGCACTTTCTTCAAATTTTGATCGCACCTCCTTCATGTACTCTTCGAACCATAATATGACTCTTATGGGAGTTTACGGTTGCACCTTCTTCAAATTTTGGTCGCACCTTCTTCATTGTACTTCTCAAGCCATAATATGGCTCTCATGGAAATTGGCAGTTGCACCTTTTTCAAATTTTGGTCATATCTTTTTCATTGTACTCCTTAAGCCACGATATGACTTTCATAGGAGTTTGTAGTTGCACTTTCTTCAAATTAATGTCCATCATAAATGATGTGGCGATGGATCTTCCTTCCACATTACGCAAAAAAAAAAAAAATAGAGGAGGGAGAAATCAGCATCAACAAGAAGTAAAAGCCATGTAGTAGGTAAATTACCTAAGTACTCCAAGTGATGAAATTCTCAATTGTAGAATCACGGCCACGATTGAAGCGAAGATGTAGTTTTGTTTGCAAACTAAAATATATATATAAGAGAGGAGAGGGTATCAATTTGCCTTGAATAATAGATGCCAACACAAGGTGTAACTTAAAAAAATCCATCAACAACCAAATTTTGCCTTGCTTCGCAAGAAAGGACATTCAAGAAAAAGACATCGCATGTGGCATGCAAATAACTTCAATTGCAATTTAAATAAATAGTATGGAATTTGCGTGAATCGAGAATGCTATGGTATGCAACAATGGAAAGAAAACGTGTACACTTTGCATGCAAGAGAGCAATCAAAGCTTAAAGTGTCTTGGCACTGAATTCAATTATTAATCTATGCTCATTAAGTTTCAAAAGAGCATGCAGATTTCAACAATTTGGGGACACCAATAAAACCCAAATTTGAAAATTTCAATCCCACAAGCATAACAATCACTGTTTATTTCATGAAAGTTTGTTCGTTCAATTTGAGACAACAAATTTTTATGCTAGAAAGACTCAAACTTTCATGCATAAAATTTGTTCATGGCTCAAACTTTCATGCATAAAATTTTTATGCATAACAAACTAGTTTTGATTCAATTTGAGACAACAAATTGTTTGTTCGTTCAATTTGAGACAACAAATTTTCAGCTTGGTTCATGGCTCAATTCGGTGAATTTTGATTCGGCAAAGTGAGTTATAAAGACTCAATGTTTAAGCTAGAATGAAGGTGGGTGATACCTAAGTAATGCGAGGCTTGCTCGTGGTGAAGGCTAACGTCTTGATGCTTGCAATTCGAGCTATTTGGAGCTATGTGGAAGTCAAGAATATTTATAGCTTGGTGATTTGATCTTGAAGGCTTCTATATTTTGTGATCACTGTGGGCTTGATTTAAAGCAAGTTGATAATTTTGAAAACCAAGGTTCTATGCAGATTTTTGATCGGGCAAGTTTTGGCTATTTTAGAAGTCAAACGACTTGGAAATATGGGTCCAGTAGCTAATTTAGAAGTTACATATTGACTTCAAAGGATTTATATTGGAGTTGGAAAGCTATTGGAACTTGTGAACTTATGTTGCCTAATTGGTTTTGGCAATTCCCATATTAATGAACATTGATTGTGTGGCAAAGGTAATTTCCTAGGCGTTGATTTTAGCAATTACTTTTTTTTTCCTCGCAAGACTCGGTTTAGACAACTACTGGTTTGCCACATCATGGAAAATGGAAATGATTGAAAGTGGTGTTTTTCTGATTCTCTTGGAATCAATTGCCAATCAAGAGGAAAATGGTCTCACGACTTCTTAAGGAATTAATTGAAAAAATGAAGCCATGGGCAACATGATTCTGTACATGAATCAATTTGGTTCGAGTGTTCAACTGCATTACAAGCCTAGACTACAAAGTTTGGTTTTTTTTTTTTCTAATGGACCAAGTATTCTACAAAATCATGATCAAGGTTAATACTTCAAGCCTTGTCTTTGGCAATTGTCAAGCAATGTCTCACCAAGTCTTCAAGTGGGGGCATTTATAGACAAATAAATTTTATTTAGTCAAGATTTATATAAATTGAATTTATTTTAATTAAATTAAATTAAATTATAGAAGTCCATTATGTTTTTGACTGACAAATTGGGCCAATATTATATGTGCTATTAAATCAAATTAAATTTGTAATGTCCATTTAAATTGAAGTGAATTAATTATTAATTCACAATGAACTATTTGGATTGCCCCAGTATTTAAACTCAAATTAAATGGGTTTCTTGAGTTACAAGTTACCTAAACTACAAGAAGGTTCTGAGGGTTTTTTTGAAAACTTAGCTTACATATTTTGGCTATAAATAGAGGTCTTCCCTCAAGATAAAGGGAGATTTAAATAAAGAAATTTTGGAGAAACGCTATCAAATTCTCTCAAGAGCTTTCTCTCTCAAATCCAAGTCCAAATCAAGCCAAACAAATCCTCCTGCTATCAGTGTTGAAGACTTAAAGTTTGAAGTATTTGACGCCATCATCAAATCATTCGTTTTCTACACCGAAATTGTAGAAAACACTCTTTGATCGAAGAATAAGACTTTTTGGCCCTTCGATTGAAGTCATTTAAAGAGAAGAATCAGGGGATTAATTTCTTTGGTTCAAGAATTTTCAGAGATTGTAACCCACTTATTATTTGATTTAATATATTTGATATTTGTGCAAGTTTTCTTGTCTTTTATTTTAAGCAACGAAATTTGTGCTTACAAGAGTATTTGAATTTCTCTCTCCTATCTTTAATTCGATTTTGCCTAGCTAAAAAGATACAATTTTTCATCTTTCACCAAAGAACAATTTGTCTGTAATAGTTTTAATTATAAGTTAACACTTTTCTAGCTAGGCAATTTTTACCTTGGAGATTGAAGTTAAGGAATTTTGTCTGAATCATTGTTAGAGGCTGTATGCTTTTGCAGCTTCAAGTGGATTGCTAAGAACTTTACATGCAACCAATCTCCATCATTTAAGAAGATTTTCTCGACAAAATTTGAGTTAGTCTTTTTAAACTAGGTTGAGATTAGATGGAAATTAATTAAAGATGATCTACATTAAGGAATAAAAAATTTTAAATTCTATTGTACTTAACTGTACGATTTCTTATACACAATTCATTTGACATCACCAACTAGACTTTGAAGGGATATCTCATCTCGATCTGATATCTCTTAGGTCCCTATGTCTTGCATTCACATAGCAACGTTCAAAATTCAATTTGTAATAAGAGTAATTTTCGCAAAAATTTAAACTAAAACCTCATAATTAACTTCAGTTTCGTGTGAAAAGGTATCTACATTTTAAAATTCTAGCCTTTAAGAGCGGATATATGTGTAGGTTAGTAGAGGCGCGTGCCTCACTACAAAAGATAGGTATACAATTGTTAAAATAGAAAATTAATCTTAAATACATTATCAGTGTATACACTATCACCATTAGATATATGACATGTGTCATCCAAATTTTGCTCATGTGTCATCCATCCAACCATAATAGTGTATATACTAACAGTATATATAAAATTTACTCTTAATTTTATCCTACTAATTTATTAAGAAGCCTCTAGTGACCAAAGTAAATTATTTCATTTAAGGCATCAAATTTACCCCACCAATTGGTTGAAATAGAAGATAATTATATACCAACAAAGAATTGATTAACAATTTTCAATAACAAACTAATGACTATAAATGCAAACCCAATACTTTAGGGAGTTTATTTTACTTAACATTTTTATATATCGAGAGCAAAAATAGTGCTTAAATGGGTTATAGAGCATTAAAGATTTTTTTTATCCACTTGTTTTATCTACTTATTATTTATGCAGATAAGTGCTTTATCACTTACTATGTGAATATTGCTATCCTTCAATATAACATCACTATAATAACTTTTATGTGTTTATGCCCTCAATGAAATGTTTTCTTGGCTCTGTCATTTCTTTTTCCACAAATGTGACTCCCAAACTTATTTTTCTCATTTTCAAAGACCTATAATCATCTAAAAAGATTTTTTCTTTAAATTCAAAACTTGTTTTATTTTTAAATTGTTTTAATGACTTAGTACATTTAAAACCAAATATCAAATGACAACCTCTAAACTTTTTAAAACCTTTTTAAACTATTAATGCAACCAAATTGTCACATTTTTCAAAAGTCTCATTTTTTACTCTTTTTTGTTTCTCAAATCAAAACCATTTTTCAAAATCTTTCATTTATTTTTTACTTATTTTAGTTTATTAAAAGTACCAATGCAACAAACTAGATTAGTTTAAAATAAAATGTTGTACTTTGAATGACCTTTTTAATCACTTTTGGTAGGTATGTACTCCAAAAATTTAGGCAACAATTTGAACTTTTCTTTGTTATAAATTCTACAAACATTTGTATCCTAGAACATAAATGTCATCCGTTAGTTTTTTTCTCAAGGGAATATTTCAAATCTTACAAGAAGAGAAGGATAGAGAAGGGTTTGAGAGTGAATCCATGAATCTTAAAGATTATCTAACTATTGTCCTTACAAGCTATACGAGCTAACCTTGGTCTTTTTAGAAATTGTTTATGTGCACACCTAAATTGCTATTGTAAGTCTATCCATTAGTTTCATTGCATAGTCCTTTTAGAGGATTTCATCTTTTTCATCCCTAAACTTTTATACTAAAATCAATTTCGTCCTTTATGTTTTTTTAACCAATTTAGTCCTCCAACAATTTTAGAGTCTCAAATGCAAGACTTTTGTGGCGGCAACACCACATTTTATATGTTCTACACGATTGATGAGGGGAATATTTGTCCATTTGGATCAAATTCTTCAATTTAGATAGAACTTTGGCTATAGTTTTTCTTCTCCTATAGAAATCGCATCCCCTTCATGGAAAATTCGAACCAACTCTCTCTCTCTCTCACACTCAAATCATGAAATAAAATTCACAAGAAAAAATAGAAAATCAAGAACCAAAAAGAAAGTGAAGCAAAATTTAGAGGATAAATGTCTCTCAAACATACTCTCAAGTCTACTCACAAACTCATTTTGTCTGGGCATTTTGTCAAATAGATTAAGATCACCACAAAAATTGAATATTTGACTTTGGCTAAGCCAAAGATATCTCATCAAGCCTCATTCAGGTAGAAAAAGGTGAAAAGAAACAACGAAATTGCAACAAGTGTTATTGTCCAATTTCATTCATCTACAAAACAAAGCATACGAGAAGAAGATAGCCATTTCAGTAGCCAAAAAAATGCATCTCAACCTAGAGATTAAAACAAAAAAGGATTATGGAAACCACACAGTGCTTTCTTCATAATGATTTGCAACTGGTGGTGGTTCCACCAAGAAGATAGCAACTCCGGCAATGATGATGGCGGGAACGAGCTCTCCCTGCTTCTCGGATTCCCCTTTTTTACGTTTTTTTTTTATTTTTCTGCTCCTCGGATTCCCTTATTGTTTTTGTTGAATTTTTTGGTCTTTTCTTCTTTTCTTGGAAAGAAAGTGGAGTACAAACTCTACAATTAAGATTCTGCAAGGATATTAGAGAGGTTCTTATGAGTTCATATGAAACTGTAATGGAGTAAATGGTAGCAGGCATATAATCAAGGGATAGCAGAAGAAAAGGTGTGAAGGAGAATTAAAGGCGGGGAAGTTGCTGGACAAGGCAGAGAGAGGGCATGACCCGAAAAGCATGTCTTTGCTGAGTTCACATTATATCAGTTGCAGAAGCGGACCATTTCAGCTGAAGATTCCCAGGGGACACGTGTTAGAGGCTCATTAGTCTACTTGAAATTTAGTTAGGATATCTTTTAGCATATTTGATCTTATACCAAAGAAGGAATATCCTCTCTGCAATTTCCCCTTCCCCAAGCTTCCTTCACATTTCTTTCCCTCTCTTTTCTAAATTCGTATTCTCTATTCTATGTTTGTTATTAAAGTTCATTAATGGAAATGAAGCTATTCCTCTAACTCTCTAGATTTTACTGTTCTATACATTCATCATTATAATCAAGTTTCATCGTTTCTGCAATACTTCTTCACTTTCTACTGCATCTCTGGTTTTGAACCACAACAGTGGTATCAGAGCTAGCCACAAGCCATAGGGATGACAAAATCTCAAGTTGAAATGTTGAAGCGAGATGTAGTTGAGCTGGACAGTGTGGTGAGTACTTTTACTAACAAGAGTGAAAGAATGGAACAGGCTATTAGGACCATAGAGATAAGGCTCCTTCCACCGAGAAGTTGTCAAAGGGATTAGATCAAAAGTATGAAGGGATGATGACCATGATGGCATAGCTAATGGAATGGAGCAGTAACTCAGGACAAGAAGCATAGCAGAATGAATCTAAGTTGGAATTGTAGAAAGAAGTAACTGGAAAAAGAGAATTCATCTGGTAAATTACTAACTACATTTTAGAGATAGGGCAGACATCTAGTTTCATGAGGTTTTCAATGGAAGAGATGATTCCAAGGTCAAAGCTAGCAACTGCTCTGTGCATCAAATTTCGAGAGGGTACTCTTGAAGAGACCATTGAGGAATTCAATAAGTTGGTGCAAACAGGATCCATGGCAAACTATTTGGAGAAATTTGAGATACTCAAAGCACTAGTAATGCCATCTTTACCTCACTTATCTAATTCTTATTATAAGGCCAGTTTCATGAGTGGCTTAAAAAAAGAAATAGCCAATATGGTGAAAATGTCCAAACTTGAGACCTTAGCTGATGCCATTGAGGTAGCCAAGTTGTAGGAAAAGAACCTAAAAGCTATTTAGAAGATGCACAATACTCATTCTACTAATTTCAATAACTAGAAAAACAACAATAAAGCCCCATGAACCTAAAAGCTATTTAGAAGATAAACAAAACTCATTCAGAAGATGCTAATTTCAATAACTAGAAGAACAACAATAAAGCCCCATTTCACTCTAAATGGAATCATGATAGTCCCAAGAACACAGATACACCTTCATTGTGATAGCCTCACCTTCCCCTAGGGCCTAAGGGTTAGCGAACTGCCTACCCAACTCTTGTTAGGACTACTAAGCCGAACCCACGATGATGTGAATCAAGTCATGCCAATATACAAGATTCAAGTCCCAAGTTTTGTCGTTTAATTGGTATTGATGGCTAGGCTATAAATTGTCAAGTTCCTTGCTGTTTGTTGGTTGTTTGTTAGTGTCTTTATTTTGGTCAGCTTACTTTCTAATTGGACTGAAAGTATAGTTGATTAATTTAGTGGTTTAAGTCATTTATTTCAGTCCAAAGGTCGGCCGAGAGTTGTCTTGTAATGGCAAATTATTGCTACTTAATTAGGGAAGTTAGTTTAGTCCAAGTTAGATTAGGTTTTGGAGTCATTGTAAGGCTATAAATAAGCCTACGCCTTATACGTTTGGGGGGGGTCAGATTTTACACCAATAAACTTGAGCGTTTATTCACTTTCTCTTTCCAAGAGAGCTTTTCTTGAATACTTGAGAGTTTTCTTAAGTTATTCAATTGAACTTATCAATCAAGTACCCACCTTGATTGTGGCATTTCTCTACCTTATAAATTTGGTTCATTAATTCAATTGGTTATGGGTTGAAATAGTATCAATATTGTTTGTGACTTCTAGAGTTAATTAGGGTCAAGTTTTCTGCTGCCAAACCGTTGGTATTAGTCGTCTAGATCTAGGGCATGTGACAACGGGTTTCGTCTTCGACGGGGTTCGTATTATCTGGTAATCAGAGCTAGTTGACAAATACCAGGTTATATCCCTTTTTCCTTTCGTGTTTGAGTCAGATTTTTCTTGTTTTCAATTCAGATCCATGCGTCAACAAAAAAAACAAAAAAAAAATTGAATCCTATGGTTTTTATTTGTTCCTTGCTGTCGAATCTTGTCTCTTGTTAGTGTCGTGTTTTTAGTCGTGTTTCATTGTCATGTCTTGTTTCCATTGCTATCCAATTATTGTTCTTGTTTTGTGTCTATGAATTCGTGTCTTGGCATTGAGTCAAAAAAATCTGGTCATGTTTCCTTCTTGAAAATCCGAAGCTTGAAATTGTGTGTTCTTGAAGTTAGACTGTGGCTGAATATTCTTGTTCTTGGGAGTATTGAATTTCTTGAATTGTGGCTGTTTCTTGTGCAAAACTTTAAGCCGATTCTTGTTCCTTGAGTTTGATTTGAATTGCAAAAAAAAGAAAATAAAGGAAAGAAAGAAAAGAACTGACTCGTGAAAAAAAAAGGAAGAAGAAACACAAGAAAAGAAAGAAACAAGAGTTCGTATCAATCTTGAAGTGGAAACAAGAAAGTAATTTGATTTGGGAATCCAAGGTTGACTGGGATTAATAATAAATTCTAGTCACAAGAAAACTGTCCATATTAGATTTACCTCAAGTGCACACGTGACAAATCTCCAAATCAGCAGCCTTATTCTCCAAACTATACCCAACAACCAAATTCTATCAAGTTTCCAAAATTCCAGCCATAGTACAAGTTGGGTAGAAGGTTCTCTAGGTTCCAACAAATTCTGCCATTGAGTCTTGAGTTCCGGAAATTTTCTTAATTTGTTGTCCAGCCACAAGTCACGTATTTGGAGTCTTATTTGGGTCTTGTTCGCAGATTCTTGTCAGTTTTTATTAGCTCCAAGTAGTCCAAATCGGCTTTGGACTGTGAAGGCTAATAGATTTCTAAATTGCGTCTTGAGTCAAGTTGAAAACTTCCAAATTCTGGTGTAGAGTTTCGGCCATAAATCTGGAAATTTTTCAGTTACTTCATCGTGTCTTTTTAGTGTTTAAGACCGTCCACTCTGCTTAAATTTTCTAGCATTCATCCGCCACCTTCTTGTGTGAAAATTGGTGAAAAGTTTGATTGAATCTCATTGAGAAAATTCTGATTTCTTCAAGAGAGGTAATCAAATGACTTGAGAAGTGATTGGTGAGATCATTAGAGTGTTTAAACACTTGAGCGATACACGAGTGCGAGTGATACACGTGAGGAAGTGGTGAGATAAAATTTTCTATTTTATACTAACCCTTTCTTGCAGGTTTAAAATCAAAGGCCATGTCTAACGAAGGAGAAAGCACACCAGCTTTCGATTTTTCCTGTTTGGCAGAAAGTTTGAAGGAGGAGATAGGACGTCTTTTGGATCAAAAGCTTGAACCCATGAATATACGCCTTGATAGGTTGGAAGAGTCCCAAAATGGCTCCAAAGGTAGTCAACAAAGAGGGAGAATTCGCGAAAGGCCTATGCTCGAGTTCAGTGACTCTAACTCAGATGACAACTTTGACTGTGGACAAAGGCGACCGAGGAGGAACACCAAACAAGTTGGTGATGCAATCAAAGGAATTAAAATGAAAATTCCACCATTCCAAGGTAAATCAGACCCAGATGCATACCTTGAATGGGAGAGACGAGTGGAGTTAGTTTTTGATTGCAATGATTACACGAATGAGCAAAAGTTGAAATTGGCTTTGGTTGAATTCACCGACTACGCTATCGTTTGGTGGGATCAAGTGGTTACAAGCCGGAGGAGGTGTGGTGAACCTTCTATAACCACTTGGACTGAGCTTAAACACCTCATGAAGAAGTGATTTGTACCAAGTCACTACCATAGAGACTTGTACCAAAAGCTTCAAACCTTATCCCAAGGAAATCGCTCGGTTGAGGACTACTACAAGGACATGGAAATTTCCATGCTTAGAGCCGATATATATGAGGATAGGGAGGCAACAATGGCGCATTTTCTCAGTGATTTGAGATCCGAAATTGCTGACCACCTAGAGCTGCAACACTATGTCGAGCTATAGGACATGGTGGAAAAGGCTATCAAGATTGAGCAAAGGCTCAAGAGGAGGGGTCAAGGAGGGTATTCACTGAGCCACACTTCACCTATGAACCGATCTACACCACCGGGAAGGGAAGAAAAGCTCCCAGCAAATTCTATCTCTTCAAGGCCGAAACAAGAATTCACAAAAACAGATTTGAAGTTTGCCCCTAAATTCGGCCATGAAGTATCCACACCTTGACTTCGTGACAATAAATGTTTTAAATGCCAAGGACGTGGGCACATAACTAGTCAATGCCCTAACTTGCGAGCTATGATCGTCCTACCTAGTGGTGAGACTATCTCGGATAATGAAAAGGAGTATGAAGGAATACCACCATTGACGGAGGATGAAGATGATGAATCAAGTGAAGAGGTTCCTATTGATCAACCCATCGGGTTAGGTTTGGTTAGAAGGAAGGCATTGAATACACAACGCATTGATGAGGATGTACAAAGAGAGAACATCTTCTATACGCGATGTCTTGTCAATGGCAAGGTGTGTAGCTTGATTGTTGATGATGGGAGTTGTACTAACATAATAAGTGCTCTAATGGTGAAGAAGTTGCAGCTACCTACTCATAATCATCCTTGGCCCTACAAGCTGCAATGGTTTAGTGATTGTGGTGAACTCCGTGTCTCCAAACAAACACTTGTGCAATTTAGCATTAGTAGATACGAAGACGAGTTATTGTGCGATGTAGTGCCGATGCAAGCCACTCACATTATTTTGGGACAGCCATGGCAATACGATAAGAAGGTCATTTATGATGGTCGTACTAACAAATATTCTTTTCTTCATAGGGATAGGAAGGTTACTCTTGCTCCGCTTACCCCTAAGCAAGTGCAAGAAGATCAAGCAATGCTTCAATGGGAGTGGGAGTTAGATAAAGCTGAAAGTAAACAAAGGAGCATGCGAAGTGAACAAAGTGTCGAGCAAGATGTAAAGGAAAGGGGCAAAAACTAGTTGGCCATAGTGGGAAGCAATGGGAGGAAATTAAGCATGTTTGCACAAACCATTGGTGAGGGAGATTGTTCCCTCCCTAGCACACTAACCTTTGTTTTGTTTAACACCATATCTTTTCTGCAGCTGGAGTATGGTGCAACTATGCTTACCTTACTTTGTTCAATTCCTAAATCCTTTGGAGAGCTCATGTGTTTCCAAGGATTTCGTAGTTTGCTTATCAAATCTGCTCTGCACTATACCTACTTATTCTCCTAGAGCTGTCTTGCTTGCCAAAGAGCTTACTCACGACTCAAAGGAAGTGGTTCCACTTGAATCTTACTCTACATTTCCCTATCCACTCCTACATGAAATCCTTCCCATCCTTGAGCAAAATTCTGGTCCTTTAAGAACTGAATTTTGTCCTTTGCATGCAGGTAATGAAGCTATCCCGATTTTTCTAGATTTGCCTAGCAAGATCCAATCAGATTTCGTGCACTTTGTAGTGCTAGTTGCTGCCAGTTTTGAAGGCTACTTACCAGTAGTTGACCCTGAATTTTCACGTTTGTTTCAACCTCTAGAATCTGGTTCCACATTGTTCCTTTTGTCTACTTCATATCTTCCTAGTTTGTATGCATCATATGAAGTGGATTTCAAGCATTTGCATTCTCATATGTTGAGCAACATCAATGCCTGTGTCACGCACAACCCAAGAGATGTTCCTTACATGCTAAATCATACCGCATTCTGTGTCAAGTTCACATGCATCTTACAGTTGCATAAACGACATGTAGGACGGCTAGTCATCATAAAGTGGCGTCTAATGTTGATGCTGTCGAAGCAAGCCATTGATTTGGGGACAAATCGCTTCCAAGAGGAGGGGAATGATGTGAATCAAGGCATGCCAATATACAAGATTCAAGTCCCAAGTTTTTCGTTTAATTGGTATTGATGGCTAGGCTATAAATTGTCAAGTTCCTTGCTATTTGTTGGTCGTTTGTTAGTGTCTTTATTTTGGTCAGCTTACTTTCTAATTGGACTGAAAGTTTAGTTGATTAATTTAGTGGTTTAAGTCATTTATTTCAGTCCAAAGGTCGGCCGAGAATTGTCTTGTAATGGCCGAATTATTGCTATTTAATTAGGGAAGTTAGTTTAGTCCAAGTTAGATTAGGTTTTGGAGTCATTGTAAGGCTATAAATAAGCCTACACCTTATACGTTTGGAGGGGGGGTCAGATTTTACACCAATAAACTTGAGCGTTTATTCACTTTCTCTTTCCAAGAGAGCCTTTCTTGAATACTTGAAAGTTTTCTTAAGTTATTCAATTGAACTTATCAATCAAGTACCCACCTTGATTGTGGCGTTCCTCCATCTTACAAATTTGGTTCATTAATTCGATTGGTTACGGGTTGAGATAGTATCAATATTGTTCGTGACTTCTAGGGTTAATTAGGGTCAAGTTTTCCGCTGCGAAACCGTTGGTATTAGTCGTCTAGATCCAGGGCATGTGACTACGAGTTTCGTCTTCGACGGGGTTCGTATTACACAAAGTCCAAACCATTCCAAAGGATAGTACCGCGATCAAACACTTCAACGAAACAAAGAACGAAGAATGAAAGTGAAAATTAAAATGAAAAGCTGTGGCCACGTCACAATCCGGCCAAGACTTGACCGGATATCTGGCCGGATTGTCGGTAGGATTCAAGGCAGTGAGCACTTCAAATTTTTTTCAAATTCCCCTGCCAATCCGGCCAGATATCCAGCCAAGAACTAGCCAGATATACGGCCGGATTCTATGAATAGTTTTCCCGCCAAAAATTTTCTTTTCTCGTTCAAACTTCACACTCGTTCGAATTCCCCAACGGATACCAGAAGTGTTCACCAAAGCAAAATGAAAGTACCATCTCAAACGAGTACACTTAATTTACATGGTTAAACACTTTGAGATATATATACATTGAAAGGTTCAAAAGTTTAACTAGCAATACAAGTCAGAATATTCACAAGTGATCAAAGTACAATTAGTGTTTTTCTTATACAGAGGAGCATAATCAAAAGGGATGTCTATCACTAGCTCTATTCTTTTTTTCAAAATCATGATTTCCAACATGGTGAACCCTGTAAGGAAAACAAAGGTAACGGGAAGGGGTGAGTTTACGCTCAATGAGGTACCAAAATCCAAGCAATCAAGAATCATAGAGATTTGCTTTTAATCAATTAAATATACACACCAAATAGGAAAATGAATAAACATCTCAAATAGAAAGGATACAGGTGGCTCTCAAGAGCCAAAATTCCTGTTGCAGTACTTGATCCAAACTCGTTGACCCTCCGTCAACATTTAATGAAACAAACATATCCGTAGACCTTTCTTACGCCAAATCCCGCTTACCAAACATACCTCTTGCCGGGCCCGAACGCTAAACAAGAACAAGAATGATAATACTCGAGTATACCGGGAATCCAGAGTCTCCAATACCCAAGGATTCTCCAGGAACAGTTCCTATGGTTTGTCAATCTTCCTCGACCAAGCCCTTGCTGGTTCGATTCCATTAACTCCCCATGGTGTTGAGCTTAGGTTTAACAAGAAGGTCGTCGGATACACCTCCAAATGACATCAGGTCATGCACATTAACAGATTCAGTTTATACAGTAAGCAGTCACATAGGCAAGAGAGACGAGTGCGATAAAGTGCACCCTGATCTCGTCCAAAATAAACAGATATTACAGTCATTCAAGTCATGAATTGCAGGTACAAGCAATCAAGTAAGCAACAAGTCATGCAAGTGGTACACTCACCAGTTCAAGCAAAGATAACTTCAAAAGTTTTTGCCCAAAGTATGGCTTTGATCACCAAGAAACCCTAAAATAACCAAGACAAAATAATTATGGTTCCCACATCCACAAATCCAGTAAATGGAATACATAAATGAGGCTCGATTACAAGTCGTATGCCTCCCTGAGTTAACTACTAGTACAAAGAGATAAAATGTAACTTTTGAGTAAAAAGGGTAACAGTTGGTCCTAGGGACACGAACAACCCCCAAAACTCTTCATTTCTACCAAAATGCAACTCAAACTTAAAGGAACCAAACGGCCTAAACAATTGGATGGCACCTCCCCTTAATTCTCTACTTTTCCACCATACAATTAATCACCAATTTCATCTCAATTCAACCACAATTTCACATATAAATCACAAGCTATTAAACACACCTAATTGGGGTCACAATACCCTTCACATATAGCCAATTGGTAGCTCCAAAGCTAACCCTAATCATGCTCTAATTAGAAACCCTAGAGCTGAAATTTACGCATCCAAGCTGAAAATTTCTTTAGGCAAAGTAAAATAACACATAAACACTAGATATTTCACAAGCTAAAGTTAGGAAATCATGGACAACCTTTAAGCTTCATCTATGGGCAGAAAATGCATGATAAAAATTGAAAATGTCCATAATATCACTTCAACTCATGAAATCTCTCACAAAACTACACACTTAACAACCTTAAACCACCATTATGCGATTATTTTAAGTAAAGAGGGATTTTCTTGGCGAGTTACCTTATAACCACAAGAAAGATGATAGTTTAGGCTTCTTCCTCCCAAATTTACTCCACAACCACCTTGGAAACTACTTCGGCTAACACTTTTATGGAGTGATTTGCAAAAATTATGGTTGAAATTCAAGATTGAGCTTGGAAATTGAAGTGCAAGATGAAATTTCTCTATCTTTTTCTCCCTCAAAGTTTTGGCCAAGCTAGCTAAGAAAGTGAAGAGATTTTGGTCAAATTTTGAGTTTTAGTAAAGGTGAAAAAAGTTGGGTCAAAGTCTAGCATTCATTGATTTCATGACACTTGTCTTTTCCTATGCTTATTCTCATCCTTTTGTCTACCAATGGTTAATCTATCTAGCTAACCTCTAATTATTTCCTAACACTTTGTATAATAATATCCCTTTATGGAAAACTTCACCTAATCGTCAAAATTTACCGCACTTTACGCACTAGCATGTCCCACATCCCATATGTACTACTAACGTCACATAAACTAACTTATATTAAAAAATGATTTAAAACTATTTTCACTTGTAAAAATCCCTAGAAAAATTTATATAATAGAGTAAAGTAAAGAAAATGCATACGAAGAATTAAAATAAAATAATATAAAATGAGGAAATTTTTCAAGCCCTCACACTCTCTCTCCCTTAAAAGAATTTTGTCCTCGAAATTTCTTATCATCGCCTTCCCCAGGTATATGAAACTTTACCACTTCCTTCTTAAGGTCAAGTTGAGCATCATACTTAGCTAACCAATTTGTATCCCTTTACTGGCCAGGCTTATTAGCTCTAGTATAGTTTCCTCGTCCTACCCAAATCGCAATTTCTTATACTCTATACTAGTGGTCAAACGGTGAAATACAAGAATCTTACCTTTCACGTTCTCAGACGAGTTAGGGACTTGATGTTGCTCTAGGGAATACACCCGAGTCGACACTTTCGGTCCAGTCCCTTCCCCATTCGACTGGTCAGGGTTGGTCTTGGTTGACTGTCGGTTCCCACTCCCTTCTTGAGATAGGTCTGGACAATTAGCAATTTGATGATCTGCACTCCCACAATGTAGACACTTTCATCCTTTCTTCCAGCAAACATCCTCTATGTGATTTGTTTGAGGACCCAAATTTTTCCTTACTTTTAATTCTATTTTATTGGATTATTTAATTATTTATTCACCCGTTTCTCCGAATAATTTATTTAAACTATTTTAAATCCATTTATATGGAATACTATCTCACTTATATTTTTAAAATGCCTTGTGAATAAATTTAATTTTCGGAATCTCATTTAGTGAGATTTAGCGAATACGCGTTTGGAGACAATGTTCGATTTGAGAGTACAGTGACCTTGGAGATTTGAGGACTCATGCATTAGTTTTAAAATAGTTATTTTTATGATTAATTACCCAAGTGTTAGTTACTTATATTATCGTTACAAGAATTCATTTTAGGTTTCGCGTTATCGCGCCGAACTGGAAGTTCGGGTATATCGAGTCGGAGCGATTAATGGGAGATTTAAGAAGTTTATTCTAGACTACTAAGAGTAAAGGATTATAATGTTAAAGAAAGTACATTAGAGGTTTAGTGCACACATGAAACAAACCCGAGAGAAACGGGCACGCAACGCGCATGCGCGAAACTATCGGTAGTTGACTTTTGAGACAAACTTTGGCCCCATGTATCCAAGCTTCCAAGAGAAGCTTTAGTTATCAGCTGCACACTCTCTCTCCTCTTATCTTGCTGGCTGAAATTCTCCAAGAAAGAAGAAGGAGAGCTCCACTTCATTTCACCTCACTTTGTGCTACCATTTCTCACTCAAATTCACTACACAACTTCCACTTCACTTGGAGATTCACTTGAACTAGGAAGGAAGCATCATCTCACGGTTTGTCTTGAGGTCTTAGAGGTGCAAAATTT
Organism: Coffea eugenioides; assembly: GCF_003713205.1. Lineage (NCBI taxonomy): Eukaryota > Viridiplantae > Streptophyta > Magnoliopsida > Gentianales > Rubiaceae > Coffea > Coffea eugenioides. The sequence continues at coordinate 29,148,823 of NC_040037.1, forward strand.
CTGATTTCACTCAAAGGAAAAGGAGGTAATCATCCAACCATCTAATCTTGGATTTAGTGGGTTGATCTTTGCTAGGTAGCTTGTAGCTTCATTGTTATTGTTGTTGTTGGGTTTAAATGGTTGGAGTGAGCTCTATGAAATCTAACCTTGATGATATAGAACTGATATGATGATGATAAGTGTTGTTTGTGTTAATTATGTGATAAACAAGATGAGATTTGTTGGAAAAATGAAAGGAAAACCAGAGGAATTGCATAGGAAGCTTAGCCGAAAATCTGCCCTGTTTTTCTTGAAGCTTTGGTTCAAATTTTTTATGCTCAAATGACCTTGAATCTGATGTAGATATGTTGTATAGGATGTGTGGAAAGTTTTCACCAAAAATCACTTCATTTGGCTGAATAAAAGTTAGAATTTCGAAATGGTAAAAATCTGGAAAAATGCTGTCCAGGTGTTCTGGACAAAGCAACTTTAAGCAATCATAACTCTCTGTTCAGATGTCAAAATCAAGTGACGTTTGTGGCATTTGAAACTAGACATACGTAGTTTTCTAACGGTGTATCATACACCTTCTAATTCGAACCGAGTCATCTGTAATGATTGAGCAAATTCTGCTGTCCTGTTTCACTATCAAACCGTGGGAAAGCTAGAAGCTGCAATTTGTGGCTCTATTTTCTCTCACTTGCCAACTGAATTTCAAATTAAGTTGTTCTGATGAATTGTAACCTTTTGAATCTAGTTTTCAACACCACCAACCATTCCCAATTCTAACATGTATTGAGTGAGTTATGATCCAAGTCCCAAACTGTAGCAAATCTAAAAAACCCTCTTTTCATGCTGGCTGACTGGTTTGGTTGCTTATGAGAGGTTTTATTTTAAGATTTTGATGTCAACCAACTAACAATTGCTTATGAAATGTTTCTTGGACCTTGATTTCATAAATGACTCAAAATTGGACTGATTTCATGATACAGAATGTTTGAAAAAGAAAACGAATGCGAGAAGGCAGATTTGCCTTGAAACTTTCTTGAACTTTGGTAGTTTTGTTAACTACCTTCTCGTAAGAGTTTTTAAGTGAAATTTGATAGAGGATTAGCCCTCATATGGAAGTGGAAATGTACCAATTTTGGTGTCATTCTAAGACTGTTTTGATATACAAATGATAGGCCAAATTTGTTCTTCAAAATCAGGAAAATTTACCAACAGTCTTTATTTTTGGGCCAACCTTGAGCTGCTATATTTTGGCACTCAAAACTCCAAATTTAGTTCTGCTTGTTGTGTTTAAAACCTTATTTAGAACTCTTATTTTAGTATAAATTTTAGAGGCTAGTTCATTTTCTGTGAATTTTTCCGAATTTCCAAAATTTGTTGAAAAACAAGACTAAAACTGTCTTGTAGTGCAAATCAGCCACTTTAAGCTGAGATTTGAGTGTCTTGCATTTAAAATCTTGGAAAAGTGTCTTCTAGGAACTTTTAGTACTTTGAAACTATTTTCCAACGGTACCAAGTTTTCCAATTTTGGACCTACGAAGTGTAAGATATGATTTTTCAAAAATTATCCTCAAAATTGAAATTTTGAACTTGAAGGGAATTGAGTTTTTTAGAAATTTTTCACTACCTTTCGATATTGGATGACTGTTTTAGACTTGATTTCTTGAAGAAAAATAGTTTTTCTTTTACATTATTAAACCCCACTTTTGAGTCTCGATTTACGAGTAATTAAGGCTCTCTTGCATGAAATTTTCTTAGATTGTACAAGTGTACAATCTCCCTTGTTAACTAGGGATTCATAAGTGATAGTGTGTGATAGTTAATTATTATTTGTTCAGGAACTCAAGGAGACCTTCAAGAGGATCTCACAGTGGACACCTAAACCCTCATTGGGGCACTACTTCCTTGTTTTTGATTGGTGAGTGTCAAGTGCATGTTTTGTTGCAATTATGTGAATTGCTCCTTATGGACTGAAAAATTGATAACTGCTGAGTCGGCTGTGTACTTTATCGCACTCGTTTTCATTTAAATGAATTGAAATTTAATTGCCTGAATTGAATTGAATTACCTGAACTGAATTGAACTGAATTATATGCTATAGCTGTATATGTCATTGGAGTGAATCTCCTCGATACACAACTGAACTGGGGGACTGTGATGACCCCACTTTCCCTTAAGGCGAACCAGAGGGTTGGCGGGCCGCCTGCCTAACTCTCGCCAGGACTCACGCAAGCAATCTAGCCCAAATCCTTCCGAAGAATAAACTAAACTATTACAACACCGTTTCTTCCCAGATAGACCGATAACTAAATCCTCATTAACTTCAAAGATAACAACATTTATAAGATAGCCAATCCACGGCTCCTAAGCACTTCACGCGTGGATTACAAGGATCAAGGTCAAACCAACCCAAATACATAAAATTTCCCACAACAAATAAATACATACCAGCCAAATGGCAGAATTAGGGTTTACACATTTTCCAGCTTCAAGTGGCAACCCAAAACAAGACTACCTTGTTTAATTTGGAATTCATTACAAACCGCAAATTAAATTCAAATTGTTCAATTACATTCATAGAAAATATAAGCAGCTCAAATTCTTTCAAATTTCAAAACCTGTAAGGAAAACAAATGAACGTGGGGTGAGCTAAAGCTCAGTGGTGGCCCAAAATATGCAATCACATAAGGCAAGTAACGAGTATTTAAATTCAACAATTAAGAAAAGCAGATAACAGCACCAGGTAGGATACAGGGGCTCTCAAGAGCCATTTTCCACGCTTGATCAAAATTTACCGTAGTTGACCCTCCGTCAACTCTCACTACTTACGGTCCATGTAGAACTCCTTATTTTACTTAACTCCGGCCACCGATCATACCCCAGCTCCGGGCCCGCACGACAAAATAAATGAGAGCGGTAGTACTCGAGTATACCCCCTGGATAAACTAGTCGAGCGATTCACCCAACGACGTCACAACATTTAAGATATTCACGAAAACACTTCACACAAGTTACCACTCGAACGGCTAGTGTGATAAAGTACACACTGCTCACTTCGATGGATCAGAAATCATTTTTTTGGCAATTACCACATATCGAGTCAAGAAAGCACTTTAACCAAATAGGCATAGAACAAGCAGGGACACTCACCAAAAGTGAGGCTCAAAAGTCAGGCTGGAAATCGTAGTCCGCGTCCTCGTTGGATCCTAGAAAATTCAAGTTTTATAAACCATAAGTTTTACTAAACGAACCCTTGGTTTATAAATAAAAGATTATCTTGTATAAAACTAGCTTAATTTCTCAAAACAAGTCAATAACCTCCTTTTAAAATTAAACTGGAAAAAGGGATAAAATGTTTCGTGTGGTTTCTTTTTAAAGATATTTCCCTTCTCGAGGCAAACTAAAGCTAAATTAGTTTTAACAAAGTTTCTTGCCGAGCAAATTTTCCATGTCTTTTATTTGAAATTATTAGAATTAGATGTTTTTAACAAATTTTCTCTGAAACAGCTAATCAAGGGTAATTTTTTGAAAACTTAAAGTTTAATAGTTATTGCAATTACTCCCTGGAGGTAATAAAATTGGTTTAAGCGAAGGAAAGCATAATTTGTCGGCAAGGTTTTAAAGGTCCCAATATCTAAGTTTTAATATTAACGTACTAAACTCAATATATATATATAACTTGATATTAGGCTAAAATATTCCCACGAGATTTGATTTAGAGGTACTTGAGTTCAAAAGACTAGAACGGACTTCGCGATTTCATTCCATTTGCACATTGTATTTCAAGTTGCCCTTATAGCACTTACATAATTCACATATAAATTTCACTAGGGCTTCATCAATCATTAGCCCTAGGTCTCAGTAGATTCAGTTCCAAATAAAACTCGATAAAGGAAGTCCAAGGTATCAAGACATTCCAAAGTGCAAACCAGGAAGCTTCCAAGCACATTTTAGTCAACTACTTGAATGCTTTATTAGAATTAAGTTTTGCAGAAACTACTCAAATGGCCAAGAGCTTCATCAATCATTAGCTCTTGGTATCAAGCTACCATCCCTTGCTACGAACAGCAGAAATTTTAACTCAAGTATATATAAAAAAAAAATAAGTCACGGCTAGTTTACAATCAATTAACTCAAGAAGTTCATGAATTTCTTTCTTGCTTTGAAAGTCAGGAAAATTCCAGCAAGTGTCAATTCAAAATATCTAATAACTCTCCATCTTTTACTTGCTAGATACACTAAACATATAGCTCATAACCTGCTCAACTTAAACTAAAGCAGATAATACACGAGTCCAGAAAATAAACTCATTAAAAGCTTGAGCTAGTACGGCTAGCAACCACGTACAGATTTCCAGCAAAGATACTTCAAAATTTTCAACAAGATTTCCATCCTTATCTTGCTTTAAACACTAAACACTTAACATGCATTTTGTTTGACATGAAATGAGTCAAGTGACAGATAGTTCCAGCAAATTATTCGACCAAAAGTCCCAACCAATTTGGCCAAAGAAAACTGGAAAATTCTTTTCTTCCTTACTCGGCTACTCTGGAAAAATTTCCAGCAGCTTAGACCATCACTGATCCGGATTTTACTCGGCCAAGCCAGTGTTTTAAGTCCTCCATGTTGACATGCAAACACGTAGTTAGCTAATAAACATTCCCAGTTCGAGGTTAAGTTCGAATAACAGCTGCAAACCTCAAAATTTCCAGTAATTCTGTTCAGCTAGTTTCGGATGAACATGCATGAAACAGATTTTCTTTTATTTTTATTTTCTATTTTAAACCAACCAAAACAACTGCATGCAGAGCTTAGTTATCTTGTTAATAACTAGCTAATCATAGTTTTAAGCTCAGGACATACAGATTACCAATTTAAAACTGAAATTTCCAGCTTCATTCCCTCGGCAATCACAGAAATCTTCCAGCACTTAGTTAGTCATAATCCAAATTTTTCCTTCGGCCAAAACCTTGTATTTTGCTCTCAAATCTATCATGCAACTACTTACCTAATTAATTAACATTTCTAGTCCAAAATCAGATTCGGTTGTCATCCGCATTCCCCAATCAAATCAGAATTTGTTCCATTCTTCTCGACTAAGCTTGCATGCACGCAGATTTCATTTCATTTTTTTTCCTAGCTTAATCCAACCAGTTAGCTTCATGCAGAGCTTAATCATCTTGTTCTTAGTTAGTTAATCACATTTATATGCTCAGATTACTCCAGAGAAACAAAATTAAAGCTGTATTCTCGTTTCAGCTTCTCGGTAATTCCATTTCCTTCGAATCCAAATCAGATTTCTCATATTTTGATTTCATCATCAGAACGCACAATCCAACATGCAAGCTCTTAAACACTATCATCTACCTCTGAATAATTTAGTCTAGCTCAGAAATTACCTTTGCTAAGTGCTCAGCTCACGCAACACACGATCTGCCAAGTTGTTCCTCTCTCGGCTCGCGCAAGAACTGAAGTTGCTGGTCTTATTTTTTATCACGGTAGTGGCAGCTGTGGTGGTGTTGCGGTTGGGGTGGATTATAGCTGGTTGAGAGTGTGGCAAGGATGAACTCTCGTACGGTTTCTCCCTTTCTTCACTCTGGCTCACGGACAGAACAGGAATGAAAAGCTCGCGAGTTTTCTTTTCTTTCCTCTCGGATGCAAAGTGCAGCTCAGTCTCTCACTCTCTCTCTCTTTTGTTCTTGGTCCGAAGCAGACTGGAGTTATGGAGTGGAGTTGCGGTTTTGAGGGAGGTTGAGTGCATGAGAGGCTTGAGTGTAGAAATGGTAAAAATTTGCATTGGCCGGATGGGGTGGTGAGTGATGATGTTGTCCGAAAATGTGTTTGGATTGCATGGTAATTTGTGAGGTAGTGGAGGGTAGTTTAGTCATTTCACTTATCCTCCTAACCTCCATTTAAGTCCTTAATTCTAACTTAATACCAAAAATTATCCCCAAGTGTGATTTAAACACCTAATTATACACTAACCTTGCAAGACTTTAATTATCGTAATTTTTACGTCTTAAGTATGTTTAGTGTACTTGTATCAGGTTTATCTAAAATTTATTGACTTTATCTTAACGTGAAAGTTCTTATTAGTATTTAACGTTATTCACTAATAAAAATTAATTATTGGAATTCAAGAAATTTTACGTTAAGGCGATAAGTTATTCTAACTCCAGATGTATTACTTTAGTCTAGCAAAACCAAGACATTTCATAACTTAGAAAAATTATATTATTGTCGCGCCCCACTTTTTGAGAAGTGTGTGAAAGTAGTGTATGGAATATGCATGTGAACGTGTGTGAAAATGAAAATAAAAGGCCGTGGGACTTGAAAATGCGACGATTTGGCCAAACAAAGTTCAAAAAGGGTTTTTGAATGGAAAATGGAGTCGCCACTTGGTATAGAGTTAGGGTGTACCAAGTCACCCAAAAATGATTTTAATATTTTGAACGAAAAAGAAAACAAACCCTTTTAAAGAACTTTTAGGTCTACGTAACCAAAGAAAGGGATCGGGGGTCACATTTGATAAGGGAGAAGGCAAAGGCAAAGCCTAAGGCACTCCCTTACCCTAGCAAGAGCTAGTTGCGTGATTTAGCCCCACTTTTCCTAATTCTTCTACCCAAAATATGCGTTGCATGTTGGATATGACCAATGGATATGAAAAAGGAAAGAAAAATGCAATCCTAAATCTAAAATGTCTCTTATGAGGCTTTTGGTCCCAACCACATGAGTTGTGGTGGCCAATAAGGAAAGCCCTCATAGAGGTCATGAATAATGCAAATGAAGACTCAAGTATGAGTGTAAGTGTGCAAATGTAAGAAAAATGCAAGTGTGCAAATGTAAGAAAAGTGCAAGTGTGCCAATTGAGAAAATAAAGGTGTTTGTGTGCTAGTGGATGAAAATATAATAGTAGATACATATAAGTGCAATTGGGTGCAATTTGTGAGGTAGAAAATAAATGATAAAAGAAGAAAAATGTGCAAACATGGCATGTGGATAAAAAAGTGAGGAAGTGATATGATAAGAATGAGAGTGCATGAACCTAGAGGAATGCATCAAGTCGGGTACGGGAATGACTCCTAATTTCACGACTTTAATTTTCCCTTTGATTAGAAGGAAGAACTAGCGTGCTAAGGCTATTTTGTAGCCACACTCGCTCGTTTCCCTTACCGAAAGGGGACTCTCAAGCAAATGTACCCTATAACTAGCATGAGGATGCAAAAAGCCTAAAATGAAGGGGAAAGGGTCGGAGGGGCATGCCAAATGCTAAAAAGCAAAGAAAAATGCATGAAATGTAGTGAAACATGTAAATATGAACTAGCGAGAGAAATCCCTAAGGGTCTAGCAAATGTACCCTATAACTAGCATGAGGATGCAAAAAGCCTAAAATGAAGGGGAAAGGGTCGGAGGGGCATGCCAAATGCTAAAAAGCAAAGAAAAATGCATGAAATGTAGTGAAACATGTAAATATGAACTAGCGAGGGAAATCCCTAAGGGTCTAGCGTTGGACTAGCCCATATCTATGAATTCCTACTAGCGTTGGACTAGTGGAAAACGGGACAATGAGCCACAACTAGCGTTGGACTAGTGTGGTGACGTGCATTCATCCATTACATTCATCTATAACTATAGAAAGCAAGTAGACATGCCAATCACCTATAAACACCTAGCACATAACACTTAGCATGCTCGACTAAATGCAAGAGCCTAATAAAGCAAATTAACACGTAGCAACAAAAGCAAGCAATCAATCTAATGAACCTATTACACTTGCTAACTAAAACAAAAGGCGAAGGGGAAAAATGGACAAAAATGCTCTCCAAACCATATCTATTACAAGCCAAGAGGTGTACACATACCCCATACAGAATAACTTAAATAAAAGCAAAAGTAAATGAAATAAATGAAAGGAATTAAGGAAAGGCAAGGAAAGCGAAGTAGACATGCAATTTTCACTTAGCACGTTGGATCACGTAGGAGAGACAAAAAAGGATAAAAGAAGTGATACCTCCTTGTTTGTGATGCTAGTGAAGTGATCAAAACTTAACTTGGGCTAAAGTCACCAAAGAAAGAGATAACTTGGGCTAAAACCATCAAAGCAAGGGATTAATGCATCACTTCAAAAATAAGTAGAGTAAAAGGCAAAAAGTAAATTCAAAATGCCTTATAAACTTTAAAAGGGGTACTAACAAACCACCAAATCCTCCCTAATTACGACTTAAATGTGGTCAAACAATGCTTAAAGACCAAGAAAACGGAATGACCCATCCAATTCCCAAATATAGCATCTACTAGGGACCCAAAAGCAAACCTTAATCAATCATTCGAGTCCAATCGAAACATTTAAGAACCTCAGAGGTTCAAAAGCAAAGACGAGTCAAGTAATCACAAATAATCACATACATGTTGAAGCAATTAAATAACCTAAACAGCCATGTTCGCAAAGCTAGGGCCTAATTGAAAGGAAAAAGGAAGTTTGAGGGGCCAATTTGATCGATTTTTCCAATTATTTGGGCCACAATGGAACTAAGGGAGACTTGGGGGGCCAAGGTGCAATTATTGAAAGATTTTCATGCAAGAACATGCAAATGCTTCAGACATGACTACCGAACCAAGCTCTCTTTGTTTCTGCAATATACTGAGCTTCTCAAACAAATGAAATCATAATGCAACTAACATATCAGCCGACCAAGCAAAGCCTTGACATTACCCAAAGCAAATACAAACTTCAACAAGCCAGTAACTTAGTCATAAAATCATGCAAAATCTAAAATGCAGACAAAGATCCGGAAGCTTCATTATCCTTTGCTGCAAAGTTTACGAAGCATCTTACTTCCTCATAGCTGACTTCTATTTCCAGAATTTTCGCACCTTATTGGCAACCAAAAAAACTTAAACAAGGCCCCAATATCCAGGCTTCAAAGTACGTAATACAACCCGTAACTTCGATATCCAAACAAACAAGAAAACTTAGAAAAGTATCATGAACAATTCTGGAAAAACATCTATGCAAAAATGGTTCGATAACCTGAAAGTCTATTTTTTCAGCAAGCATTCAATCATAACTCAAGTATTTTCAGACCCATACTTGCAAACTCAATTCACTCATCCAATTTCCTCTTTTCAACACAAGATTAAACACGAAACTGAAGTGCAAAAGCTCAATTAGTAACTAAAAGAAGAAAACACAGCATAAAAGGTGCGGCAAACTTTCCCTTGCTGCGTTTTTGAAAGGAACAACTTTTAAATAACTTGGCAACTTCAGCACTATCGTACCATGAGCTTCCAACAAACTTTCAGACTCAAAATACATCAGAAATGATCTATATTCATCCTAAATTCCGACCCAAACAAACCATAAACAAGGCAAATGAAACTGATGATTGTATTACCGAATTCTCAAATACGCATATGCTTCATTTTCCTAATACTCTGACTGAACACAACCTTAGTCATGACAATTCAACTAAGACCTTCCGTTAAGAAGTAAAATGCAGTCTAATTGAAATGGACAAAGCGGCAGCAGACTTTTCGCTAAGACCTTCCAACCGAACCCATCATTTTTGTTTCATATAATCCTCAAAATCCCAGCATAACCACCGAAATGAAGTTCAACTAGGTGACCCAAGTTTGCAGGAAAAGGAACAGATCATTGTATAAAGAGTAAACAGGAAGCAAAGAGGGAGAACGACAAGACAACAATAACCATGAGTCCTTGATTTCAACAAGCTTAACAAAGACGCATATTCGGCTTAACAAAGACCCAACAAAAACGCAAAACCAGGCTTCACTTTAACATATTTGGTTCTAACTTATCATGGCTATTAACAAGCTTAGTATCAATAGAAAAAGCAAACAAAAACTCAAAGTTTGAATCTTTATCAACACTTCTGGAAACAAACAAAAGAAAGAAGATGTGGAAGTCAGCCATTGCAACTTCAGAACCCAGGGGGAGAAGAACGATGGCTATCAGATACCTAGAAGCTGAAACGGAGGTTGTCTCTCTAGCCCCGAGATTGGAGGCTGTCCTTTGTTGGGCTGACGTTCCTTCCTCTTCACTCTCTTCTTCTCGGTCTCTCCCCCGTTGCTCTATTTTTCAAACCCTCCTCAGTTTTCCAATCTTTCAAAGCCCTCAGTTTTTCAGCCGTCACTCCTTTTCTCACCCACTTCAGCCCCCCACTCTATTCGTTGCTTCTCCGGTTATCTCTCCAAAACTCTCCCTTAGTTCTCTGCTGTTACCAAGAAACCCCCCCCGCGTAGCTATCTCTCTTGCTTCGTCTCTTTTTGCTCACCAGATTTCTCCTTTCCACCCTCTCAGCCCGTAACCCCAGCCGTCATTCCTTTTCAAGCAAACCTCCTGTCGCCTTCTGTTTTTTCCTTCTCTACCCTACAGCCGCCAATGACCCTCCTCTCTCAAAGCTGCGTTTTTTCCTATTAAAAACCCAGCCGCCACTCTCTCTTCTGTTTCTTTCTTTTTTTGCTTTCCCTTTTGTTGCATTAGCCGTCACCCCTTTCTTGGCTGCCTTCCATTCTTTTTATAGCTATAAAATCCCCATAACCTAGAATTAAAGGAGGAGATTGGAGCTGCATCTTTCTTCCAATTTTCTGAGCCATCCGATGGGCATGTGCGACTGTCCTTGCAAGCTGCGGAAAAATCTATATATATATATTTTTTAGTAATAATTTAACAAAATGAAATGCTAATTTTTCTTTCTTTTTCCTTCTTTTTTCTTTTTTCCTTTTTTCCTTAAATAGCCCAAAACCCGCAATCGGGTTTCCCCCTTTTTCATTTTTCATATTTTCCCCAAGAAAACATTGAATTTAAATTAAAACAACTAAAGCATAATTTTTGAATGCTTTTCCTTTTTTTCGAGAAATTCTATGTTAAAACTTCAAAATGAAATAATAAAATAAAACACTAAAAACTAAAAAAGTGAATAAACCTAGAACGACAAATAAAAACTAAAAAAATAAATAGTAAATGAAATTTCACTGAAAATTTGGTGTCTACAGTTTGCCCCTCTTTGTCTAAGTTTTGGAAAAACTTGAGACAAAGAAATAGACACCAAATACTTACCTGTGTTATTCGGCTGCAGCTACTCGAGTGACTGTCATTATTGAAACGAGGACTGACCTCTTTAACAAAACTTTAAGACGGGACTGACCCGAACAAAACTTAAAATCATGGGACTGACCCGAACAAAATTTAAAATCATGGGACTGACCCGAATAAAATTTAAAATCATGGGACTGACCCGAATAAAACTTAAAATCATGGGACTGACCGAACAAAATGGGACTGACCCGAATAAAATTTAAAATCATGGGACTGACCCGAATAAAATTTAAAATCATGGGACTGACCCGAATAAAATTAAAACATTCATGGGACTGACCCGAATTAAAATCATGGGACTTAAAATCATGGGACTGACCCGAATAAAATTAAAATGACCCGAATGGGACTAAAATCATGGGACTGACCCGAACAAAATTGAAAACATGGGACTGACCCGAACAAAATTTAAAACATGGGACTAACCCGAACAAGAAATTTAAAATCATGGGACTGACCCGAACAAGAAATTTAAAATCATGATGCACACTAGTGGGACTGACCCACGGCTAGTGGCCGAATAAAGAAATGCGCACTAGTGGGACTGACCCAACGGCTAGCGGCAGAATAAAAGAAAGGGCTCACTAGTAGGACTGACCCAACGGCTAGTGGCCGAAAGAAAGAAATGCGCACTAGTGGGACTGACCCAGCGGCTAGCGGCAAAATAAAAGAAATGCGCACTAGTGGGACTAACCCAACGGCTAGTGGCAATGCAAATGAAAGGCACGCTAGTGGGACTGACCCAAAATGCGCACTAGTGGGACTGACCCAACGGCTAGTGGCAATGCAAATGAAAGGCACGCTAGTGGGACTGACCCAACGGCTAGCGGCAAAATAAAAGAAATGCGCACTAGTGGGACTGACCCAACGGCTAGTGGCAATACAAATGAAAGGCACGCTAATGGGACTGACCCAACGGCTAGCGGCAAAATAAAAGAAATGCGCACTAGTGGGACTGACCCAACGGCTAGCGGCAAAATAAAAGAAATGCGCACTAGTGGGTGTCGCGCCCCACTTTTTGAATGTGTGTGTGTTGTGTGGTGTGTGTAGTGTGGTGTATAGTGGAATGTGAACGTGTGCGAAATGAGAAGTAAAAGGCCATGGGACTTAAGAATGCGACGATTTTGGCCAAACAAAGTTCAAAAGGGTTTCTTGAAAAATGGAGTCGCCACTTGGTATAGAGTTAGGGTGTACCAAGTCACCCAAAAATGATTTTTGTTTTTGAATGAAAAAAGTAAATAAACCCTTTTAGAGAACTTTTGGGTCTACGTAACCAAAAGAGGGATCGGGGGTCACATTTGACGAAGGGGAAGGCAAGGATAAAAATCCAAGGCACCCCTTCGACCTAGCCAAGGCTAGTTGCGTGACTTAAACCAATTTTTCCTAATTTTTCTACCCAAGGTATGTATCGCGTGTTGGATATGTCTATATGAATGCAAAAACCTAGACCTAGGGGGACATGGGGGAAATTTCTCTTCAAAGGTTGAGCGGTGCCAATCACATTAATTGTGAAGCCCAATAATGATCCTTTGGAGAGGTCACACGTAATCCTAAATGACGTAAAATGAGTGGAATGCATGCCATGTGAAAGTGTGAGTTTGTGTGAAGTGAGAAAAATGATAAAAGTAATAAGATATAAGTGGAGGTGTGCAAATGTCTTTACAAGGTAAGGTAAGTAAAGAATAATAAGGTGAAAACGCCATCAAGTGCATGTGTGCGAGTGATATGGTATAGAGTGTAAGTAGTTGAATAAAAACGTGTAAAATGAAAGTAGTGTGAAGTGAGAATATAGAAAGAGGAATGGAATATACAGTAAGTGATAGTGAATGAATGAAATGCGTGAATCCTATAGGAATGCATCAAAACGGGAACGGGGAGTCCTAACTTTGTGACTTGATTTTTCCTTTGATAGAAGGGGGAACTAGCGTGCTAAGGCTATCGAGTAGCCACACTCGCTCGTTTCCCTTATCAGAAGGGGACTCTTCAGGCAAATGTACCCTAACTAGCATGAGATGCAAGACCTAAAGTGAGGGGAAAGGGGAATCGAGGAGCATGCCAGATGATAAAACTAAGGAAAAATGCATGATATGTAGTGAACAGGCAAATAATGCATTAATGAAAAACAAAGGAAAAATCCTATTGGGTCTAGCGTTGGACTAACCCTTTCTATGAATTCCTACTAGCATTAGACTAGTGGAAACAATAAAAGAAGCCACAACTAGCGTTGGACTAGTGTGGTGACGTACATTCATCCATTCCATTCATCCACACTATGGAAAGCGAGTAGACATGCAAATCACTTATAAACACGTAGCACATAACACTTAGCATGCTCGACTAGATGCAAGGCCCTAGCAAAGCAAATTAACACGTAGCAACTAAGCATGCAAGACACATAAAGCAATTAAAGCCCTAACTATTACATTTGCTAGCTAGGCACATGTCTTCAACAGGTCTTCATCGAATACTCCTCCAAGCCCTATCTATTACAAGCCAAGAGGTGTACACATACCCCATAATGAAATACTTAAATAAAAGGCAAAAGTAAATAAAATAAATGCAAAGAATTGAGGAAAGGCAAGGAAAGCAACGTAGACATGCAATTCACATTTAGCACGTTGGATCACATAGGAGAAATGAAAATCAAGGAGATAGAGGTTACCTCCCTTGCAATCGGGCCCCAATGAAGTGAAATCACTTATTTATCCTCCAAAATAAAAGAAATGGTCAAGGTACCAATTTATTTGGGAAAATTAAAGGAAATAGGCAATCACAAGCTCACTTGATCGTAAAGTCCCTAAAGTCATGACTTAAGTGCAATTGACAAAGTATGATAGTTAATTGAAGCAAAGCAAGCAATGAAGTTGCAAAAAATTAAAGTGCCAAGGACCAAATTGAAGACATTATTCAATTGGTTGGGTCATAGTAGTACAAAGGGAGACTTGGGGGGCCAAAGTGCAATTTTCTTGGAAATTTTTCATGCAAGAGCATGCAATCCACGTAGGAAGACAATTTCTGCAGCTGAAACCTTCTACAAACAACATGAATGTACGCTGCATTTTACTTCCAAACTTGGATTTCATATTCCAAAAGCTCCAAATTTGATCAAGACCTTTCAACCAAACATCCAAAACTAATCTAAGCCTCACGACATACAATTTCAAGATTCAAACAACCCAAAATATAGCAGGAAACTGATGCAAAATTCTGGAAAAAAAAAACATTCATGCAAAGACAGTTTAGCAACCTAAAATTCATTTTCCAGCCATGCTTGTTTGCAATTGTTGTGTTCGTTCGAAACGCAATTTTCCCACCCAAACATAGCTAAAATCTCAGCCAAACAAAACATCAATATCAACCGAACACCAAAGATAACATAAGATGTGAAACCAAAACTTGAACAAAGAAAAGAAAGAAAATCATGGCTGCCGCAGGCCTTAGCTACTTGTTGCCGTCTAATGGTCTCGAAATGACAGCAAACATATATATGGGATGCCATGGAGCAACAAACAAAAACCCAAGAGGTAGCTTAAACCATTCTGGAAAACTTTTAAAGCCCAAAAGATTGATTTTTTATTGCTGCAACCGAACCAGAAAAATCAAGTTTGTGACAGTAAACCTCTTACTACGACTCTAAGGATCTTAACAGGCCCAAGTTATGCAAATAAAGACCCAAGATACAGCCTTTTGGTCACCAAAATAGAGAAAGCTATAACCTTTCAATCAAATACCAAGCTAAACATCATTCAAGCACAAACTGCAGTCTCAGCAAACAAAAGGAAAGCACTACGAAAGATTAGCACTGGCCGAAAAGGTCCAATTTGATTGCAGCCAAAATTTTAGTCCAAAGGTTTCAGCATATGACATAAAACCACACTCATAAGAGACTCATCAACATCAGCCGTCAACATACCGAACAAGAATCCATGATTTGGAAAGCTATTTGTAAAAAAAGATAAAAAAGAGAAGCTTACAACGCTATTTCTGGTGAAGGTTCAGCAGCAGCAATGAGGTTGGATTCGGTAAGCGACAACGGTCCCAGATGATACTGGATTCTTCCTTCGTTTCCTCTTCCTGAAGCTCTTCTCCTATCGTAGCCCTCTGCCTTTCTTACGGCCGACCTTTCCCAATGCTCTCTGGTTCCTTTCTTTGTATCAGCCGTCCCTCACTTTTCCTTTCCTGTTTTGTTTGCCGTCCCCTATCTCAGTCTTTTCCTCTATTTTCTGCCGTCACTCCACTCTCCAAACCCTCCTCTCGGCTGCCTTTTCTTTTGTTGCCTTCTAAAACTTATCCTCTCTCCTCTTGGCTCTCAACTCTCTCCCTTTCTCCCCTTGGCTCCGTTTCTTTCTTCCCAAACTCCGCCGTCCAATCCCCTGGTCTCTCTCTATTGCTCTCGGTTCTTTCCCAGCCGTCACTCAAAACCTCTCCCTCTCCCTTTCAGCCGCTGTTTTCTTTTTTCTCTTAGAGTTGCAGCCGCCGCTCTCTTTTTTGTTTTCATCCCTCCCCCCTTGCGGCTGTCCCTCCTTTTGCTATTTATATGGGAACTTCCAACCCTAAAACAACTCAGTCCTCTTTCCATATTGCAGCTAAGGGCTCCCTGAGTCCTTCCTTGCAAAGCTGCAAAAAAAATGCAGCTTGCATGCGACTGTTTTACTTCAAAAATAATAGTAAAACTAAATAATAATAAAACAACAATTTTAATCAAAATAAACAAACTAAAAAAAACTAAAAAAAAAATAATAAAGTTACCATTTTCAATCTTTTCATTCATTTTTCATTTTTCATTTTTCTTTTCATTTTTTAAATAATGAAACTAAATCCAAAACAACTAAAACATATTTTTGACTGACCCATTGTGACACGCTAATGGGACTGACCCAACGGCTAGCGGCAAAATAAAAGAAATGCGCACTAGTGGGACTGACCCAACGGCTAGCGGCAAAATAAAAGAAATGCGCACTAGTGGGACTGACCCAACGGCTAGCGGCAAAATAAAAGAAATGCGCACTAGTGGGACTGACCCAACGGCTAGTGGCATGTATGAAGAAACTGTATAAGATTTACTCGAAAAAGAGTTATCCAAAGATTTGCCGCAGTGTGATGAATTGGTCAGTGGGATTAAACCCGAGTCTGCCTTAGTTGGTGGTACAAAATCCAAGCCCAACGTGAACTTTGCGATGTTGGCGGCACCAAATCCAGGCCCAACGTGACATTGTGAAGTTGGCGGCACTAAATCCAGGCCCAACGTGATATAAGCGGTCAGCGGGATAGAACCCAGTTCTGCCGAGGTTGGCGGAATAAAACCCAGTTCCAACGTGATATAAGCGGTCAGCGGGATAGAACCCAGTTCTGCCGAGGATAGAATGAAACACACACGTTAGTGAGATAGACTCGATGCTAACGGTGGTGAAATAGAAACACACACGTTAGTGAGATAGACTCGATGCTAACGGTGGTTGAAGTCAGTGAATTCAATGTGGTTGTCAAGAATGGGGAATGGAAGGGTGCGCGGCGGGCGCTGAGATCAAATTGAAATTTGTCAAGGAACAAGAAATTAGATTCAAGTTTGATTTTTTTTGAGAATCTTTTCAAAAAATAATTTGCCCCAGTTTCCACCAATTATTGTGCAACCGATCAATTGATTTGCATTACGGCTTGGTTGCTCCTCCTTGAGGCCTTGATTCGTAAGATTCTGACTTACGCTCCTTCGTCAATTTCAGCCATGGATACCTGCACAGGGGGCTTGCCAAAGTATGACATGCACTTGAATTTCAAAATATCGCAATTACTATTCATAGAAAGAGCAGTGTGATTGATTTGAAAGTATATTACTTGGCTCTTTGACGAAATCCTCAAATGGACTATAAAAAATTTGCCCCAGTGTGGGCTTATTTGATTGCAAAAATTGATTTGGATGCCTTTCCATTTATTTGAACAAAGTAAGAAATTGTGTTTCCTATATAATGTGAAGAAAATTGAACGTCTTGCTTAACTCATACAGAAAATTTCATGATGAATTTCTCACAATAAAACCAAATCACAGAAGATTTCTTCCTCACCTTGGCATTGGTGCTTAGGGTAACAGGTCACCACTTGCAGGACCAATCAAGTGGGCGTTATTTCTGATTTTGAGGTGGCTAAAGGAAATGGGAGGTCAAGATTTGTCTTATTCTTGTGCCCAAATTGTATGTAATCACATCTTAGTGAAAGCAAAGAGTTTATCACTCTTATTTCTTAAGAAAACGTAGTCCACATATAAGCTTTATAGGCTTGCAACAATATGGATGGAAACGATAGCTAAACATGTGAAAACGGGTCATAACCTTATGATCACGAATGATTGATGGACTCCTTAGAAGCATGACCTTTGTTTTGAGTTGTCATGAAGGAATAAGTCAACGATGGACTTTTATGGGCTTGTAATGTGGCTTGAAAACGATAGTTAAAGAAATGATTTTCAAGGACATTGCACCGAAGATCGTATTTTTCCAAAATTGCCCCTACTTTGAACTCAAAGATCTTAAATTTGGTGATCATCACTTAATAGGGACTTCAGCATCGAATCTTTTTGCATTTCATTTGCATTTATTTTGCTTGCTTTGTTTCTTTTTGCCTTTTTTCCTTTCCCTCAACTTCGTGGGTTTTCACATGGTGAGTAGCGTCAACCCCATGCCCAAGCAATTCAGAAATACAGCTAAAATTTTCCGGCATCAGAAATTTTCTTGACAGGGCCATTGCAAAGAACAGAAGTCAGGACTTTCGACTTTTGTAATGGGGTCAGGTGGGGTGTTTAGGAAAGTTAAGGCTTGAAGGCAGATTTCAAGAGTGGTTTGAAGAATCTGAGATCGCATTGTTGCGCCAAACCTATTTTAGGGCTAAATCAGAATTTGCCCCAGTTTATGCTCAACTGAAGCTTTTCTTTTTCATTTTCTTTCTTCTTTTGATTTTCCGGCCTTTTGCCATTCTTTGAAACTTTCACAAAATTTGCCCAAGTTTATTTTTGAACTGAGGTTCTCTTTTCTTCTTTTGTTTTTGATCACTTTTCCACTTCTTGAAACTTTTTCCTTTTCAACTCAAACTTGCCCCAGTGTGGGGTTTGCGATTCTCAGGGGTTGCCAAATGAAGTATTTTATTCTGAAGGTTCAAAAGGGATAACTAGGGATAGAATGTTTGATCGGAAAAGAAGAGGGCCTGACTTTTATTCCGTTCCTTACAATAACTCTGAAAGGAAACTTTCATTTAATGCGAAATTTCTTGCATGTATCTGAATTAATTGATTGAGGAAGACTCTTGCTCATTCATATCTATGAAACATAAGTGATCCGCCGGACAGAACTTGTCCTTTTTCTCTTTTCTTTTCTTTTCTTTTTCCTTTTTTTCAAAATTGGAACCCAAGTGGAATCAAATTTCCCCAATTTGCGGTTCCCTCCTTATTCTAGCATTTTTGCTTTTCCCCTTTTTGGAAAATTCTCCAATCTCCCTCCCCAATGTGGGGTACGATCGTAAGTGCTTTGAAAAGAACCACCCATTTTAGCTCAAATGAGGATGCAAGGGATGATCAGTGTTTAGGTTGTAGGAACGACGGCCAAAGTATCATTCTTACACCTCATGACAACCAAAGTAACGAAATGGTCATTGAAAATCCATTTCTCTTTTTGATATTTGAAAATTTTCCAATATAGGGTAGTGATCATTAGGGCTCTTATTTGAAATGAAATTATTCTTTCAAAGGCTCAAATGGGAGAGCAAATGATAAAATGTGTATAGGTAGAGAAAAGAATGCTCGAAGTATCATTCCAAATTTTCAAAACAAACAAGAATAATGCACATTTTTGCTTTCACTTAGATGTGATTAAATCGGATTAGTCACCGCGGACATTTTCAAGCAAAAGTTGCCCCAATTTGCAATTTATCAATCAATGTGACTGATTTTATTTTGGGGTTAAGTGAAGGAGAAAGGCATCTCATGGGCCATCTGAGTGACCTCATTTAATTTTGAGCACTCTTATTGTGTAGCTCGGATCACCAATCTAGTGTACACAAGGATTTTAGAAAGCATACACTTGCGAATTTTCAGGCTGGAGGTTGAAAAAACTCTCAATTAGGTCTTATTTCTTAAAATTCATTATGAAATCTCTTAATGAGCTCAATAAAGAGTGAAATATACACAAATAATCGTCTGAACAAAAGCTTCATTATTGCCAATGTTTGAAAAATTTAAAAAGCAATACATATGAAAAACATTCTAAGGAACTCCTTTACACATGTATACACACTTTTCCCTCTTAATAGCCCCCTTCTCCCTTTGAGCAATGAAATCTCTTAAATGTTTTACACGAGCGCTTTCAGATGAATTTTCAAATTCACATTGCAGGGCCTGCCCAAGAATCAAGTAATGCATGTAATTTTTAAACTTTATCAGATCAGAATTATTTTCACACTTTATTTCATGTTTTCATGTTTTATGAATTTTTTTATGAATGCAGGGGAGGGGGAAAACAAAAGAAAAATTCCCAGAGTTAGTAAACAAAACTATAAAATCGGTATGCATGCCCTATGGGGGAACCCTTTTTATGCCAAGGGTAGGCCTAGCATGAAAATGCAATCCTCTAAGATAGGCACTATACCATACCTGATGAATCCGATCAACTGATTGGGTGAAAAATGATTCGAAAAATTTGGCCAATTTGGAGTGAGAAGAAACATTCGTCCTAAAGAATAAGGACAAAGTCCGAATGAATTGCTTATTTTGATCGACGCATGATGTGTCAAAAGGGGTAAAATGGTCAAATTTATTGAATGAAATTTGATTATTTATTGAAAATTGGATGGATAATCCTAAGAATGAATTAAACTAATCAAATGAATTGAATAAAGTCAATTGATCAAACAGATCGAGTGAAATGATGATTTATTCAAAACCGACCAAATTGCCCTAAAACTAGGCAAATCGGTCCAATGGATCGGATGATTTATTCAAAATTGACTAGATTGCCCTAAAGGGGGGGAAACCAGTCAAATGAATTCAAAATCGACTAGGTTGCCCTAAAAATGAACAAATTGATAAAATGGACTGGATGAAATTGATGAATAAAAATGGTCCAATGGACTGAATGGAATTGACGGCTTATTGCGATGCATTAGTCTATGAGCCTTCTAAAATCAAATTTTGGCCTCAGTTTATTTATCGTCTCAATAACGAGGAATTGTTTGTGAATTTCTTCAAATTAATGTCCTTTTTGCAAGGGATTTTTACCAATTTTGATAAAGTGGCCAAAAAGTGATTATTAGACGCTCATATTCCAAAGATCACTCTAGGAAAATGATCGGATCTTACCTTACCTTGTGCACTACCCCTTTGGATGGTACAAAATGTAAACGTGCAAGTCTCCTTGGATTAAGTATCTGAGACACAAAGTGGCTTATTCCTAGCACGGGATCGCCTAAACGGCATTCCCTTTCTAGGGTTTATGCATGGTGCCATTTTATTAAAGCAGTAAAACATGCAATTTGAAATGAAATCATGACCTAAAAGGACCTTTTATACGCCAAGGTAGGCCTAGAATGATATGCAATTACTAATCTATGAATGCAATATACCAAAATCTTTAAACGTGCAATAGCCTATCTATAAGGGTAGGTTCTAAAAGAAGGTCATGCCAGACCTCTTATTTGCTAGGGTTTGTGAATGCAATGGGGAGAAAATCAAGAAAAGTTAGTTCAGGCAGATAAATACACATAACACATTGTAGCAACGAAATCAATACAAAGAAATAAAGCAATAAAAGGGAGAAAGGGGTTGGACCCCTCCCCTCGTGAATAGTGTCCCTAATAGGGTAAGGCAGACTCTACCCTAGGCAAGCTATCATGGATGCATGAGGTATTGGCTCACTAATGCATCTAGACTCGATAGGTTTTAGGTCCCCGAGCCTTCAGACTTGGAAACCAAGGGTCATCAATTCCAAGGTTCTTTGTCGGTGGCTCGAGCGATTCCCCAGACATTGCTACGCACACATCGTGTCACGGCTACATGTCATGAGTGAATCTATCGAAAATTCTCAACCTTCAACTAAAAGCTAAAGGCTATGAACCCAAAGTTTAAAATGAAAGATTGAGTGACCCCTCGGATCATGCTACGCACACATCGTGTCGTGATCACAAGTCCAAGTGAGTCGCCTAAAATCCTAATAGGGTGGAGTGGCGTGACAAGCCACTAAAAGAAAAATAAAGGAGGGATAAATAATAAGCGTATGCACGTATGCTAGTGCTCGTTTGGAGGGGAGGGATCGAGAACCAAAGCGAGACTCTAGGGTATGTCCCCCACCCAAATGCAATGCAAAGCGCGGAATCAAGTACAACATATATCCAAACAACCAATCATACATACGTGAGTGAGGGAATAGCTTGATATACGCGCGAGGCAAAAAGTCCTAAAATGGAAAATGCAACCCTAGTATCCAAATGCTATGCATAAAAAGGGTAGAAAAGGGAAAAGAATAGCCAAATCAAATGCTTGGACCCACTTAGGAAGTCCCCAGTGGAGTCGCCAACTGTCGCGCCCCACTTTTTGAGAAGTGTGTGAAAGTAGTGTGTGGAATATGTATGTGAACGTGTGTGAAAATGAAAATAAAAGGCCGTGGGACTTGAAAATGCGACGATTTGGCCAAACAAAGTTCAAAAAGGGTTTTTGAATGGAAAATAGAGTCGCCACTTGGTATAGAGTTAGGTTGTACCAAGTCACCCAAAAATGATTTTAGTATTTTGAACGAAAAAGTAAACAAACCCTTTTAAAGAACTTTTAGGTCTACGTAACCAAAGAAAGGGATCGGGGGTCACATTTGATAAGGGAGAAGGCAAAGGCAAAGCTTAAGGCACTCCCTTACCCTAGCAAGAGCTAGTTGCGTGATTTAGCCCCACTTTTCCTAATTCTTCTACCCAAAATATGCGTTGCATGTTGGATGTGACCAATGGATATGAAAAAGGAAAGAAAAATGCAATCCTAAATCTAAAATGTCTCTTATGAGGCTTTTGGTCCCAACCACATGAGTTGTGGTGGCCAATAAGGAAAGCCCTCATAGAGGTCATGAATAATGCAAATGAAGACTCAAGTATGAGTGTAAGTGTGCAAATGTAAGAAAAATGCAAGTGTGCAAATGTAAGAAAAGTGCAAGTGTGCCAATTGAGAAAATAAAGGTGTTTGTGTGCTAGTGGATGAAAATATAATAGTAGATACATATAAGTGCAATTGGGTGCAATTTGTGAGGTAGAAAATAAATGATAAAAGAAGAAAAATGTGCAAACATGGCATGTGGATAAAAAAGTGAGGAAGTGATATGATAAGAATGAGAGTGCATGAACCTAGAGGAATGCATCAAGTCGGGTACGGGAATGACTCCTAATTTCACGACTTTAATTTTCCCTTTGATTAGAAGGAAGAACTAGCGTGCTAAGGCTATTTTGTAGCCACACTCGCTCGTTTCCCTTACCGAAAGGGGACTCTCAAGCAAATGTACCCTATAACTAGCATGAGGATGCAAAAAGCCTAAAATGAAGGGGAAAGGGTCGGAGGGGCATGCCAAATGCTAAAAAGCAAAGAAAAATGCATGAAATGTAGTGAAACATGCAAATATGAACTAGCGAGGGAAATCCCTAAGGGTCTAGCGTTGGACTAGCCCATATCTATGAATTCCTACTAGCGTTGGACTAGTGGAAAACGGGACAATGAGCCACAACTAGCGTTGGACTAGTGTGGTGACGTGCATTCATCCATTACATTCATCTATAACTATAGAAAGCAAGTAGACATGCCAATCACCTATAAACACCTAGCACATAACACTTAGCATGCTCGACTAAATGCAAGAGCCTAATAAAGCAAATTAACACGTAGCAACAAAAGCAAGCAATCAATCTAATGAACCTATTACACTTGCTAACTAAAACAAAAGGCGAAGGGGAAAAATGGACAAAAATGCTCTCCAAACCATATCTATTACAAGCCAAGAGGTGTACACATACCCCATACAGAATAACTTAAATAAAAGCAAAAGTAAATGAAATAAATGAAAGGAATTAAGGAAAGGCAAGGAAAGCGAAGTAGACATGCAATTTTCACTTAGCACGTTGGATCACGTAGGAGAGACAAAAAAGGATAAAAGAAGTGATACCTCCTTGTTTGTGATGCTAGTGAAGTGATCAAAACTTAACTTGGGCTAAAGTCACCAAAGAAAGAGATAACTTGGGCTAAAACCATCAAAGCAAGGGATTAATGCATCACTTCAAAAATAAGTAGAGTAAAAGGCAAAAAGTAAATTCAAAATGCCTTATAAACTTTAAAAGGGGTACTAACAAACCACCAAATCCTCCCTAATTACGACTTAAATGTGGTCAAACAATGCTTAAAGACCAAGAAAACGGAATGACCCATCCAATTCCCAAATATAGCATCTACTAGGGACCCAAAAGCAAACCTTAATCAATCATTCGAGTCCAATCGAAACATTTAAGAACCTCAGAGGTTCAAAAGCAAAGACGAGTCAAGTAATCACAAATAATCACATACATGTTGAAGCAATTAAATAACCTAAACAGCCATGTTCGCAAAGCTAGGGCCTAATTGAAAGGAAAAAGGAAGTTTGAGGGGCCAATTTGATCGATTTTTCCAATTATTTGGGCCACAATGGAACTAAGGGAGACTTGGGGGGCCAAGGTGCAATTATTGAAAGATTTTCATGCAAGAACATGCAAATGCTTCAGACATGACTACCGAACCAAGCTCTCTTTGTTTCTGCAATATACTGAGCTTCTCAAACAAATGAAATCATAATGCAACTAACATATCAGCCGACCAAGCAAAGCCTTGACATTACCCAAAGCAAATACAAACTTCAACAAGCCAGTAACTTAGTCATAAAATCATGCAAAATCTAAAATGCAGACAAAGATCCGGAAGCTTCATTATCCTTTGCTGCAAAGTTTACGAAGCATCTTACTTCCTCATAGCTGACTTCTATTTCCAGAATTTTCGCACCTTATTGGCAACCAAAAAAACTTAAACAAGGCCCCAATATCCAGGCTTCAAAGTACGTAATACAACCCGTAACTTCGATATCCAAACAAACAAGAAAACTTAGAAAAGTATCATGAACAATTCTGGAAAAACATCTATGCAAAAATGGTTCGATAACCTGAAAGTCTATTTTTTCAGCAAGCATTCAATCATAACTCAAGTATTTTCAGACCCATACTTGCAAACTCAATTCACTCATCCAATTTCCTCTTTTCAACACAAGATTAAACACGAAACTGAAGTGCAAAAGCTCAATTAGTAACTAAAAGAAGAAAACACAGCATAAAAGGTGCGGCAAACTTTCCCTTGCTGCGTTTTTGAAAGGAACAACTTTTAAATAACTTGGCAACTTCAGCACTATCGTACCATGAGCTTCCAACAAACTTTCAGACTCAAAATACATCAGAAATGATCTATATTCATCCTAAATTCCGACCCAAACAAACCATAAACAAGGCAAATGAAACTGATGATTGTATTACCGAATTCTCAAATACGCATATGCTTCATTTTCCTAATACTCTGACTGAACACAACCTTAGTCATGACAATTCAACTAAGACCTTCCGTTAAGAAGTAAAATGCAGTCTAATTGAAATGGACAAAGCGGCAGCAGACTTTCCGCTAAGACCTTCCAACCGAACCCATCATTTTTGTTTCATATAATCCTCAAAATCCCAGCATAACCACCGAAATGAAGTTCA
Source organism: Coffea eugenioides (assembly GCF_003713205.1). Classification (NCBI taxonomy): domain Eukaryota; kingdom Viridiplantae; phylum Streptophyta; class Magnoliopsida; order Gentianales; family Rubiaceae; genus Coffea; species Coffea eugenioides. The sequence continues at coordinate 29,173,703 of NC_040037.1, forward strand.
ACTAGGTGACCCAAGTTTGCAGGAAAAGGAACAGATCATTGTATAAAGAGTAAACAGGAAGCAAAGAGGGAGAACGACAAGACAACAATAACCATGAGTCCTTGATTTCAACAAGCTTAACAAAGACGCATATTCGGCTTAACAAAGACCCAACAAAAACGCAAAACCAGGCTTCACTTTAACATATTTGGTTCTAACTTATCATGGCTATTAACAAGCTTAGTATCAATAGAAAAAGCAAACAAAAACTCAAAGTTTGAATCTTTATCAACACTTCTGGAAACAAACAAAAGAAAGAAGATGTGGAAGTCAGCCATTGCAACTTCAGAACCCAGGGGGAGAAGAACGATGGCTATCAGATACCTAGAAGCTGAAACGGAGGTTGTCTCTCTAGCCCCGAGATTGGAGGCTGTCCTTTGTTGGGCTGACGTTCCTTCCTCTTCACTCTCTTCTTCTCGGTCTCTCCCCCGTTGCTCTATTTTTCAAACCCTCCTCAGTTTTCCAATCTTTCAAAGCCCTCAGTTTTTCAGCCGTCACTCCTTTTCTCACCCACTTCAGCCCCCCACTCTATTCGTTGCTTCTCCGGTTATCTCTCCAAAACTCTCCCTTAGTTCTCTGCTGTTACCAAGAAACCCCCCCCGCGTAGCTATCTCTCTTGCTTCGTCTCTTTTTGCTCACCAGATTTCTCCTTTCCACCCTCTCAGCCCGTAACCCCAGCCGTCATTCCTTTTCAAGCAAACCTCCTGTCGCCTTCTGTTTTTTCCTTCTCTACCCTACAGCCGCCAATGACCCTCCTCTCTCAAAGCTGCGTTTTTTCCTATTAAAAACCCAGCCGCCACTCTCTCTTCTGTTTCTTTCTTTTTTTGCTTTCCCTTTTGTTGCATTAGCCGTCACCCCTTTCTTGGCTGCCTTCCATTCTTTTTATAGCTATAAAATCCCCATAACCTAGAATTAAAGGAGGAGATTGGAGCTGCATCTTTCTTCCAATTTTCTGAGCCATCCGATGGGCATGTGCGACTGTCCTTGCAAGCTGCGGAAAAATCTATATATATATATTTTTTAGTAATAATTTAACAAAATGAAATGCTAATTTTTCTTTCTTTTTCCTTCTTTTTTCTTTTTTCCTTTTTTCCTTAAATAGCCCAAAACCCGCAATCGGGTTTCCCCCTTTTTCATTTTTCATATTTTCCCCAAGAAAACATTGAATTTAAATTAAAACAACTAAAGCATAATTTTTGAATGCTTTTCCTTTTTTTCGAGAAATTCTATGTTAAAACTTCAAAATGAAATAATAAAATAAAACACTAAAAACTAAAAAAGTGAATAAACCTAGAACGACAAATAAAAACTAAAAAAATAAATAGTAAATGAAATTTCACTGAAAATTTGGTGTCTACAGTTTGCCCCTCTTTGTCTAAGTTTTGGAAAAACTTGAGACAAAGAAATAGACACCAAATACTTACCTGTGTTATTCGGCTGCAGCTACTCGAGTGACTGTCATTATTGAAACGAGGACTGACCTCTTTAACAAAACTTTAAGACGGGACTGACCCGAACAAAACTTAAAATCATGGGACTGACCCGAACAAAATTTAAAATCATGGGACTGACCCGAATAAAATTTAAAATCATGGGTCTGACCCGAAAATAAAATCTTAAATCATGGCGACTGACCCGAACAAAAGTTGCTAAATCATCGACTGACCCGAATAAATTTTTAAAATCATGGGACCTTGACCCGAAACAACAATTTTAAAACATGCAGGACTTGACCCGAACAAAATTTAAAAACATACAAGGAAATTTTAAAATTCATGGGACTGACCCGAACAAAATTAAAATCATGGGACTGACCCGAACAAAATTTAAAATCATGGGACTGACCCGAATAAAATTTGAAATCATGGGACTGACCCGAACAAAATTAAATCATGGGACTGACCCGAATAAAATTAAAATCATGGGACTGACCCTAAACAAATTTAAAACATGAGGACTGACCCGAATCAAAATTTTAAAACATGGGCACTTGACCCGAACAAGAAATTTAAAATCATTGGGATCTGACGTCGAACAAGAAATTTTAAAAATCATGATGCCACGCTAGTGGGACTGACCCACGGCTAGTGGGCCGAATAAAAAGAAATGCGCCACTTAGTGGGATGACCCCAAACGGCGCTAGCAGGACAGGAATAAAAGAAAGGGTCACTAGTAGGACTGACCCAACGGCTAGTGGCCGAAAGAAAGAAATGCGCACTAGTGGGACTGACCCAGCGGCTAGCGGCAAAATAAAAGAAATGCGCACTAGTGGGACTAACCCAACGGCTAGTGGCAATGCAAATGAAAGGCACGCTAGTGGGACTGACCCAAAATGCGCACTAGTGGGACTGACCCAACGGCTAGTGACAATGTGCCAAAATGAAAGGCACGCTAGTGGGACTGCACCCAGACGGCCCTAGCGGCCAAAATTAAAAAGAAATGCGTCACTAGTGGACTGAACCCAACGGCTAGTGGCAATACAAATGAAAGGCACGCTAATGGGACTGACCCAACGGCTAGTGGCAAAATAAAAGAAATGCGCACTAGTGGGACTGACCCAACGGCTAGCGGCAAAATAAAAGAAATGCGCACTAGTGGGTGTCGCGCCCCACTTTTTGAATGTGTGTGTGTTGTGTGGTGTGTGTAGTGTGGTGTATAGTGGAATGTGAACGTGTGCGAAATGAGAAGTAAAAGGCCATGGGACTTAAGAATGCGACGATTTTGGCCAAACAAAGTTCAAAAGGGTTTCTTGAAAAATGGAGTCGCCACTTGGTATAGAGTTAGGGTGTACCAAGTCACCCAAAAATGATTTTTGTTTTTGAATGAAAAAAGTAAATAAACCCTTTTAGAGAACTTTTGGGTCTACGTAACCAAAAGAGGGATCGAGGGTCACATTTGACGAAGGGGAAGGCAAGGATAAAAATCCAAGGCACCCCTTCGACCTAGCCAAGGCTAGTTGCGTGACTTAAACCAATTTTTCCTAATTTTTCTACCCAAGGTATGTATCGCGTGTTGGATATGTCTATATGAATGCAAAAACCTAGACCTAGGGGGACATGGGGGAAATTTCTCTTCAAAGGTTGAGCGGTGCCAATCACATTAATTGTGAAGCCCAATAATGATCCTTTGGAGAGGTCACACGTAATCCTAAATGACGTAAAATGAGTGGAATGCATGCCATGTGAAAGTGTGAGTTTGTGTGAAGTGAGAAAAATGATAAAAGTAATAAGATATAAGTGGAGGTGTGCAAATGTCTTTACAAGGTAAGGTAAGTAAAGAATAATAAGGTGAAAACGCCATCAAGTGCATGTGTGCGAGTGATATGGTATAGAGTGTAAGTAGTTGAATAAAAACGTGTAAAATGAAAGTAGTGTGAAGTGAGAATATAGAAAGAGGAATGGAATATACAGTAAGTGATAGTGAATGAATGAAATGCGTGAATCCTATAGGAATGCATCAAAACGGGAACGGGGAGTCCTAACTTTGTGACTTGATTTTTCCTTTGATAGAAGGGGGAACTAGCGTGCTAAGGCTATCGAGTAGCCACACTCGCTCGTTTCCCTTATCAGAAGGGGACTCTTCAGGCAAATGTACCCTAACTAGCATGAGATGCAAGACCTAAAGTGAGGGGAAAGGGGAATCGAGGAGCATGCCAGATGATAAAACTAAGGAAAAATGCATGATATGTAGTGAACAGGCAAATAATGCATTAATGAAAAACAAAGGAAAAATCCTATTGGGTCTAGCGTTGGACTAACCCTTTCTATGAATTCCTACTAGCATTAGACTAGTGGAAACAATAAAAGAAGCCACAACTAGCGTTGGACTAGTGTGGTGACGTACATTCATCCATTCCATTCATCCACACTATGGAAAGCGAGTAGACATGCAAATCACTTATAAACACGTAGCACATAACACTTAGCATGCTCGACTAGATGCAAGGCCCTAGCAAAGCAAATTAACACGTAGCAACTAAGCATGCAAGACACATAAAGCAATTAAAGCCCTAACTATTACATTTGCTAGCTAGGCACATGTCTTCAACAGGTCTTCATCGAATACTCCTCCAAGCCCTATCTATTACAAGCCAAGAGGTGTACACATACCCCATAATGAAATACTTAAATAAAAGGCAAAAGTAAATAAAATAAATGCAAAGAATTGAGGAAAGGCAAGGAAAGCAACGTAGACATGCAATTCACATTTAGCACGTTGGATCACATAGGAGAAATGAAAATCAAGGAGATAGAGGTTACCTCCCTTGCAATCGGGCCCCAATGAAGTGAAATCACTTATTTATCCTCCAAAATAAAAGAAATGGTCAAGGTACCAATTTATTTGGGAAAATTAAAGGAAATAGGCAATCACAAGCTCACTTGATCGTAAAGTCCCTAAAGTCATGACTTAAGCGCAATTGAAACAAAGCATGGTAGTTAATTGAAGCAAACAAGCAATGAAGTTGCAAAATTAAAAGCTACCAAGGACCAAATTGAGGAAATCATGTGATTGATTGGGCCATAGTAGGACAAGGGGAGACTTGGGGGCCAAAGTGAAATTTTAGAAAATGATTTCATGCAA
>NC_040037.1:29179322-29281709 GCF_003713205.1 Coffea eugenioides
GATAGCTAAACATGTGAAACCGGGTCATAACCTTATGATCACGAATGATTGATGGACTCCTTAGAAGCATGACCTTTGTTTTGAGTTGTCATGAAGGAATAAGTCAACGATGGACTTTTATGGGCTTGTAATGTGGCTTGAAAACGATAGTTAAAGAAATGATTTTCAAGGACATTGCACCGAAGATCGTATTTTTCCAAAATTGCCCCTATTTTGAACTCAAAGATCTTAAATTTGGTGATCATCACTTAATAGGGACTTCAGCATCGAATCTTTTTGCATTTCATTTGCATTTATTTTGCTTGCTTTGTTTCTTTTTGCCTTTTTTCCTTTCCCTCAACTTCGTGGGTTTTCACATGGTGAGTAGCGTCAACCCCATGCCCAAGCAATTCAGAAATACAGCTAAAATTTTCCGGCATCAGAAATTTTCTTGACAGGGCCATTGCAAAGAACAGAAGTCAGGACTTTCGACTTTTGTAATGGGGTCAGGTGGGGTGTTTAGGAAAGTTAAGGCTTGAAGGCAGATTTCAAGAGTGGTTTGAAGAATCTGAGATCGCATTGTTGCGCCAAACCTATTTTAGGGCTAAATCAGAATTTGCCCCAGTTTATGCTCAACTGAAGCTTTTCTTTTTCATTTTCTTTCTTCTTTTGATTTTCCGGCCTTTTGCCATTCTTTGAAACTTTCACAAAATTTGCCCAAGTTTATTTTTGAACTGAGGTTCTCTTTTCTTCTTTTGTTTTTGATCACTTTTCCACTTCTTGAAACTTTTTCCTTTTCAACTCAAACTTGCCCCAGTGTGGGGTTTGCGATTCTCAGGGGTTGCCAAATGAAGTATTTTATTCTGAAGGTTCAAAAGGGATAACTAGGGATAGAATGTTTGATCGGAAAAGAAGAGGGCCTGACTTTTATTCCGTTCCTTACAATAACTCTGAAAGGAAACTTTCATTTAATGCGAAATTTCTTGCATGTATCTGAATTAATTGATTGAGGAAGACTCTTGCTCATTCATATCTATGAAACATAAGTGATCCGCCGGACAGAACTTGTCCTTTTTCTCTTTTCTTTTCTTTTCTTTTTCCTTTTTTTCAAAATTGGAACCCAAGTGGAATCAAATTTCCCCAATTTGCGGTTCCCTCCTTATTCTAGCATTTTTGCTTTTCCCCTTTTTGGAAAATTCTCCAATCTCCCTCCCCAATGTGGGGTACGATCGTAAGTGCTTTGAAAAGAACCACCCATTTTAGCTCAAATGAGGATGCAAGGGATGATCAGTGTTTAGGTTGTAGGAACGACGGCCAAAGTATCATTCTTACACCTCATGACAACCAAAGTAACGAAATGGTCATTGAAAATCCATTTCTCTTTTTGATATTTGAAAATTTTCCAATATAGGGTAGTGATCATTAGGGCTCTTATTTGAAATGAAATTATTCTTTCAAAGGCTCAAATGGGAGAGCAAATGATAAAATGTGTATAGGTAGAGAAAAGAATGCTCGAAGTATCATTCCAAATTTTCAAAACAAACAAGAATAATGCACATTTTTGCTTTCACTTAGATGTGATTAAATCGGATTAGTCACCGCGGACATTTTCAAGCAAAAGTTGCCCCAATTTGCAATTTATCAATCAATGTGACTGATTTTATTTTGGGGTTAAGTGAAGGAGAAAGGCATCTCATGGGCCATCTGAGTGACCTCATTTAATTTTGAGCACTCTTATTGTGTAGCTCGGATCACCAATCTAGTGTACACAAGGATTTTAGAAAGCATACACTTGCGAATTTTCAGGCTGGAGGTTGAAAAAACTCTCAATTAGGTCTTATTTCTTAAAATTCATTATGAAATCTCTTAATGAGCTCAATAAAGAGTGAAATATACACAAATAATCGTCTGAACAAAAGCTTCATTATTGCCAATGTTTGAAAAATTTAAAAAGCAATACATATGAAAAACATTCTAAGGAACTCCTTTACACATGTATACACACTTTTCCCTCTTAATAGCCCCCTTCTCCCTTTGAGCAATGAAATCTCTTAAATGTTTTACACGAGCGCTTTCAGATGAATTTTCAAATTCACATTGCAGGGCCTGCCCAAGAATCAAGTAATGCATGTAATTTTTAAACTTTATCAGATCAGAATTATTTTCACACTTTATTTCATGTTTTCATGTTTTATGAATTTTTTTATGAATGCAGGGGAGGGGGAAAACAAAAGAAAAATTCCCAGAGTTAGTAAACAAAACTATAAAATCGGTATGCATGCCCTATGGGGGAACCCTTTTTATGCCAAGGGTAGGCCTAGCATGAAAATGCAATCCTCTAAGATAGGCACTATACCATACCTGATGAATCCGATCAACTGATTGGGTGAAAAATGATTCGAAAAATTTGGCCAATTTGGAGTGAGAAGAAACATTCGTCCTAAAGAATAAGGACAAAGTCCGAATGAATTGCTTATTTTGATCGACGCATGATGTGTCAAAAGGGGTAAAATGGTCAAATTTATTGAATGAAATTTGATTATTTATTGAAAATTGGATGGATAATCCTAAGAATGAATTAAACTAATCAAATGAATTGAATAAAGTCAATTGATCAAACAGATCGAGTGAAATGATGATTTATTCAAAACCGACCAAATTGCCCTAAAACTAGGCAAATCGGTCCAATGGATCGGATGATTTATTCAAAATTGACTAGATTGCCCTAAAGGGGGGGAAACCAGTCAAATGAATTCAAAATCGACTAGGTTGCCCTAAAAATGAACAAATTGATAAAATGGACTGGATGAAATTGATGAATAAAAATGGTCCAATGGACTGAATGGAATTGACGGCTTATTGCGATGCATTAGTCTATGAGCCTTCTAAAATCAAATTTTGGCCTCAGTTTATTTATCGTCTCAATAACGAGGAATTGTTTGTGAATTTCTTCAAATTAATGTCCTTTTTGCAAGGGATTTTTACCAATTTTGATAAAGTGGCCAAAAAGTGATTATTAGACGCTCATATTGTGAGAACCCCGAAAAAAATATATATAAATACCATTCTGTAGATCATTTGCATTTCTTTTAACTCTTTAATAAATTTTAGCATTAATTTCCCTTGTCTGCTTATAAGACCGTAAAAATAATTTTGTGTGAGAAATAATATAATTTTCACAAGTTATGAATTTTCTTGATTTTGCTAGACTAAATTAATACATCCGGAGTTAGAATAAATTATCGCCTTAAAATAAAATGCTAAAATACTTAGTTTTCTTTATGTTAAAAATTAACGCTACCTGAGTAGATTAATTATATAAAATTTCTTGAATTTCAATAATTAATCCTAATTAGCGAATAGCATTAAATACTAGTAAGAATTTTCACGTTAAGACCAGAACCAATAAATTTTATGTGCAAAATATCGAGTATTCTCAAATTGGACTACGTGAATATATTTTACTCTATGTACTAAACTTATTAGTTTTGCTACTTTAAATTCATATTTCAATTGTAAACTATTTCTTTGACCTAACAATTAATCTCTCTGAACTCTAGTATTGTAATTAATTGTTTTGAATTAAAGTATGAAGATAATGTTTATGTAATAAATAATATAATTGTAATCAATATTGAATTATTTAGTTTTGTTATACTAAAAGTAATAATTCTTGAGCGATATTAAGTTTACTCTCTAAAAAAAATAAATTCCTTAATTTGCAATAGCTAACTTTATTACGAATAAGATTAAGGGTATACTGAAACCTTAGTATTAAGATGCAATCGATAAATTTTGGACAAGAACGATATAAGTATCCTAGATATACGTAGGACGTAAGACTTACGATAATTAAGGCCTTGTAGGACTAGTGTATAATTCGACGTTTAAATCACACTTGGGGATAATTTTTGGACTTTAGTTAGAGCCAAGGACTTAAGGGGATAATTGGAGGATTAGTGAAAAGTCTACAATACCCTCACAACCTCACAATACAACCCACGGCCTTAACCAAATTCTGCAACCAAACAACTCCCGGACATCATGATCATCAGCCACCCCTTTCGGCCAACCGCAGCTCCACCACCTCAGCCGGCCAATCACGCACTTCACCATTGCAGCACCACTTCACAACCTTATACGCTACCTCTTCATTCGGCCAGTGAGAAACTTATCCAATTCAATACTCAAACATCCTACACACTCAACCGAGCACCATTTCCATCTCTTCTGCACCACTACAACTCAGACTACAACCACCAGCCGCATTCCACTCCACATTTCATCGTGAGTATCGACCGAGAGGAGAGGGAGTTACCTGCTGTAACCGAGAGCAAGAAGAAAGAAATCCCTGAGCAGAAAATTTCCTGTTCTGTCCGCTAGCTGAGGGAGGAAGCCAGGTGACCACCGCGTGAGAACATTTGACCTACACCCTTCCCTCTTCTAGCTGTGACCATTTTCGACTTCAACCAAGCCGCATCTCAGCAGCTCCAGTCGCAACTTTACAGCTACCAAAACCAGAACCAAATCCGTGCGTGTGAGCCGAGCGGAGGATAGGAATTTCAAATTTCTGGTGTGTGGACTTAGCTGGTTTCTGAGGTAATCTTTTTTTTTTGGGTTAAATTTAAGTCAAGTATCAGTAGATGAAGTTTTACCAGAGCATGCTCGTGTTGTTTACATAGTCAGACAAAGAAAAAAAGATATGAGTGAGAAATCTGTTTTGGGAAGAATTGGCTTTGCCGTGAGCTTGAATCAGAAATGCAGACTTGATCATTGCTTAATTGAAGTAATCTGAGCTCATATATACGGTCACTTACCACTAAACATGATGTTCAAGGCCTTGCATGTGTTAATTTGTGTAATCAAATGATGAAACCAAAGCTGTGGAAAATTCTGTTTTGGGCAAACCATTTCTGCCGAGAAGCTGATTGAGCAATGCAGCTTAATTTGTGTTTTTCGGTGATAATTTGAACTCTTAAATGTCTTTAGCTGGGGTAAAACTTGATGATTAAGACCATGCATGTTGATTGTGCCTGCGGATGATAATGGCAAGGATTAAGGAAATTCTGTTTTAAGGGGAAAATGTCTTAGCCGAGAAACTGATTTGAATTGCAGTCCTAATGTGTTTTCCGGAAATGATTTGAGCATGCAATAGTGACTAATTAATCAAACCTTGGATGATTATTAAGATTAGGGTCAGGCATGAATTTAATTAGCCTGGATTACTTTGGAAATAAAAATGAAACAGAACTTGTTGTATGCATACTCATTCGAGTGTAGTCTCACCAATTTCTGGAAATGTGATAGTGTTTTGTCACTGCCGAGGACTGAATTGAATACTGCAACCTTGATCTGCTAAACAGCCATAAATCGAGCTTGTGTTGGGATTTAATAAACTAACTACTAGCTAATGAAACCGCATACCACTTTGCATGTTCATGTTAGACCCTCGGATGGTGAAATTAGGAAGAAAGAAATTCTGGTTTGATGTTAACATTCTGCCGAGCATGACTAAGGATTGATTTATTTATTTAGCTTAATTTTTATGAGTTGTGGTTATTATCTTAACTAGCTAAGGGATGATAAAATGCTTAAGGGCCTGCACACTGAGTTACATTATTGGATAATAAAGCTAGGAACTTGGAAAAATTCTGGATTGGTGAATTGGATTGCAACTGAAATTTCCGAGGCCTAGAATTGAATCTTTAGTTCTCAATCTAGGATTATGGGGCTTTTATGAGTTAATGTATATGATTAACCAGTTAACAACATGTTAATAGAAGTTGCATAAGGTTTTGTAGCCTGGCTAACCAGGAAAATAAAAAAATGAAAACAGAAAACTATTTCACGAACTACCATCCGAACTTAGTAGACAAAATTCTGGATTTGTGTGATGATTTCGGTTATAGTATGAATCTGGAGTGTTTTGGGAATCTTTAATAACTAGCTACATGTTTTCAAGAGCTAATGGAGTATCAAAAATCCTGTTTTAACCAAAGAAAAATTCTGTTTTGGCATCATTGCTATTGCTGGAAATCCTTTTCGAATTACCGTTAACTTGAACCTGGAAATCTTGAAAATTATAACAGTGGTTTAACTCCAACCTCTGAACGAAAATTGTGCATTGTTTAGCTAAGTCATGGCATGAGAAAGTGAGAGTTTAATAGCCTACTTCACTCGAACAAGTAAGGTGAAAACAGAAAATTTCCTTCATTCAAGATTCACCCGTGGCTTGCTAGAAAAACTCTCGAATTGTTTTTGGGATGTTAGGAACCTGAAATGCATGATAAAATGTACACGTAGCCTGTGGAAATCGTATGGTATCGAATCATTTGATATCTTGTGAATTCGATTTGGAATAGTGAAGTGAAGTTATGGATATAAACTGGAAATTTTTCAGCCTTGGTCATGATTGATAAAGAACCCGTATGGTTACTTCATATATCTTGGGAGCTGTGGAAGAAAATAGTATTACTTTCGAATTTGCTTTATAATACCTTGAAGTAGTCATGCATTTGATTATCGAGGTGACAACGTGATATTGTGGATGATATTTCTTGGCTTTGGATCATATATTTGAATAGGAGGCTGCTGCAAATGTGATCTTTGGTTCTAAATAACTGTTAGTGGATTTAAATATTTGATATGTTAGCTTGATTGTCCCAGGAATTACTGGTTGAGTGCTAAGGGCTAATGATTGATGAAGCCCTTAGCCATTGAAATGATTCTTTTATAAAGTATTACTGGATGACGGAAATTAACTGCTGGAATGTCTTGGGACTTCACTTCTATTCTATTTGCTTATATTGGGTTGCTGAAACCAAGAGGTAATGATTGATGAAGCCTTGGTTGATTTATTGAAAATTGGTTGATGGTGGGCTCTATGAATTCCCGCCCTGAATGGATAACTGAAGTGCTGAAATTGTTTAGAAATCTGTGCTACTATTTTGTGAAACCGTGAGTTGATATAAGTACTGATTACCAAGTGCTAAGTATTGACGAAACCTTGGTAAATTTTCCTGCTTATGCTTAGATATAAATTTGTTGGAACACAGGGCTAAGAATTGACGAGCCCTAGTGTTATTACTATTTAAATTCTAATTGTGCAATATTGAGAAAATGTGATTTTGGATTGGAATCGAAAATGTGAGAAGTTGTACCGACCTTGTGACTCCAAGTAAATGATTGACTAAGTAAATGAAAAATATTTTTGCTTTAAGTCTCGAACGGTACAGATTTAGCATCGTATTGCTAAACATAGTATCTACTATTTTTGCCTTAGAAACTTGGGCAACATGACTTTTACCCCTTAAGTTAGACTAGCCTTATCAATTTGGGAAAATGATTCTCCCAGACTCAAAACCTTAGTTTTGTTTCAAATTCCTTCCTTCTTTATAAACAGTCTAAGGCTAGTTGTAATTAAGGAAAAGTTTAAAAAGGTGGGTCTTGATCCCCTTAGCCTCGATATTAAATAGCTTGCCGACTTATTTTAAGAAAATAATAATAGTTTTTTTTCTTTAAGGAAAGGTATTTCAGGAGACACATGAGAAATATGGTACTGATCTCACAAGCTTGACTCCAAGTAAATATTTTGAGAAAAGTAAGCTAGCTACACGCTAGATAAACTCTACATGTTCAAGCCGAAAGTTCCAATAGAAAACTTATGGCTTAAATTCTGATATGTTAGGATTTTACGAGGACGCAGAATTTGATCCCCAATCCAATATCTGGACTTCACTCTGGGTGAGTGTCCTTGCCTGTTCTTTTCCTACTTGAATTAAGTGCTTTCTTGACTTGCTATGTGATAAACTGCAAAGAAATGAGTTTTGACCCATCGAAGTGAGCAGTGTGTACTTTATCGCACTAGCCGTTCGAGTGGTGACATGTGTGAATCATTTTTTTTTTTTAATGAATCCTTGAATCTAAATGTAGTGAGTCGTTGGGTGAATCCCTCGACATCTGAATCGATCTACAAAAACCTTGAATCTAAATGTAGTGAGTCGTTGGGTGAATCCCTCGACATCTGAATCTAACTACAAAACCCTTGAATCTAAATGTAGTGAGTCGTTGGGTGAATCCCTCGACATCTGAATCGATCTACAATAAAGTCGTTAGGTGAATCCTTCGACAAATTTTATTACGGGTATATCTCGAGTATACTGCGTCGGTAGATGAAGTTTGGGCCCAAAGCGGAGGTATGAACGGTGACGGGTTAGGATTAAAATGAGTGGATCTACATGGATATTAGGTAGTGAAAGTTGACGGAGGGTCAACTACGACGAATGGTGATCAAGCGAGGAAAATGGCTCCTGAGAGCCCCTGTATCCTACCTTGTGCTGTTATACGCTTTCCTAATTGTTCAATTTGTTTAAGTTATTACTCGCTGTTTGATTTACGTGACTGCATGTTTTGGGGCACCACTGAGCTTTAGCTCACCCCACGTTTATTGTTTTCCTTAACAGGTTCTGGAAGTTGAAAGCTGGAATACTTGCTTATATTTCCCTTCTTGAATGTACTGAATACTATGACTTATGTTGTGGGCTGTATTGTGTTTGATTCGGATAATGTACTTTTTATTTTGGATTGCCACTCGAAGCTGGAAAATGTGTAAACCCTAGTTCGATATTTGGTTGAATAGTTTTATATGTATTTGGGATTGTGCGATCCTATTCCTTGGTTGTAATGCGTGAGAAGTTTAAGAGCGGTAGGTTGGAAATTTTAATTACTGTTATCTGTGTAGTTAGTGTGGTATCGTGATGAGACTATTCGAGGAAATTGTTTTGTAATAGATTAGATTTTTATTCGAAAGGATTTGGGTTAGAATGCTTGCGTGAGTCCTGGCGAGAGCTGGGCAGACGGCCCGCCAACCCTTTGGTTCGCCTTAGGGGGAAGTGGGGTCGCCACACATATTCCAAAGATCACTCTAGGAAAATGATCGGATCTTACCTTACCTTGTGCACTACCCCTTTGGATGGTACAAAATGTAAACGTGCAAGTCTCCTTGGATTAAGTATCTGAGACACAAAGTGGCTTATTCCTAGCACGGGATCGCCTAAATGGCATTCCCTTTCTAGGGTTTATGCATGGTGCCATTTTATTAAAGCAGTAAAACATGCAATTTGAAATGAAATCATGACCTAAAAGGACCTTTTATACGCCAAGGTAGGCCTAGAATGATATGCAATTACTAATCTATGAATGCAATATACCAAAATCTTTAAACGTGCAATAGCCTATCTATAAGGGTAGGTTCTAAAAGAAGGTCATGCCAGACCTCTTATTTGCTAGGGTTTGTGAATGCAATGGGGACAAAATCAAGAAAAGTTAGTTCAGGCAGATAAATACACATAACACATTGTAGCAACGAAATCAATACAAAGAAATAAAGCAATAAAAGGGAGAAAGGGGTTGGACCCCTCCCCTCGTGAATAGTGTCCCTAATAGGGTAAGGCACACTCTACCCTAGGCAAGCTATCATGGATGCATGAGGTATTGGCTCACTAATGCATCTAGACTCGATAGGTTTTAGGTCCCCGAGCCTTCAGACTTGGAAACCAAGGGTCATCAATTCCAAGGTTCTTTGTCGGTGGCTCGAGCGATTCCCCAGACATTGCTACGCACACATCGTGTCACGGCTACATGTCATGAGTGAATCTATCGAAAATTCTCAACCTTCAACTAAAAGCTAAAGGCTATGAACCCAAAGTTTAAAATGAAAGATTGAGTGACCCCTCGGATCATGCTACGCACACATCGTGTCGTGATCACAAGTCCAAGTGAGTCGCCTAAAATCCTAATAGGGTGGAGTGGCGTGACAAGCCACTAAAAGAAAAATAAAGGAGGGATAAATAATAAGCGTATGCACGTATGCTAGTGCTCGTTTGGAGGGGAGGGATCGAGAACCAAAGCGAGACTCTAGGGTATGTCCCCCACCCAAATGCAATGCAAAGCGCGGAATCAAGTACAACATATATCCAAACAACCAATCATACATACGTGAGTGAGGGAATAGCTTGATATACGCGCGAGGCAAAAAGTCCTAAAATGGAAAATGCAACCCTAGTATCCAAATGCTATGCATAAAAAGGGTAGAAAAGGGAAAAGAATAGCCAAATCAAATGCTTGGACCCACTTAGGAAGTCCCCAGTGGAGTCGCCAACTGTCGCGCCCCACTTTTTGAGAAGTGTGTGAAAGTAGTGTGTGGAATATGTATGTGAACGTGTGTGAAAATGAAAATAAAAGGCCGTGGGACTTGAAAATGCGACGATTTGGCCAAACAAAGTTCAAAAAGGGTTTTTGAATGGAAAATAGAGTCGCCACTTGGTATAGAGTTAGGTTGTACCAAGTCACCCAAAAATGATTTTAGTATTTTGAACGAAAAAGTAAACAAACCCTTTTAAAGAACTTTTAGGTCTACGTAACCAAAGAAAGGGATCGGGGGTCACATTTGATAAGGGAGAAGGCAAAGGCAAAGCTTAAGGCACTCCCTTACCCTAGCAAGAGCTAGTTGCGTGATTTAGCCCCACTTTTCCTAATTCTTCTACCCAAAATATGCGTTGCATGTTGGATGTGACAAATGGATATGAAAAAGGAAAGAAAAATGCAATCCTAAATCTAAAATGTCTTTTATGAGGCTTTTGGTCCCAACCACATGAGTTGTGGTGGCCAATAAGGAAAGCCCTCATAGAGGTCATGAATAATGCAAATGAAGACTCAAGTATGAGTGTAAGTGTGCAAATGTAAGAAAAATGCAAGTGTGCAAATGTAAGAAAAGTGCAAGTGTGCCAATTGAGAAAATAAAGGTGTTTGTGTGCTAGTGGATGAAAATATAATAGTAGATACATATAAGTGCAATTGGGTGCAATTTGTGAGGTAGAAAATAAATGATAAAAGAAGAAAAATGTGCAAACATGGCATGTGGATAAAAAAGTGAGGAAGTGATATGATAAGAATGAGAGTGCATGAACCTAGAGGAATGCATCAAGTCGGGTACGGGAATGACTCCTAATTTCACGACTTTAATTTTCCCTTTGATTAGAAGGAAGAACTAGCGTGCTAAGGCTATTTTGTAGCCACACTCGCTCGTTTCCCTTACCGAAAGGGGACTCTCAAGCAAATGTACCCTATAACTAGCATGAGGATGCAAAAAGCCTAAAATGAAGGGGAAAGGGTCGGAGGGGCATGCCAAATGCTAAAAAGCAAAGAAAAATGCATGAAATGTAGTGAAACATGCAAATATGAACTAGCGAGGGAAATCCCTAAGGGTCTAGCGTTGGACTAGCCCATATCTATGAATTCCTACTAGCGTTGGACTAGTGGAAAACGGGACAATGAGCCACAACTAGCGTTGGACTAGTGTGGTGACGTGCATTCATCCATTACATTCATCTATAACTATAGAAAGCAAGTAGACATGCCAATCACCTATAAACACCTAGCACATAACACTTAGCATGCTCGACTAAATGCAAGAGCCTAATAAAGCAAATTAACACGTAGCAACAAAAGCAAGCAATCAATCTAATGAACCTATTACACTTGCTAACTAAAACAAAAGGCGAAGGGGAAAAATGGACAAAAATGCTCTCCAAACCATATCTATTACAAGCCAAGAGGTGTACACATACCCCATACAGAATAACTTAAATAAAAGCAAAAGTAAATGAAATAAATGAAAGGAATTAAGGAAAGGCAAGGAAAGCGAAGTAGACATGCAATTTTCACTTAGCACGTTGGATCACGTAGGAGAGACAAAAAAGGATAAAAGAAGTGATACCTCCTTGTTTGTGATGCTAGTGAAGTGATCAAAACTTAACTTGGGCTAAAGTCACCAAAGAAAGAGATAACTTGGGCTAAAACCATCAAAGCAAGGGATTAATGCATCACTTCAAAAATAAGTAGAGTAAAAGGCAAAAAGTAAATTCAAAATGCCTTATAAACTTTAAAAGGGGTACTAACAAACCACCAAATCCTCCCTAATTACGACTTAAATGTGGTCAAACAATGCTTAAAGACCAAGAAAACGGAATGACCCATCCAATTCCCAAATATAGCATCTACTAGGGACCCAAAAGCAAACCTTAATCAATCATTCGAGTCCAATCGAAACATTTAAGAACCTCAGAGGTTCAAAAGCAAAGACGAGTCAAGTAATCACAAATAATCACATACATGTTGAAGCAATTAAATAACCTAAACAGCCATGTTCGCAAAGCTAGGGCCTAATTGAAAGGAAAAAGGAAGTTTGAGGGGCCAATTTGATCGATTTTTCCAATTATTTGGGCCACAATGGAACTAAGGGAGACTTGGGGGGCCAAGGTGCAATTATTGAAAGATTTTCATGCAAGAACATGCAAATGCTTCAGACATGACTACCGAACCAAGCTCTCTTTGTTTCTGCAATATACTGAGCTTCTCAAACAAATGAAATCATAATGCAACTAACATATCAGCCGACCAAGCAAAGCCTTGACATTACCCAAAGCAAATACAAACTTCAACAAGCCAGTAACTTAGTCATAAAATCATGCAAAATCTAAAATGCAGACAAAGATCCGGAAGCTTCATTATCCTTTGCTGCAAAGTTTACGAAGCATCTTACTTCCTCATAGCTGACTTCTATTTCCAGAATTTTCGCACCTTATTGGCAACCAAAAAAACTTAAACAAGGCCCCAATATCCAGGCTTCAAAGTACGTAATACAACCCGTAACTTCGATATCCAAACAAACAAGAAAACTTAGAAAAGTATCATGAACAATTCTGGAAAAACATCTATGCAAAAATGGTTCGATAACCTGAAAGTCTATTTTTTCAGCAAGCATTCAATCATAACTCAAGTATTTTCAGACCCATACTTGCAAACTCAATTCACTCATCCAATTTCCTCTTTTCAACACAAGATTAAACACGAAACTGAAGTGCAAAAGCTCAATTAGTAACTAAAAGAAGAAAACACAGCATAAAAGGTGCGGCAAACTTTCCCTTGCCGCGTTTTTGAAAGGAACAACTTTTAAATAACTTGGCAACTTCAGCACTATCGTACCATGAGCTTCCAACAAACTTTCAGACTCAAAATACATCAGAAATGATCTATATTCATCCTAAATTCCGACCCAAACAAACCATAAACAAGGCAAATGAAACTGATGATTGTATTACCGAATTCTCAAATACGCATATGCTTCATTTTCCTAATACTCTGACTGAACACAACCTTAGTCATGACAATTCAACTAAGACCTTCCGTTAAGAAGTAAAATGCAGTCTAATTGAAATGGACAAAGCGGCAGCAGACTTTCCGCTAAGACCTTCCAACCGAACCCATCATTTTTGTTTCATATAATCCTCAAAATCCCAGCATAACCACCGAAATGAAGTTCAACTAGGTGACCCAAGTTTGCAGGAAAAGGAACAAATCATTGTATAAAGAGTAAACAGGAAGCAAAGAGGGAGAACGACAAGACAACAATAACCATGAGTCCTTGATTTCAACAAGCTTAACAAAGACGCATATTCGGCTTAACAAAGACCCAACAAAAACGCAAAACCAGGCTTCACTTTAACATATTTGGTTCTAACTTATCATGGCTATTAACAAGCTTAGTATCAATAGAAAAAGCAAACAAAAACTCAAAGTTTGAATCTTTATCAACACTTCTGGAAACAAACAAAAGAAAGAAGATGTGGAAGTCAGCCATTGCAACTTCAGAACCCAGGGGGAGAAGAACGATGGCTATCAGATACCTAGAAGCTGAAACGGAGGTTGTCTCTCTAGCCCCGAGATTGGAGGCTGTCCTTTGTTGGGCTGACGTTCCTTCCTCTTCACTCTCTTCTTCTCGGTCTCTCCCCCGTTGCTCTATTTTTCAAACCCTCCTCAGTTTTCCAATCTTTCAAAGCCCTCAGTTTTTCAGCCGTCACTCCTTTTCTCACCCACTTCAGCCCCCCACTCTATTCGTTGCTTCTCCGGTTATCTCTCCAAAACTCTCCCTTAGTTCTCTGCTGTTACCAAGAAACCCCCCCCGCGTAGCTATCTCTCTTGCTTCGTCTCTTTTTGCTCACCAGATTTCTCCTTTCCACCCTCTCAGCCCGTAACCCCAGCCGTCATTCCTTTTCAAGCAAACCTCCTGTCGCCTTCTGTTTTTTCCTTCTCTACCCTACAGCCGCCAATGACCCTCCTCTCTCAAAGCTGCGTTTTTTCCTATTAAAAACCCAGCCGCCACTCTCTCTTCTGTTTCTTTCTTTTTTTGCTTTCCCTTTTGTTGCATTAGCCGTCACCCCTTTCTTGGCTGCCTTCCATTCTTTTTATAGCTATAAAATCCCCATAACCTAGAATTAAAGGAGGAGATTGGAGCTGCATCTTTCTTCCAATTTTCTGAGCCATCCGATGGGCATGTGCGACTGTCCTTGCAAGCTGCGGAAAAATCTATATATATATATTTTTTAGTAATAATTTAACAAAATGAAATGCTAATTTTTCTTTCTTTTTCCTTCTTTTTTCTTTTTTCCTTTTTTCCTTAAATAGCCCAAAACCCGCAATCGGGTTTCCCCCTTTTTCATTTTTCATATTTTCCCCAAGAAAACATTGAATTTAAATTAAAACAACTAAAGCATAATTTTTGAATGCTTTTCCTTTTTTTCGAGAAATTCTATGTTAAAACTTAAAAATGAAATAATAAAATAAAACACTAAAAACTAAAAAAGTGAATAAACCTAGAACGACAAATAAAAACTAAAAAAATAAATAGTAAATGAAATTTCACTGAAAATTTGGTGTCTACAATTATCTCTCACATGAAAAGTGTTTTTACGTACTTATTTGGAAACAAGTGAAAGTAATGCTAGCAATTATTAAGGAATAGAAGAAATGCGAATGAAATATGCACTGGTTTATATATATATATATATTTTTAGGGTTCTCACAGGGACGCCCAAACTCATCGGCCGACCTTGGAGACGAACCCGTATTGGCTTGGTCGGGAACCTTGGTGAGTCATGAGATAACTGAAAAATTGATCTATTGAGAGATCTTACTTGGCCTACTCGTGTAGTAGTGCCTTTATAGCAATTTGGGCTCGGTGGGGGTGCATGGTGGACGGAACTGTAAAGTAAGTGGAGTTCTACGAACTTAAAATACCGACCCGGTTGACGGAGTGTCATCGCGGGAAGGTATTCGATCAAGATTTGGTGAAGCAAGTGGAACTTAGCTCCTAAGAGCTCCTATGTTCTTGAATTGTTTCTATTTACTTTTCTCACTCAAATTGTTATTTACTTGAATATTACTGTTATACTTGTTAAATGGGATTGTTACTTGGATTACATACTTGCATGTATGTTTCTTGGCCTCACGAGCAATCGCTCACCTCGTAAATTTGTTTTCCTTAACAGGTTGGATTGGAAGATTTTGAAAAAAGCCGACTAGGTTATACTTTTGATTGGGATTTTGATTGTTAATGTTTAGTCAACTTTTAATGGTTGTATTTTGGGACTTGATGTATCTTTTGAGAACATGATGTAAGATTTGGATATTCAGTTAAAGAAGCGACTTCTCTTCATTTTAGACTTGTATTATTTGGTATGTGTCATTAAATTTGAATTGAATTGTCTTGAATCGTGGCGAAAGTTGGGCAGGCGTCCTGCGGATATCCTTGGGTTCGCCCTTGGGAGAAGTGGGGGCGTCACAATTGGTATCAGAGTTTAGGTTTCAAATCTCTGTAGTGTATCCTAAACTTGAAGTTTAGGATGCCGGACTGTGGGAATGGTTCAAAATTTAAGTAACCGTTTATAGGGATGAAAATTTGAACCCAGATTTGAATTAGTGGATAATTAGGAGTCTCGATCTTGTAAGAGATATGTGGGATAGTACAAAATGATCGGATGTAGTTTATTTAGTATACTTGGATCCATCTAAACTGTTAACTTTAATTGTAATTTATGGAAGGTAACGATGGTTTTGAACCGTCTCAGGGATGCCTTCCGGTGACCCGTTATCGAGAAAGGCCTAGGGGAAATTCATTGAAGATATAATCCAACTCGCTGAATTAGGACCCTATGTGATTGCCAGAGGACTTACTCATACCTAAATAATGGAGTGTTAACGGTGGTCGATGACTGAAAATGACTATCCAAGGAAACTAAGGTAGTTCAAGAGGATAATCGAGGATCGAGAGAATGATGACCAAGCGTGTTACCTTGGTCGAACAAATGATGATGACAAGATACTTAATGAGGGAAAATGAAGGAGAAAACTCCTAGTGTTGAAAATAAAAATGATCCTACAGAAGTAGTATAGACTTTTGGCTCTGCCAATCACTAAGTTAATGATTTAAACTATTTTAATAGTTTTTTATCAAGGATAGGCGGGGTGGAGCTTGTTCAAAGGCTATTGTACTTGTTTAACCGTACTATCTAACTTTTGAAGCAATTGAACATTACTTATGAGATACTTGACTTTATTGCTTTATGACTTTAAATCTATGATTGGGTTATACACATTTACGATTATTTCGGTACCTTCCCTTATTATTATTTTCATTTTGCATGATCAAAGTGTTATTTTCAAACTTCATTTATGTGCACTCATTTTACGTCATGCCCTTATAAATGTTAAATTTATGAGCAGCCAAAAAAGTGAAAAGGGACAGAGGGCGAGGGGTTAAGCAACCCAAAGCTCAAGGAGGTGATTAGGGAACGACTGTTGGACCAAACCAAAATCCTAGGAATGAAGGGGACAACCAAGTAGATGCTGCTATTAACTATAGATTGATATTTTAGCATGGTTGGTTGAGCACCAAAGCGCAAAACCAATCAACCAGCCTAAGAGCCAATAGTGGTGTGACGTTAAAATAATTCTTGAAGTTCGCTCATCTAAGTTTCATTGAGAATCTAACTTCGAAATAATATAATTGATTTGAGGGGATGAAATAAGACACTAGTGAAAGCAAGAGGTTAGGATTTCTTCTCAAGCAACTTTGTAAGTAAGTATTGAAAAGTGAATTAGGGTGTGGAACTTTTAAGAAATAGGATCTTCGTATTTCGTTATGTTTACAAGTAATGATAATAATTTTGTAGAGACTCAAGAGCTCGTCCATATCAAGCAGAGAACAGGTAAGGTTTATAAACTGGAGTAACCTATAAGTCAAATAATGAAAGAGTGACATCGCTAGAGATTCCATTGTGAGTAGCTACTTATTTTGATACCTTAATTTGCCTGGCAGGCTAGCAGTTGACTTAAGCCAACCAGTAGGATGACAAATGTTGAAGAGATGCATAAGGAATGAACATTCTTCGGAAAAGGGTAGAATTTCAAAGGAAATTGGCTGACTACTGGGAAGGATGATGGAAACAAGAATATACAGAGAAAACTGAGTTGCTATGCCAGAACAAAGAACTGGAGAAGAAATACAAAGGAAATCCTCAAACTGGTCAAGCCTCTCACATAACTGGTGGATACTGTGGCAAGATTAACCACACTGAGACCAAGTGCTGGAGAAAGCAAGGAAAATGTTTGAAGTGCGGTAATGTCGAACATCAGATTGCAAGTTGCCCTAGTACCCCTGACAAAAAGAAAAAATACTCAACAGCCAACTAAATCCACTGTAAAGCAATCGAGTGCTAGATGGGAGTAATTAATACTAATGGCTGTAAAGGGGCCCAAGTAGTGGAAGTTTACGAGTAGGGATGATTTTGATTTCACTAGAGGGATAGAGGTTGTACTTTTACCCTAATTTAAACTGGCACTTTTGAAAATTTAATCTTTTGTATAAGAGAAAGTCTTTTGTTGCTTTGTATCTTGGCAACCTGGCACGTTTTGTTATAATCTTGTTGATTCCCTTTTCCTCTTGAAATGATACGATAAACCTGTTCCAACTTGATGTAACTATTATGATCTTTTATGAAATATAAAAATTTACTTTGTTTTTACTTAATTTCATGTGTCAGGATCAAGCGCTTACCATTGCACCAAAAGCTATAGCTGTTAGTGAAGGCGCAACTTTATTTCCTTAACCACAATGGCAGCGCAAAGCACCGTACCACGCTCGGCCAGCATGAGGGCCTGCACCCCTGGGTGCCACGGGCTGGGCGGTTAGTCCCGTCGAACCGGGATCTGAGGGATGTTGCTGATTAGGCCAACAATCCCTCCCCCAGCAACAGCCAGGGAGATTCGAACCCGCGACCTCGCTCTGATACCACTTAATCTTTCATACCAAGCTCTTGGAGCCTGTTTTAAACCATATAAAGCTTTAGAAAGTTTAAACACATGACTTGGAAATTTTGTATTTTCAAAACCGGGGGGTTGATCCACATACACTTCTTGATCAATAAAACCATTTAAAAAGGCACTTTTAACATCCATTTGAAACAATTTGAAACCTTTGAAGCAAGCAAAAGCAAGAAGCATTCTAATAGATTCTAATCTTGCTACGGGAGCAAATGTTTCATCAAAATCAATTCCTTTTTCTTGTGCATATCCTTTAGCAACTAATCTGGCTTTATTTCTTACAACAACACCTTTATCATCCAACTTATTTCTAAAAATCCACTTTGTGCCAATGATAGGCTGATTTTGAGGTCTATCAACAAGTGTCCAAACTTCATTTCTTTCAAATTGATTAAGTTCCTCTTGCATTGCCAAAATCCAGTTTTCATCCTTTAAAGCATCATTGACATTTTTGGGTTCAAAAAGAGACACTAAAGCAAAATTGTCAATCAATTTTCTAGATGAGGAACGAGTGTTTACCTTCTCGGATGGATCACCAATTATAAGCTCTTTTGGATGATTTTGGCTGAATTTCCAAGCCTTGGGAAGATCTTTGAGTGAATCATCATTTTTGTCTTCATCTTCCTCTTCTTGATCATTATGAACTTCATTTTCCATTTCAGTTGCTGCTGGTTTAGAACTTCCTTCATTTCCAATTGACAGCTTTTCCATTCCTGCTCGAACACCTACATCATCATCCTCACACGGACTTTTGGAATTATCATCATTGGTTTCATCAAATGTTATATGTATAGCTTCTTCAATCACAAGAGTCCTTCTATTAAAAACTCTGTATCCTCTTTTATTTTCACAATACCCCAAAAATATTCCTTCATCAGATTTTTTATCAAACTTACCAAGATGTTCCTTTAGATTCAAAATAAAACATTTACAACCAAATACTTTGAAATAACCAACTGTAGGTTTCTTATCAAAAATCAGCTCATAAGGAGTTTTCTTTAAGATAGGTCTCAAGAGAATTCTATTCATCACATAACATGCAGTGTTTACCGCTTCAGCCCAAAGATATTTAGGCAACCTACATTCATTTAACATAGTTCTAGCAGCCTCTTGGAGAGTCCTGTTTTTCCTTTCTACAACACCATTTTGCTGTGGAGTTCTTGCAATAGAAAACTCATGAGTTATGCCATTATGATCACAAAATTCTGGAAAACCACAATACTTGAATTCTGTTCCATTATCACTTCTAATTCTAACAATTTTTAATCCAAGCAGATTTTTCACTTTAGCAAACAATGAAGTGAAATTCTTGAATGCATCATCCTTATGAGCAAGAAATATTACCCAAGTGTATCTAGAATAATCATCTACAATCACAAAACAGTATTTCTTACCACCCAAGCTAGAGATTTGAGTAGGGCCAAATAAGTCAAGATGCAAGAGTTCTAAAGGTTTGGAAGTAGATACACACTTCTTTGGTTTAAAAGAAACTTTTGTTTGTTTTCCAAATTGACATGCATCACATATTTTATCCTTTTCAAAACTGATTTTTGGCAAGCCTCTAACTAGCTCCTTTTTCGAAATTTCCTTTAGTAACTCCATGTTAAAATGACAAAGTCTTCTATGCCACAACCAAGGATCTTCATTTGAAGCTTTAAGACATGTTAAGCTAGAAGAATCAATTTTATCAAGAACCACAATATAAATGTCGTTGAACCTCTTACCTTTGAACACAACATTGTATTTGGAATCAAGTACAATGCATTCATGCTTTCTAAACAACACATTCAAGTCTTTATCACACAATTGACTAACACTAAGCAAATTATAACCCAAGTTATCAACTAAGAGCACATTATGAACAAAAGTTTCACCATCCTTACCAACATCACCTATTCCAATTGTTTTAGCTTTCACATCATCACCAAATGTCACTTTTCCACTTGATCTTGATTTCAGCTTTATGAATAGAGAGGGATCACCGGTCATGTGCCTTGAGCAGCCGCTATCAATAAACCATTTGGACTTGATTGATCCTTTTTCCTGAAAAAATAAGGTGTTTGGTACCCATTTTAATTTTTGGGTCCATAATAGTTAGCATTGTATCTAACTAACCACATGCATTTCATCCCTTTGTTCTGATTTCTTTTCACATAGCAATCTCCTTTCAAATGCCCTCTTTGACAACAGAAATCACACATAATGAAAGAGTTCTTAACATGTACTGGTTTGATATATCTCAATCCACCTCTTCTATATGTTGTGAAGCCATGTGCAATTTTGTTGTGAGCAAATGTTCTTTGACAAGCAGAAGGATGAGTAGATGACATGTTTCTTTTGAGAAAATCCTGTTTTCTTGATTTCAAAGTTTCATCCAAGATGTCCATTCTTTTCTTCAAATCACCATGCCTTTCCTTCAGCATTTCACAAATATTAGTCTTTCTGTCAAGCTCGTTTTGAACATCACATCCGGCTCTTACAAGGCATTCATTGTCAGTCTTTAGATGTTTATTTTGTTGAACCAGACTTGTATTTTCTTGAATGAGAAAAGCAATTTTCTGTTTTAACAGTTTGTTCTTATCATAAGATTCCTTCAAGGCATTATGTAGCTTTTCAACAAAAGATTCAAGATCATCATCTTCATCATCATCACTTTCAGATTGCGAGTGAGTGGAAGTTACCTCATTATTTCCAATAGCCATGAAGGCCATTTGAGCTGATTCCTCTTCTTCTTCAACTTCCCCTTCGGAGTTGCATTCATTCCAAGTAATCTGAAAGTTGTTGAATCTTGGCTTTCGATCAGCTTTTCCATCTTTCATCTTCTTCATGGGGCATTCATTTGCATAGTGTCCAATCTGTCCACATTCGAAGCATTTGTCCAACTGTTTCTTGTTGAAATCTTGTTTTCCTTTGTACTTTGCGATAGATGGTTGATTCTGGAATTGATTGCTAGGACCTCCCCTTCTAAACTTTCTTTTATTCAAAATTCTTTTGAAGCCTCTGGTGATAAGAGCAAGATCATTATCATCACCATCCGAATCTTCATCATCCAAGTGAGCTGGATCATCTTCACTTTGAGTAATCTTTAGAACAATGTTTCTCTTTGCTCTAGCATCCTCTTCCTCCTGCACTTTAGATTTCAGTTTCAACTCATAAGAGGTTAGTGAGTTAATGATAGATTCAATAGGCACAGAACTTAAATCCTTAGCCTCTTCTATTGCAGTCACTTTATTTTCCCATTCTTTGCCCAATGCATTGAGAATTTTTCTGTTCTTCTCTCCCAAGGTGTACTCTTTGCCCAACACCTCGAGATCTTTGATCAAGTCAGTGAACCTGCAAAACATTTTGTCAATATCCTCAAGAGGTTCAATCTTAAAAGATTCATACTTTGTGACCAAGATGGCCTTTCTCTGTTCTTTCACATTGTCACCACCCTCATGGATTTCTCTTAACTTATCCCACATTTCTTTGGCTGATTTACAGCCTTTCACTCTAATTGATTCATTTGAATCTAAGGCACTATAGAGAACATTCATGGCCTTGGCATTCAATGTGAGGTTAGTCCTGTCTTGAGCATTCATTTCAGCTCTCATTTTTGGCCGAAGCAGCCCTGTATCTGCATCAAGAAAGTTAGCTTCATGCGGTCCTTCACTCACAATAAACCACAGTTCAATATCAATAGATTGCAAAAAGATAATCATTCGTTCTTTCCAGCTAACATAGTTAGAGCCACTGAACATGGGAGGCCTAGTAACAGATTGCCCCTCAACAAACATAGCATGACTGGTTGTCATCTTTACTCCAAGCCGTTAGAGCTTAATCTCAAGGAGACCAAGCTCTGATACCAAGATTGGTAATAAGATATGGATGGTAGTAGACGTGGTCGGGATTGTATCTGAGAGCGTAGGCAACCCCGAGGTTTTGGAGGTGACCAGGGATCGGGACCAAGTCGAAAACTTAAGATTGAAACTGGGACTCAATGCTTGATTGCCAACTTACTATATTAATTGTGAGATTTGAGTTGGTGAAAGGGAATATTTGATAGATTTAATGAGCCTAATGATTAAGGGACCGGATATCATATTTGGAATAGAAGTTTAAGGTTATACATAGACTGTCAAGACTTGAACAACATGACCATTAAGAACAAATACCCTTTTGCCTTACACGGATAAGGATTCGATCAACTGTAAGGAGCCGTGGTACTATCCAAGTTGGATTTAAAGTAGAACTATTACCAATTGAGGATCCTAGAAACTGATATACTTAAGACCGTTTTCAGTTTAAGTTATGATACTTCGAATTCATAGTTACGCCCTTTTGACTAAGGTACTAGCAGCAATTATGGATTTAATGCATTGGAATTTTAATCCGTATTTGGATCAATTGGTGGTGATATTTAATTGATGGCATATCAGTATACTCTAAGGTTTAAGGAAGTCATGAAAGACACCTGATGATAGTTTTACAAATCCGAGAGAGTGCCTACTTTCGTTAAGTTCAATAAATGTGAGTTCGGTTGGAAGAAACAGCCTTTCTAGGTTGTACAATATCTAAGAAAAGAATTGTTATAGACTCAGATAAAGTGGAAGTTGTTTAAGAGGAAATGACCAGAAAATCCTACCGAAATTCAGAGTTCTTAGAGTTAGCCGAATATTACCTTTGGTTTATCAAGAACTTTTCTAAAATTGCAAGATTTGATAAGTTATTTGGGATTCTAAATGTGAGGAACAATTTAAAAGTGAAAAAGAAGTTAACCGATGTGCCTGTGTTAGCCTTACCGAGCGGAGGAGGTAGTTTTATGATTTATATAGATACTTCAGAGGATGGTTTAGAGTGTATATTAATGCTACATGCTAAGGTAATTGTATATGCCTCTAGAAAGTTAAAACCTCACGAGAGAAATTATCCAACTCATGATTTGGACTTAGCGGCCGCGATATTTGCATTAAAAAAGTGGAGATATTACCCATTTGGGGTAGACATGAGGCCGATTAAGTCGCCCTGTAACTTGAAAGTTAAAAACACCTATTTGGGAAAATCAAGATTTGATTGCTAGTTGGATGAATAGAAATTGCAAAGTATAAGTTGGAAAACATAAGTTAGTGATTGATCTGATAGGCTTAACCATTAAGGAAATGATGTTGTCCTAAGCGTGAATTTCGAGGATGAAATTCCTTTTAAGGAGGCAAGGATGTGAGGACCCGAATTTTTTCTTACTTTTAATTCTATTTTATTGGCTTATTTAATTATTTATTCACCTGTTTTCTCTGAATAATTTATTTCAACCATTTTAAATCCATTTACAAGGAATACTGTCTCACTTATATTTTTAAAACATCCCGTTAATAAATTAAATTTTCGAAAACTCGTTTAGTGAGATTTAGCGAATATGCGTTTGGAGGCAATGTTCGATCTGAAAGTACAGTGACCTTGGAGATATGAGAACTCATGCGTTAGTCTTAAAATAGTTATTTTTATGATTAGTTACTCAAGCATTAGTTACTTATATTATCGTTACAAAAATTCATTTTAGATTTCGCTTAATCGTACGCGAACTGGAAGTTCGCGTATATCGAGTCGGAGCGGTTAATGGGAGATTTAAGAAGTTTATTCTAAACTACTAAGAGTAAATGATTATAATGTTAAAGGAAGTACATTAGAAGTTTAGTGCATACGTGAAACAAATCCGAGAGAAAACGGGCACGAAACGTGCGCGCGCGAAACTATTAGTAGTTGACTTTTGAGACAAACTTTGGCCCCAACTATCCAAGCTTCTAAAAGAAGCTTTAGTTATCAGCTGCACACTCTCTCTCCTCTTATCTTGCTGGCCGAAATTCTCCAAGGAAGAAGAAGGAGAGCTCCACTTCATTTTACCTCACTTTGTGCTACCATTTCTCACTCAAATTCACCACACAACTTCCATTTCACTTGGAGATTCACTTGGACTAGGAAGGAAGCATCATCTCACGGTTTGTCTTGAGATCTTAGAAGTGCAAAATTTCTGATTTCACTCAAAGGAAGAGGAAATAATCATCCAACCATCTAATCTTGGATTTAGTGGGTTGATCTTTGCTAGAAAGCTTGTAGCTTCATTGTTATTGTTGTTGTTGGGTTTAAATGGTTGGAGTGGGTTCTATGAAATTCCACCTTGTGTTAATTATGTGATAAACAAGATGAGATTTGTTTAAAAAGTGAAAGGAAAATCAAAGGAATTGCATAGGAAGCTTAGCCGAAAATCTGCCTTGTTTTTCTTGAAGCTTTGGTTCGAATTTTTGATGCTCAAATGACCTTGAATCTGACTTAGATATGTTGTATAAGATGTGTGAAAAGTTTCCACCAAAAATCACTTGATTTGGTTGAGTAAAAATTAGAATTTCGAAATGGTAAAAATCTGGAAAAACGCTGTCTAGGTGTTCTGGATAGAGCAACTTTGAGCGATCATAACTCTCTGCTCAGATGTCAAAATCAAGTGCTGTTTATGGCATTTGAAACTAGACATCCGTAGTTTTCTAATGGTGTATCATGCACCTTCCAATTCGAACCGAATCATCTTTAGTGATTGAGCAAAATCTGCTGTCCTGTTTCACTATCAAACTGAGAGAAAGCTAGAAGCTGCAACTTGTGGCTCTGTTTTGTCTCACTTGCCAACTGAATTTCAAATTGAGTTGCTCTAATGAATTGTATCCTTTTGAATCTAGTTTTCAACGCCACTAACCATTCCCAATTCCAACCTGTATTGAGTGAGTTATGATCCAAGTCCCAAACTGTAGCAAATCTAGAAAACCCTCTTTTCATGCTGGCTGACTGGTTTGGTTGCTTATGAGAGGTTTTATTTTGAGATTTTGATGTCAACCAACTAACAATTGCTTATGAAATGTTTCTTGAACGTTGGTTTCAAGAATGACTTAAAATTGGACTGATTTCAGGATACAAAATATTTGAAAAAGGAAAAGAAAGCGAGAAGGCCGATTTGCCTTGAAACTTTCTTGAACTTTAGTAGTTTTGTTAACTACATTCCCGTACGAGTTTTTACATGAAATTTGATAGAGGATTAGCCCTCATATGGAAGTGGAAATGTACCAATTTTGGTATCATTCTAAGACTATTTTGATATACAAATGATAGGCCAAATGTTTTTTTTAAAATCAAGAAAATTTACCAACAGTCTTTATTTTTGGGCCAACCTTGAGCTGCCATATTTTGGCACTCAAAACTCCAAATTTAGTTCTGCTTATTGTGTTTTAAACCTTGTTTAGAACTTTTATCATAGTAGGAATTTCAGAGGCTAGTTCACTTTTCTGTGAATTTTGCCGAATTTTCAAAGTTTGTCGAAAAATAAGATTAAAACTGTCTTGTAGTGCGAAACGGCCACTTTAAGCTGAAATTTGAGTATTTTTCATTTAGAATCTTGGAAAAGTTCTTCTTGGAACTTTTAGCACTTTAAAACTAGTTTTCAACGGTACCAAGTTTTTCAATTTTGAACCTACGGAGTGTAAGATATGATTTTTCAAAGATTACTCCTCAAAATTGAAATTTTGAACTTGAAGGGAATTGAGATTTTTAGAAACTTTTCACTACCCTTCAATATTGGATGGCTGTTTTAAACTTGATTTCTTGAAGGAAAACAGTTTTTTCCTTGCATTATTAAACCTCACTTTTGAGTCTCGATTTACGAGTAATTAAGGCTCTCTTTCATGAAATTTTCTTAGATTGTACAAGTATACAATCTCCCTTATTAACTAGGGATTCATAAGTGATAGTGTGTGATAGTTAATTATTATTTGCTCAAGTACTCAAGGAGACTTTCAAGAGGATCTCACAGTGGACACCTAAACCCTCATTGGGGCACTACTTCCTTGTTTTTGATTGGTGAGTGTCAAGTGCATGTTTTGTTATGTGAATTGCTCCTTATGGACTAAAAAATTGATAACTGCTGAATCGAGTGTATACTTTATCGCACTCATTCTCATTTAAATGAATTGAAATTTAATTGCCTGAATTGAATTGAATTACCTGAATTGAATTGAACTGGATTATATGCTGTGGCTGCATATATCGTTGGAGTGAATCTCCTCGATACACAACTAAACTGGGGTATTCCCAAACTCATCCGCCGACCTTGGATTCGAACCAGTATGGACTTGGTCGGGAACCTTGGTGAGCCATGAGATAACTGAAAGATTGATCTATTGAGAGATCTTGCTTGGCCTACTCATTTAGTAGTGTCTTTATAGCAGTTCGGGCTCGGTGGGGGTGCATGGTGGACGGAACTGTGAAGTAAGTGGAGTTTTACGGACTTAAAATACCAACCTGGTTGACGGAGTGTTATCACGGGAAGGTATTCAATCGAGATTTGGTGAACCAAGTGGAACTTAACTCCTGAAAGCTTTTATATTCTTGAATTATTTTTGTTTACTTTTCTCACTCGAATTGTTATTTACTTGAATACTACTGTTATACTTGTTAAATGGGATTGTTACTTGGATTACGTGCTTGCATGTGTGTTTCTTGGCGTCACGAGCAATCGCTCACCCCGTAGATTTGTTTTCCTTAACAGGTTGGATTGGAAGATTTTGGAAAAAGCGGACCAGGTTATACTTTTAATTGGAATCTTGGTTGTAAATGTTTAATCAACTTTTAATGGTTATATTTTGGGACTTGATGTATCTTTTTAGAACATGATGTAAGATTTGGATATTCAGTTAAAGAAGCGACTTCTCTTCATTTTAGACTTGTATTAATTGGTATGTGTCGTTAAATTTGAATTGAATTGCCTTGAATCCTGGCGAGAGTTGGGCAGGCGTCCTGCGGATACCTTTGGATTCGCCCTTGGGAGAAGTGAGGGCGTCACAATTCGGCTTACCACAGTACCCGCAGGGACCAAGAGAAGCAGAGGCCAAGCCTCCCTGTGAGACATCTCTGGATATCCTCGGAAATCTTACTTCTCCAGTTCGTTTTCCAAACTTGGGGTGCTCGTATCCTCTTGTCCTACGCCACTTTCAAGAATAGTCCTTTTCTTAACCTGGAAGGTTCCAACTTGTAACCTCGCGCTTTAAGTTCGTTGAGCTTTCTCAATCGCGTCACGAAAGGCACTAAGTTGGCTACCACCAGATCCTTCTGAATTTCAATATTTAGTCCCTGGACAAAACGCCTTATCCTTCTTTGCTCAGTCACAATTAGTTCGGAAGCAAATTTAGACAACCTAATGAACTGGCTCTCATATTCGGCGACAGTCTGAGCTCCCTGGCGAAGCCTAATGAACTTATCTTCTTTCTTTTCCTGAATGAGAGGTGGGAAATACTTCGCATTGAACTCTTTCATGAAGTTTGCCCACATCCTCGGTGTTTATGTTCTTTCCCTTTTCACTCTTATTACATTCCACCAAGAACGGGTTGCTCCTTCCAGTTGGAAGACAACAAATATCACCTGTCTCTCCTCAGTATAATGCAACGAGGCAAAAATATCGATCATCTTCTCCAACCACCTCTCGGCCATGTCAGGGTCTGGTCCTCCAAGGAATTTCGATGGGGAGAACTTCTAAAATTGTTCGAGGGCTCTATCCTCACCATCTACATGATTACCAGGGTTTTCCAGCTGACTAACAGGATTTTGGCCCTGATGTTCTACTACGTGAGCCAAAAGGTCAGTCATGCATTGGATAGCGGCAACTACCTGAACGTTAGGATCCACTCTAGGTTCAGAATTGGGTTCAGGCATTCGTTCCCGATTTTCCCCTTCATTCGAGAGTTGCCTACGTCCGCGCCCATGACCTTGTCCACTACGTCTACCCTCAATTTGGTTTAACCAGTTTAGGGTCGAAGCGCGAATACAATATTAAAACAAATGTATGAAGGTACAAGTAACAAAAGTAGACACAACTCAAAAGCAAATATACATAAAACATAATTTTATCAGGCAAATCACACAGTAGCAGTTAGTCAAATACAAGCAAAAGAAATCCCATGAAACTATCGGGGTCTTCCATAATACAATATACAAACTAGGTCCAAGAGTATGAAACAACCAACTAAGAGCTTTTCCCCCTAACTATCCTCACACGGAATCAAACATGGCTCACCTCCACCCTCTCCACGAGCTCCGCCCATAGCCTACAAGAATAACATAGTTTATATTTTAGACAGGCTAACTGTACTTAATGAAACCCTAATATATCACACAAAGTTCCATAGAATCACATTTCTAATTTACCCAAGTCATTTCTAACCTAGGCTCTCATCTCTTTTGTATTCGGGTACAAGAATCCAAAATAAGATAATTCACAACTCGAGTTGGCCAATTCCAAGAGTAAATCATCTACATTTGTAATTCCTACCGGACATACATCTATTGTCTCCAAGTACCGCTATAAAGGTTTGAAACTTATAACATTTCATAAATCATAACTTATGTTCAAAAGCACTTAGTCCTTTACACTCATTCGCACGATCGAGATCATAACACCACTTGGTCCTAAGCTCATTTCCCGCAGAGATCACGTGAAGCGGTTCTGATACCAACTGTAACAGCCCCACCTTCCCCTAAGACGTACCCTAAGGGTTAGCGAATTGCCTGCCCCAACTCTTGCTAGGACTACTAAGCCGAACCCACGAAGTCCAAACCATTCCAAAGAATAGTACCGCGATCAAACACTTCAACAAAACAAGAACGAAGAATGAAAACGAAAATTAAAATGAAAAGCTGTGGCCACGTCACAATCCGGCCAAAACTTGGCTGAATATCCAGCCGGATTGCCGGCCGGATTCAAGGTAGTGAGCACTTCAATTTTTTTTCAAATTGCCCTACTAATCCGGCCAGTTATCCTACCAAGAACTGGCCAGATTCTGTGAACAGTTTTCCTGCCAATAATTTCTTTTCTCGTTCAAACTTCACACTCGTCCGAATTCCCCAACGAATACTAGAAGTGTTCACCAAAGCTAAATGAAAGTACCATCTCAAACAAATACACTTAATTTACGTGGTTAAACACTTTGAGATATATATAAATTGAAAGGTTCAAAAGTTTAACTAGCAATACAAGTCAGAATATTCACAAGTGATCAAAGTACAATTAGGGTTTTTCTTATACAGAAAAGCATAATCAAAAGGGATGTCTATCACTAGCTCTACTCTTTTCTTCAAAATCATGATTTTCAACATGTTGAACCCTATAAGGAAAACAAAGGTAACGGGAAGGGGTGAGCTTACGCTCAATGAAATACCAAAATCCAAGCGATCAAGAATCATAGAGATTTGCTTTTAATCAATTAAATATACATGCCAAATAGGGAAATGAATAAATATCTCAAATGGAAAGGATACAGGTGACTCTCAAGAGCCAAAATTTCCGTTGCAGTACTTGATCCAAACTCGTTGACCCTCCGTCAACATTTAATAAAACAAACATGTCCGTAAACCCCTCTTACGCCAAATCCTTTTCACCAAACATACCCCTTGTCGGGCCCTAACGCCAAACAAGAACAAGAATGGTAATACTCGAGTATACCAGGAATCCAGAGTCTCCAATACCCAAGTATTCCCCAGGAATAGTCCACATGGTTTGTCAATTTTCCTCGACCAAGCCCTTGCTGGCTCAATTCCATTAACTCTCCATGGGGTTGAGCTCAAGTTTAACAAGAAGGTCGTCGGATACACCTCCAAACGATATTAGGTGATGCACTGTAACAGATTCTAGTTCATACAGTAAACAGTCACACAGGCAAGAGAGACGCGTAAAGTACACCCTCGTCTCATCTAGAATAAACAGATGTTACAGTCATTTAAGTCACGAATTGCAGGTACAAGTAATCAAGTAAACAACAAATCATGCAAGTGGTACACTCACCAGTTCAAGCAAAGATAATTTCAAAAGTTTTCCCCCAAAGTATGGCTTTGATCATTGAGAAACCCTAAAATAATCAAGACAAAATAATTATGGTTCCCACATCCACAAATCCAGTAAACGGAATACATAAATGAGGCTCGACTACAAGTCGTATGCCTCTCCGAGTTAACTACTAATACAAAGAGATAAAATGTAACTTTTGAGTAAAAAGGGGAACAGTTGGTCCTAGGGACACGAACAACCCCCAAAATCCTTCATTTCTACTAAAATGCAACTCAAACTTAAAGGAACGAAACGGCCTAAACAATTGGACAGCACCTCCTCTTAATTCTCTACTTTTCTACCCTACAATTAATCACCAATTTCATCTCAATTCAACCACAATTGCACATATAAATCACAAGCTATTAAACACACCTAATTGGGGTCACAATACCCTTCACATATAGCCAATTGGCAGCTCCAAAACTAACCCTAATCATGCTCAAATTAGAAACCCTAAAGCTGAAATTTACGCATCCAAGCTGAAAATTTCTTTAGGCAAAGTAAAATAACACATAAACACTAGATATTTCACATGCTAAAGCTAGGAAATCATGGCCAACCTTTAAGCTTCATCTATGGGCAGAAAATTCATGGTAAAAACTGAAAATCTCCATAATATCACTTCAACTCATGAAATCTCTCACAAAACTACACACTTAACAACCTTAAACCACCATTATGCGATTATT
Organism: Coffea eugenioides; assembly: GCF_003713205.1. Lineage (NCBI taxonomy): Eukaryota > Viridiplantae > Streptophyta > Magnoliopsida > Gentianales > Rubiaceae > Coffea > Coffea eugenioides. The sequence goes on from NC_040037.1 coordinate 29,210,100, forward strand.
AGAAGTAAAGAGGGATTTTCTTGGCAAGTTACCTTATAACCACAAGAAAGATGATAGCTTAGGCTTCTTCCTCCCAAATTTACTCCACAACCACCTTGGAAACTAATTTGGCTAGCACTTTGATGGAGTGATTTGCAAAAATTATGGTTGAAATTCAAGATTGAGCTTGGGAATTGAAGTGCAAGATGAAATTTCTCTCTCTTTTTCTCCCTCAAAGTTTTGGCCAAGCTAGCTAAGAAAGTGAAAAGATTTTGGTCAAATTTTGAGTTTTAGTAAAAGTGAAAAAAGTTGGGTCAAAGTCTAACATCCATTGATTTCATGACACTTGTCCTTTCCTATGCTTATTCTTATCCTTTTGTCTACCAATGGTTAATCTATCTAACTAATCTCTAATTATCTCCTAGCACTTTGTATAATAATATTCCTTTATGCAAAACTTCACTTACTCGTCAAAATTTACCGCACTTTACGCACGAGCGGGTCCCACGTCCCATATGTACTACTAACATCACATAAACTAAATTATACTAGAAAATGATTTAAAACTATTTTCACTTGTAAAAATCCCTGGAAAATTTTATATAATAGAGTAAAGTAAAGAAAATGCACGCGAAGAATTAAAATAAAATAATATAAAATGAGAAAATTTTTCGGGTGCTCACACTCATCATAGAATACAAAAAACCAGAATCAATTTAAGAAGATCACTCCTACTGAATTTAACCTAAGAAGAGAGAAAGGGCTGTGCTTTAAGTGTGCTGAGCCATATACTTTAGGACATGTTTGAAAGCAATTGCATGTTCATTTTTTACTAGAAGATGAGACCGAAATACAAGAAGGAAGGGAAGGTCGTGAAGAACAGGAAGGTAAGGTTTTCTATGACTACATTAATGGGGACCTGGTGAATGGACACAAAGAGATATCTATACATGCATTGGCTGGGGGTGATAAACATAAAATGATCAAAATGAGAGGGGTAATCAAAGGGAAGAGAGTAACTACATTAATTGACAGTGGTAGTACCAACTACTTCATGGATGAGCAATTAGCCAAGGAATTAAAAATGAGCAACAAAAGGCCTATACTAACTATGAATATAGGTAATAGGGAGAAACTGACATCTAAAAGGTTGGCTAATCCACTTAACTGGGAGATGCAAGGTTGTACTTTCCAGCAATCCTTCAATACTCTAAGACTGGAAGGCTGTGACATGATATTAGGGATAGACTAGCTAGCTAGATACAGCCCTATGGTGTTTGACTTCAAGAAATTGAGTGTGAAATTCTAGAAGGGAGATCAGGCAGTAGAGTTACTTGGGCTAGGCCATGGGGTGAAACTCAAGCTACTTAAGGGGAATAAGATGAAGTTGCCCAGGACTTATGGAGTAGTAGCACAGATAACAACGACAGAAGATAGTAAAGAATCTGCACCAATTCCTTCTGAAATTAGTAGAGTTATAGACCAGTTCAAGATATCTTTAAAGAGCCAATAGGCATGCCACCATCCAGGAGTCATGACCATCAGATTATTTTAAAAGAAGGGGCTAAACCATTCCAGGTGAGGCCTTACAGATGCCTTGATATGTAGAAAACTGAGATTGAAAAGTTGGTGAAAGAAATGTTGGAAACTGGGATAATACAGCCTAGCAACATTTCATTTGCTTCACCAGTATTGTTGGTCAAAAAGAAGGATGGGACTTGGAGGTTTTGTGTTGATTACAGGCAACTAAATGAACTGACAGTGAAGAACAAATTTTCTATGCCCCTTATGTATTGATTGATGAATTGTTTAGAGCCAAGTACTTCACTAAAATTGATCTAAGGGCAGGATACTTCCAGATCAGGATGAGAGTGGAGGACATACACAAGACAGCATCAAAACTCCCCAAGGACTCTATGAATTCAAGGTTATGCCATTTGGCCTGACCAATGCTCGTGCAACTTTTCAGAGTTTAATGAATCAAGTTTTTCAGAACCACCTAAGGAAATTTGTGTTGATATTCTTTGATGACATTCTGGTATATAGTCCCACATTAGAGGAGCACGTGAAGCATGTAACTGAAGTGCTGAGCTTTCTGAGGCAGCATCAATTGTATGCCAAGATGAGCAAATGCTTTTTTGCTCAGCTACAAGTGGAGTATTTGGGGCACATAATCTCAGTAGAGGGGGTCAAGGCTGATTCCAAGAAGGTGGAGTGTATGAAGAACTGGCCTAGGCCAAAAAATGTTAAACAGCTAAAGGGATTCTTGGGACTAACAGGATATTACAGAAGATTTGTTAAGGGATATAGGACAATTGCCAAGCCTCTGACCATGTTATTAAAGAAGGACAAATTCCAGTGGGAAGAGGACTCAGAAAAAGCTTTTCAAGAGCTAAAGAGGGCCATGTGCAGCACTCCTATTCTAACAGTTCCAGATTTTTCTCAGCCATTTATCATTGAAACAGATGCATGTCAAACTGGTATAGGGTCTGTACTGATGCAAGGTAAAAGACCAATAGTTTACCTTAGCCAAAGTTTGGGACAGAAGAACTTGGGATTATCCATCCATCCATCTATGAGAATGAATTGTTGGCATTGGTGATTGCTATAACTAAATGAAGACACTATCTATAGGGACACCATTTAATTATCCACACTGACTATCAGAGCTTGAAATATCTATTAGAGCAAAGAATCACTACCCATCTCCAACAAAAGTGGCTCACTAAACTATTGGGGTTGAGTTATGAGATTCATTATAAGAAGGGAAGGGACAATGTAGCTACCAATGCCCTCTCCAAGCAGGGGAGAGAGGAAAGGGAAGAGTGCACATCAATCTCCTGTGTAGTACCAACTTGGATTAGAGAGGTAGTTGATGGTTACAAGGATGATAAGTGGGCACAAGAAGCTATAAACAAGGTGTTGTTGACCCCTACTTAGGTACCAAATTTCACTTACCATGATGGGGTGCTGATATATAAGAAGAGGCTGGTGTTGGAGAACATGGAGAAATAAGACAAAAACTTATCACTGCATTCCATGATTCTCAGGTAAGAGGTTATTCTAGCATCCAAGCCAGCTTCATGAGGGCCAAGCAATTCTTTTATTGGCCAGGTATGTGCAAAGAAATTACGAAAAAAGTATTAGAATGTGATGTTTGCAAAAAATGTAAGGATGAGCTTTTGGCTTACCCAAGGTTGCTACAACCCGTTCCTATTCCACAGTACTTATGGAGCCATGTTACCATGGACTTCATTGAGGGCTTGCCAATTTCAGAGGGCAGAGATACTATAATGGTAATTGTGGATAGGTTTGCCAAGTATGCCCATTTTATCAGCTTGTCACACCCTTTTGATGCCCCAAAAATAGCCAGGATTTTCATTGATCATGTTAGTAAACTCCATGACAAACATCAAAGTATGCTGTCAGACAGGGATAAAATCTTTATCAATCCATTCTGGGGGGAATTAGTTACAATGTTGGGGGCCAAATTGGATTATAATACAACTTATCACTCTCAGACAGATGGGCAGACTGAGAGGGTTAACCAAGTGCTGGAGATGCATCTCAGATGCCTAACACATTTAGGACCCAAAAGGTGGAATCAGGGTCTGTCTTTGGATAAATGGCGGTATAACACCACGTACCACATTACCATTCAGATGACTCCATTTGAGGCTTTGTATGGCATATGATGCGAACTGATTCGCCAAGGACCGCTCGAGAAGAAATCGAATCGATCAGGTAGCGAAAGGATCTATCTTGACCAAGTTATGGAATAATAATTACCTTACTAGAGCTAAAGAGAATCCATCTCTAGAAACCTAATGGATTGGGGCTTGAAAGAACAAGATGATATAATCATCTTGTCTTGAACACCACAAGTATCCAATTTAAATACTTGATACAGTTTAAGAAGAAACTCAAGTTCCATCAAGGAACTCTGTAAAAGGAGAACTCACTTTTATTAATTCATCTTTCAAAAAGTTTTCTTACAATGGAATAAAAGAGACTTATTTATAACTAAAACCTAAACTACTAAAACTAATCCAATTTGGACAAGGATTTAGTCATTTATTTCCCTAACTGCTTTTAAATGGCTTAAGTAGCTCACTCACATAGCTGGCCATATTTATTCATAATAATGACTAACTAACCAGCTAAATAAGAACAAATCAAAAAAAACAAAAGAAATTAAAAATCCGAAGATCACATAGCTGGCGCTCCATCCCCTCTACGATTTCATGTATTCCAATGGAGTTTTGAACATCATGGATTGAGTTGAAAAGACTCTCAAGTATCTTGGCACGGATTAGTGATGGTCCTGCTGCTTGTATCATTCCCCTCCTCTTGAAAGCGATTTGTCCTCAAATTGAGATTTGGCCAAAAGAAACACACGTGTAGCAATAATGGAGGACTTTTCGTGTGCTGAAGGGGGATGAAATTGGTAATGAAAATAAACTAAAAATTGGACTCAAAGATACTCAAATTATTGCTGGACATATTTGAAATTAAAGACTAAGACTCAAGACATGAATGCTGAAATTTAAAAGAGCATAGAAATTCACTCTACCCGACACTATGTGGTTGGAAATTTTGAGAAAAATCTGATGGGGGCTGGGAATTTCTGTTTAGGAAGTAAAAGTAGTTACAAATCCCTTGTTTCCAAGTGGCATTTGGACTTGAAGTAGTTTCATAATTGTTGGAAAATAAATTTCTAGATTTGACAGATTTAGGAAACAAATCCAAGTAGGTTTTGGATTAGGAAACAAGCTAGCAGCCTTTTCACGCTCTTCCTTATCTGAATGTAACTTGGATGATTGATGGACAAATATATCAAGAAAGAGTTGTAGACACCAAATTTTTTATTTTTTATTTTTATTCTATTTATTATTTTTGTTTTAATTTATTTTTGTTTTTAATTATCAGCTATTTTTAATTATTAATCTTATGATTCTATTTAAAAAAAAAAGTGGGCATAGCAACGGCACGCGCGCGTTCACGCGTGCCAAACATTTCCCACGGTTTCATGAGGAATGAAGTACAGAGGACAGCTCGGCTCATCCCATTTTTCTTCTCGTCATTTTTCTTTGCCATTGGATCATGCTAAATCCATTCCACTTGGCTCTCATCTACAACCCATGAAGAATCTGGAACTTGGAAACAATCTAATGGCTGAGGGGGAGGCGGTGAGCTGAGGTTGTTTGTGAACCATCGAGATGAGGTTTAAGGGTTTCAATCTGATATAAAAAGAAAACTAAGGCTTTAGAGAGGGGGGGAGATAGGGTGTGACAGCTGAAAATTTTAGGAGGATCGGGTGACGGCCGAAGGTGAGAGAGAGTGGCGGCTAAAGGAGAGTGGGGTAGAGAGAAAAACCGAGAAGGCTAAGAGAGTAATGGAGAAGGCGGCGGAGGTTGGAGAAAATCGAGAGAAACCTGAGAGAAACTAGGAAGGAGGGACGGCTGAGGAGTTTAGGAAGAAAAGGGTTTCGGTTAGGAAGAAACTGAGAACAAAACAAAGGGAAAGGTATCGAGAGAGGTAGAGTGAACTAGAGAGCAAGAAGGAAAAGGAAACAAGCGACGGGGAGAGATCTGGTGCTGCTCTTCCAAGATCAGGAGGAACCAGAGTTGGAATCACCTCAATCCACCATCACCTACGAATCCTTATTGAAAGAAAGTATTGTGAGCTCTCCTTTCCCTTTAAATTTCAGTTTCCTCTCGAAGTTCAGATTTTTTAATCCTTCGAAGCGTGTATTCCTTGAGTTTGTTTAGGATAACTCTTCACTCCTGTTTCATGTTTATCGAGAATTTGGCTCTTCGTTTGTGACAAACTTATGAACTAAAAGCTGTCTTTTGCATTTTATTTGACTGGAAACTCATGAACCCCAAAAGCTATCAATTTTCATGCTTTCTTTCCTCCGTGAAGCTGAATGGGTATGATCCGTGGGTTACAAGAGCTGTTTTTTTTTTAGTATCTAGCCTGTGATGGTTCGAGCTTAGGTGATGTAGTTGGGAAGTTTTGACTTCTGATGGTTCCCTCGTTGGTTCCATCAGGGGCTGGTTTGCACATTTTTGTTCTTTTGCTAGTTTTTGCATGATGATTTTTTTTGTGTTATTCAATGACTATGCATTCACAGTAGGAATGTGATTGTGGGTTTTGATTGATGAGTTTTGCTGATTTCGTTGTTGGATATCTAAGTTGGATAAACTGCAAAGCTGCGGTAGAAAATTGCAAAAACCTGAAACCAGTTACGAGGAAGAAAATGCTGTATAAACTTTGCATGCAAAAATTTCTGAAAATTTGCAATCCAGCCCCCAACCTTTGAAAATTGTCACTAAGGCCCAAAAATTTGGAAAATCAATCAAATTGGCCCCTTTAACTTCTTTAATTGTTTCAATTGGGTCCTTGTTTGTTTCAATTTGATGAATATGAGTTGTTTAGTTTATTTGAATGCTTTGAGTGATTCAATTTCATGTTTATTTCCATTTCATGTGATTATTTTGTTAATTAAAGTGATGCCTTGACCTTTTCTTTGTTTTTGGAGGGTAAATAAGTAATTTCATTTCATTAGGGCTCCAACTCAAGGGAGGTACATTTTATCCCTTATTTCTAATTTATTTGACCCTATGTGCACTTATGCGACTTTAGGTGTTTAATTGCATGCCTTTTGAATATTCTCATTTTTATTTTATTCATTTAGTTACTTTATTTGTTTAATTTTGTATATTTATTTTAATTTAATTTGTAATTATTTAGGAAGGCAATTAAATGCCACAATTGTAATAGTTAGGTTATTATATCATTTTATTTAATTCTTTTCCCCTTTTAGATTGTAGTTAGGGCCCCTAAATATAATAGTTAGGGTTTTATTTGCTTTATGTGTTTTTGCATGCTTGTGTGTTACGTGTTACTTGCTTTCTTAGGGACTTGCATCTAGATACCATACTTATGTGCTATGTGTTATACGTGATTTATGTGTTTATTTGCTTTATTATGCTTTACATGATTTATTTAATTGTAATGAATGTGTGACGTCATCATACTAGTCCAATGCTAGTTATGGTCTCTTTCACGTCACCACACTAGTCCAACGCCAATTGTGACCTTTTGTCCCGATTTCCCACTAATCCAATGCTAGTGAGGACTTATTGATATGGGTTAGTTCAGCGCTAGACCCTTAGGGACCATTCACACAATAGATCATGTTTGTGTGATTACATTTTCATGCATATTTTTCACTTTCTAGAGTCTTTTATCATTTTCGCATGACATTTCCTCTTGTATATCCATCCCTTATCTCATATTTCCCCTATAAATATCCCTTACCCCCTATTTCCCTCTATATAACCCATTTGTATGAAAACATGACATTAGACTTGCATTTCATTTAAAGTATTATAATTATGTTAGATCATTTGCTTGTTTAGATAAAAACCCCTCGAATATGAGATATGGACGAGTTTGGATTTTTAAGTTTTAGCACGCTCGTATTCCCTCTATTAAAGGGGAAATTGAGTTATGAACATTAGTCCCCCGTACCCGACATGATGCATTCCTGTAGGTCATGTATATTCGTATTTATATTATTTTATTCCTTTTCTTTTCTTAGACTCTCATATTTTTGCATTATTCGTGACCTCTCCAAAGAGTCACTATTGGACATCACAATTAATGTTATTGGCATCAATTAAGTTTTGAAGAGATATTTTGACCTCCCGACACCCTCCTAGGTCTAGGGTATGCATTCATATAGTACATCCAAATATAATAAATTTTTAGGTTAAAATAAGAAAATCTTTGACTAAATCGCGCAACTAGCCTTGGTTAGATTGAGAGGGGGCCTTGGATTTCATCCTTATCTTCCCTCTCATCAAATGTGACTTCCGAACTTTTTCTTTGATTTACGTAGATTTGGAGTCGTTTAAAAAGGGTTTTCCTATTTTTCCTTTCTTTTCTTCGAAAAATTCATTTTTAGGTGACTTGGTACACCTTAACTCAATACCAAGTGGCGACTCCGATTTTTTTTTTTAAAAAAAAACCTTTTTAAATTATTGTTTTGGGTCAAATCGTCGCATTTTCAAGTCCCATTTAGACCGATTTTCTTTATTTTCTAAAAAATCAAAAACACATTTTTCACTCAAAAATAATCCAAAAACTCATTTTGCGTGACAAATTATTTTTTATTTTTATTTTTTAAAAAAATGGGACGCGACAAGAGTTGTTTCAAGATGATAGATGCGTTTTTTCTTCTCTCCTTTTTTTTTTTCATTTCACAATTTCAAGAAACGTCACAACAGCCATGGTTTTTTTTTTTTTAAGAACTTGAAGTAGTTGTTTCAAGAACTCAAGGAGTAATCAGAATTCAGCCCAAGATTTACTAAAATCCGAGATTATAATTCAAGAATTTTCAAGATTTTCACCAAGAATCCCAAGAATCTCAAGCAAAGTTCAAGAATCAATAATTTCCAACAACTTGACACAAGAACAAACACGAGGTATGACTGATTTTTTTTTAACAACTCAAGACTCAAGACAACAAGACAATGATTAAAGAATAAGAATAAGACACAAACTAAATTTCAGGTAATAGCAAGAAAAATTGGAGACAAACAGCAACCAAGAACACAGCTAGTGAAAGGAAACAAAATCCTAAGACCCAAACAGAAATTTTTTTTATTTGGATGAATAGTAACACGGGATGAACAGTGCATGAGTAGTAACGTGAACAGTGACAGTGAATAATTGATGAATAGTGACAGTGAACGGTAATTATTTTTTTTTTACGACTCAATATAAGATTGCCACTTCACTTGGCAGAAATTTAATGGGAGTTAAATCATTGAAAAACATGTTTCCTAGAACTTAATCACAACAAAAAATTCAAATCTCGATAAATCAAATGGGTAGGTTAGACTCAAGAGATAAAAAAAAAATTTGTTTCTTTTTAAATAAAAAAAAGGTGGTTAGGGTTTTGGTAGAAAAACAAATAGACAAACAAGAAAAGCAAAAAAAGGATATTAACCTTAATTAAGAGTCGAAACTCTAATACCAGATGATGTGAACCGATTCTTGAAGGACCGCTCGAGAAGAAATCGAATCGATCAGGCAGTGAAAGGATCTATCTTGACGTGATTATAAACAATAATTATCTTATTAGACCTAAAAAGAACTCGTCTCTAGGAACTCCATAAAAGGAGACAACTCATTTTTGTTAATTCATTTCTCAAAAAGGTTTCTTACAATGGAATAGAAGAACCCTATTTATAACTAAAACCTAAACTACTAAGACTAATCTAATTTAGACAAGGATTTAGTCACTTATTTCCCTTACTATTTTTAAATGGCTCAAATAGCTTACATAGCTGGTCATATTTATTCATAATAATGACTAACCAACCAACAAAACAAGAAAAAATCAAGCAAAACAAAAGAAATTAAAAACCCTAAGATCACATAGCTGGCGCTCCATCCCCTTTACGACTTCATGTATTTCAATGGAGTTTTGAACATTATGGATTGGGTTGAAAAGGCTCTCAAGCATCTTGGCACGAACTAGTAATGGTCCTACTGCTTGTTTCAGCATACCTCCACCTCAACTAGCCTTGAGGCCTTACCTACAGACAAGGGTTGCTGCTGTTGGGGACTACATTAGAGACAGACAACAGATGGACAACATGCTAAAGTAGAATTTGAAGTTAGCTCAGGAAAGGATGAAGAAATATGCATATGTAAGGAGAAGTGAGAGAATATTCAATGAAGGAGACTGGGTATATCTAAGACTACAACTATATAGGCAAAGTTTAGTGGCTTTGAAAGGGAACACCAAACTTTCAGCTAAGTACTTTGTGTGAGGACTCGCAAAAATTTACTTATTTTAAATTCCTATTACTAGTTTATTTAAATATTTAATTGCCCATTTATTCTGAATATTTTATTTCAACCTTTTTAGACCCAATAATATGGAATTATGACTTACATATATTTTTAAAATGATTTGTTTCCAAATTTAATTTTTGAAAGCTCGTTAAGTGAGAATAGTGAATACGCGATTGGAGTTAATAATCGATTTGAGGATATAATAAACTTGAAAAATTGGAGACTTGTACATTAGTCTTAAAATAGGTATTTTTATGTTTAAGTGCTCAAGTGTTAGTTAGTTATACCATCGTTATAAGAAATTCTTAAATATCCCACTTTATCGCGCACAACTCGGGAGTACGCATTTTTACGCGCGCGATTAATTGAGGGACTTTAGACCTTTATTATTAGACCATTAAGAGTGAATAATAATAGTATGAATACAAGTGCATTAGAGGTTTAGTGCACAAGTGAAACAAACTCGAGAGGAATCAAGCACGAAACGCGCGCGTACGCGCACTATCCGTAGTTGACTTTTGGAGCATTTTGGGCCACACATTCTTAAGTTTCTCATGGAAGCATCACACCAGATCAAAACCCTTCTCTTCATCACTTCAAGTGGGCAGCAACTCTTCCTTTCTTCCTCTTAGCAGCCGTGCACTCCATAGAAAAACAAAGACCAACAATTCTCTTCATTTCACCTCACAATTCTTGCTCAAATCACCTCAAATTTTACGTACAACTTGCTAAACAATTGGTGAACAACCTAAGCTAGAAAAAGCGCTTCAAATCCACGGTTTTTCTTGAGCAAGGAGGACCGAAAATTCTGCCTTAAATCATCTAGGAAAGTAAGTGACGATCAACCTTGAAAATATTGACTTATGGAAGTTGTTTAGCACTTATGAGTTCATAATTTCTTATGGATAGCTTAAATTGTTGGAAAATTGGTGAGTGGACTCTATGAACTCCCACTATGGGTTGATGGACTGATTTTGTGAGTTTTGATGTTAATAATGTTGGATTAGTGCTTAAATTAGTAGAAATGAGTGATATTATGGATGAAAACTCAAAGGAAGTGAAGGGGAGAATTTTTTCGATTCTGCCCCTGTGAATTTCGTGCACTTTAATGTAAATTTTTGAGGTTCTAATGACTTGTTTCTAATGTATATGTGTAATATAGGTTGTGTACAAAGTTTCATCAAAACATTTCATGATTTGGTTGGCCAAATGATGTGTTTTCGGAAACCAGAAAAAACTGGAAATTTCCCGTAACTGCTCTGGCAGTGTTTTTGTTTTGGCTATAACGTTTTGCTTTAATGTCAAAATTGAGTGCTATTTGCGGCACTGGAAACTAGACATTCCCAGCTTTCCAACGGTATAAAATGCACATTCTGGTTCCACCTGAGTAGTCTATACCAAACGTTTGAACTTGACTATCCTGTTTCGTATGTACACTGGGAGCTCTGTTTTGAGCAGCGAATTGGTGCCTAAATATGAGCTAGCAGTGGACAGATTTTGAAAATGATTTCTTCCAAGAAATTGTAGCTTTATGAATCTAGTTTTTAATGCCACCAACCACGCTGAATTTTGAGTTGAATTGAGTGATTTATGACCGGATTTCGAAACTGACTCAGTGATGAAAAACCCTCCTTTTGGCTAGTTGAATGACTCTTTTTGAATTGGGACTTGTGATCTTGAAATTCTTGGTGTTAATCACCTACCAAATGTATCTTAGATATTTCTTAGACCTTTGTTTCATAAATGGGCCAGATTTGAATCGTTTTCACTTGGTAAAATGTTTGAAAATGAAGAAGGAAGCAAAAGACAGATTGGTCTTGGGATTTTCTTGAACTTTGGTAGTTTAGTTCACTACCGTCCCGTGTGAATTTTCAAATGAAATTTAGTAGAAGAGTAATTCTCATGTGGAAGTTGAATTGTACCAATTTTGGTGTCAATCTAAGACCATTTCGATATACAAATGATGTCCCAAAGTTACTCTTCGAATCTGGAAAATTTTCCTTTTCTCTTAGCCTAATGGTCAAATCTGATTTGGGAAGTTATATTTCGAAAACCTTGATGTCAATTACTTCTAAATTACTTAATGGATGTTTATGGAACATTAGTTTCAATATTTGAATTAATTAAAGTTGATTGTGGGGAACAAAGGTTCTAAAAAGCAAAAATTGAAGTACAAGGCAGAATTGCCTTGAAAATTCTTGGAATTTTAGTGGCTTTGTTAACCGACTTCCCGAATGAATTTTTATATGAAATTTTACAGAGGAATAGCCCTTATATGGTAGAGTAATGCTACTGAATTTTGTGCCATTCCAAGTCTATTTCAATGTCCAACTGAAGTCCCAAAGTTCATGTTTCAAATCTGAAAATTCTTGATCAATGAGGAATTTTTTGTCAACTTTGAGCTGCTATATCTTGGCACTTAAAACTTCGATTCTTATTCCATTTGTTTTGTTTTAAACTTTGATTGCAACTCTAAATGATTTCCAAATTTCGGAGGCTAGTTCACATTGTGTGAATTTTGCCCAATTTCCAAAATTTGCCGAAAACCAACCCGAATTTGTCTTAGGAGTCCTAGTCTGCCACTTTAAGCCAAAATTTGAGTGTCTTCCATTTTGAATCTTAGAAAAGTGTCTTCTAGGAATTTTTAGTACTTTGGAAGTAGTTTCCAACGGTACCAATTTTTCCAATTTCGGACCTATAGAGAGAGAGATACAATTTTTCAAAGATTGCCTATAAAATCTGAAATTTTCCAAACTTAGGGAAATTGAGTTTTTAGAACTCTTCATTTTCCTTCAATACATTTGTTTTCAAAGATGAAAATCAGATTTCTTTTGTATTTTAAAACCTCACTTTTGAGTCTCGATTTACGAGTAATTAAGGCTCATTTTTGTGATATCTTCTTAAATTGTACACTAGTACCATCTCCTTGATAGTTAGGGGTTTTAAGTGACTACGTGTAATAGTTCATTATTAATTGTTCAAGCACTTAAGTAGACCTTCAAGAGGATCTCACGGGAGATGCCTAAACAATCGTTTGCACTTGCTCCTTGATTTACTTGGTGAGTGTCAAGTGTATGTAAACCTGATACGTGCTTAATTGTTATTAGTGATTGGAGATTTTGAAAATGCTGAGTCGAGTATGTACTTTATCGCACTCGATCTCATTTAAATGAATCATGAATGACTTGATTGAAATGAAATGAATGAATCATGAATGACTTGATTGAAATGAAATGAATGAATCATGAATGACTTGATTGAATTGAAATGACTGAATCATGAATGACTTCATTGAAATGAAATGAATGATTGAATATATTGAATGATTGAATGAAATGATAAATTATGCTATGGCTGCATAAGTCGATTGGAGCGATGCCTAATCGACTACTGAACGATTGTAAGTACCACACCGATTCGGGTGGGTGGTACCTCTCGAGTTGTCTCAATACCCTAAACCTCTTAACGATAGTAAGTACCACACCGATTTGGGTGGGAGGTACCTCTCGAGAGTATTCTAAGTCGATTGGAGCGGAGTCTCATCGACCTCTGAACGATAGTAAGTATCACATCGATTTGGGTGGGAGGTACCTCTTGAGTCGTCTTAGAACCATAAAATATTCTAAGTCGATTGGAGCGGAGTCTCATCGACCTCTGAACGATAGTAAGTACCACACCAATTTGGTGGGAGGTACCTTTCGAGTCGTCTCAGAACTATAAATTGAGCGATAGCAAGTACCACACCGATTTGGGTGGGAGATACCTCTCGAGTCGTTTCAGAAACATAAATAGAATAAGTGAAGTGCTACGAATTTGATTACTTACCCGGGTGACGGGGTGCCGTCACGAGAAGGTATTAAATTGAACTTGGGCAAAGCCATTGAAAATTAGCTCCTGAGAGCTCCTGCATCCTACTCAAGTGTGTTTATTATAAATTATGAATTACTTGAATGTTATACCTTTCATTATTGTGTAAGTGCTATTGTTATTGAACTACGTGTCTTGCATGTTTTCTTGGCCTCACGAGCATTCGTTCACCCCGTTAGATTTGTTTTCCTTAACAAGAGCAGATATGGGAGGTATTATGAAGAAGTTTACTTGGTGGCCCATTTGATTAGAACAAGAGCAGATATGGGAGATACCTCTCGAGTCGTTTCAGAAACATAAATAGAATAAGTGAAGTGCTACGAATTTGATTACTTACCCGGGTGACGGGGTGCCGTCACGAGAAGGTATTAAATTGAACTTGGGCAAAGCCAATGAAAATTAGCTCCTGAGAGCTCCTGCATCCTACTCAAGTGTGTTTATTATAAATTATGAATTACTTGAATGTTATACCTTTCATTATTGTGTAAGTGCTATTGTTATTGAACTACGTGTCTTGCATGTTTTCTTGGCCTCACGAGCATTCGTTCACCCCGTTAGATTTGTTTTCCTTAACAAGAGCAGATATGGGAGGTATTATGAAGAAGTTTACTTGGTGGCCCATTTGATTAGAATTTTGAATGTATTTGTTTAGACAACTTTTGGAAGTTGTATATTTTGAAAAAAGTAATTGTAAGTTTGAAGTTGTGATGTAAGATTGAATATTTACGTATGGAAATGACTTCGTACTTTTATTCCGATTTTCATTGTTAGTATTAGACTTTAAGTTTGAATTGGAATTGTCTCGAATCCTGGTGAGAGCTGGGCAGACGTTCCGCGGATACCCTTGGGTTCGCTATTGGGAGAAGTGGGGGCGTCACACTTTGGACCTTATTGAATAGAGGAGAAGATTGGTAATGTAGCTTATAGGCTACAGTTACCAACCTCATCTACGGTACATTCTATTTTCCATGTGTCACTACTTAAAAGAAAGATTGGATAAGATCACTCGTATACTCCAGCTACCTGAGATAGATGATAGAGGGCATTGGAAGACAGAACCAGTAGCTATATTTGGTAGGAGGATTGTGAAGAAGAGAAATGCTGTTGCAGTTCAGTTGTTAATCCATTGGTAGGGTACGGATGATACGCTCCTCGATCAACACGTTCGAGACACGTAGTACGTTTGCCCAAGGATCTGGCGAGATTGTCCAACGTTTGGTTTGCGGAACTCAAAACCAAGACTAACGACATGACTTGATTGAAGGAGGTAGAACGACGACTCCAATCAAGGTGAATATTCAAGTGGATAGGCCGGATGAAAAATCAAGAACAATCACGAGATTGCTCAAGAACCCTTGCCAATGCAAGTTAAGGAATCGAATCTCTCAATAATTGAAGAGAAACACAAACATAATTTTATTATCAAAAGTGTCTAACCTTCAACCGTACAAAGGGAGCCTTTTTATAGGCTAGAAACCTAGGAGCCTAATGCGGCCCATCTACTTAAACTAGAAAAGAGATTTGGTCCACTCTTGAACATGGGTGGGCCGATTATTTGACTCCAATGACTAATAAACTATTAATTAAAACACGACTAACAAACCAACCAACACCTAAGTACTCAATAACAATCAAACCAACTAACAAACTAACAACTAACAATCGGTCAACTCATTACGGACACGTGTGACCATCATTCGATGCCTCCTTGGCTTGGATCAACGTGTAGGCAAGTCGGCTTGAATTAAAGTGTAGACAACTTGATTAACATCCTTCAAGCCTTCAATGTCTCTATGAAAGCCTTGAGTCAAGGCCGCCATCCGTGCACACATCAACGGATTTTGGAGAGACTACATGGGGAAGATGCTGAGGAGATTGAGAGATAGTTTCCCCAATTTCAATATTGAGGACAAGGTTATTTCAAAGAGGGAAGTACTGTAATGGAGTAAATGGTAGCTGGCATATAATCAAGGGATAATTGAAGAAAAGTGCGAAGGAGAATTAAAGACGTGGAAGTTGCTGGAAGGTACCGAGAAGCACTCCTTTGCTGAATTCATGTTATATCAGTTGCAGAAGGGGACCATTCCAGCTGAAGATTCCTAGGGGACACATGTTAGAGGCTCATTAGTCTACTTGAAAGTTAGTTAGGATGGTAGTGGTATAAACCATGATGGTCATGTAATAGTTCGGATAACTTTTAGCAGATTTGATCTTGCACCAAAGGAGGATTGTCCTCTCTACAATTTCCCCTTCCCCAAGCTTCCTTCACGTTTCTTTCCCTCTCTTTTCTAAACCCGTAATCTCTATTCTATGTTTGTTATTAAAGTTCATTAATGGAAATGAAGCTATTCCTCTAGCTCTCTAGATATTACTGTTCTATTCATTCTTCATTATAATCAAGTTTCAATGTTTCTACAATATTTCTTCACTTTCTGCTGCAACTCTAGTTCTGAACCACAACAGAAACTCAAGGTGGAAAACAAATGATGACTAGTCATGATTTTTTTTATATAATTTTAATTGTCGAAGGACGAAAGTGGGTTGGTAGTGACAATCGGTGGTGTCTTTGCTAGTGACCATGAATGGAGGATTGAAGAATCAGTTTTGGAAGAATCTTGAACCAAACAAAAAGAGCTTGTAGGTGAGTAGATTTGAAAGTGTGTATGAGAGAGATTTCTCCTTCAAAATTTGCTTCACTTTTCCTTTTGGTTCTTGGTTTTCTATTTTTTCTTGTGGATTTTGTTTCATGATTTGAGTGTGTGAGAAAGAGTTTGTGCAAGTTTCTGATAAATCAAGATGAAATTTGTGGTGAAATTCATTAGAGAAGAAGAACTATAGTTAAAGGTCTGTTCAAATTAAAGAATCTGATTTAAAAGAACAAATATACTCCTATCGGTTGTATGGAACATATAAAATATGGTGTCGTTGTCACAAAAGTCCTACGTTGAAGACTATAAAATAGTTGGAGGACTAAATTGGTTAAAAAAAATGATTAATCTTTCCTACACTAACAGTGTATACACTATTAGCATTGAATGAATAACACCTATACAAAATTTGAATTTGAAATTCAACTTTTATACACATGTCATGAATCAAACAATGATAGTGTATACACTATTAATATATATAAGATTTACTCTAAAAACATTGCAAAGAATGAAATTGATTTTAGTGTAAAAGTTTAGGGAGGAAAAAGGTGAAATTCCCATCCTTTTACAGTATTCCTTTTAGGGGAAAAAACTCGGTTAACAAGTAATCATTAGACACTAGTTAAAAGGCGATTTAAATATGAGTTATTATCATATTACCCCTTAATGTTCGGTGCCACTATCCTCCTTAATATTATCTTTTAGTCATTTTACCCCCAAAACCAATGGTAAAATTTAACGGAGTTTGTTTAAAGTGAAAAGACATGTTTAGTTTTTAAAATTATTATCACTTTACCCCCATAAACTGTAGTCTCATTATCAATTTATCCCCTAGAGTTATTTTTTAGATAATTTATCCCACCATTAAACCAACTTAACAAGTTAAAAAATTTTAAAAGAAAAAATCCTCTTCTTTGTATAATAAAACTAATAAAAAATTTAGAGTGATTCTTTTCCTTTTTAGTATTAACAAAAAAGTCAAAGTATTAATCTATTTTTTCTTGACAATCTTATTTATATTAAAAAAATAGAAAGATGGGAAGGGGGACGGGGAAAGAGTTCAATTCTTTTTATTTAAATACAAATAAGAAAGAATTAAATATTTTTATTATTTTAATATTATTTCACTTTTCTGTTTATCATCAAATTCCAATTCTAATCCTAGCAACTTTAAAGTAATATGATAATGTTAGACTTTTGTTTATTTTTTCTTTGCAAAATCTAATTTTTTGTCTCCTTCTTTCCTATCTCCTTTTCTTTTCCTAGTATTAATAAATGTGAAAAAAAAGAAATTTAAGAAAATCCTATTATTTTTATGTTTTTCCATCTCTTAAAGTGAAAAAAAAGAAGAATAGCCATTCCAACTTTTTATTTTTAATTATATATAAAAAAGGGTAAATATTTTATTACTAGTTAATAATATATATCTAAAAAAGGGTAAAATTGTATACTATAATCTAAAGGGATAAAGTGATAATAATAATGTAGTAATGCTCTAAAATAAAAGAATATTTTTATCTAAAATTTCTTAACATGTTCAGTTGAATTACTTATGAGGGTAAAGTAATTAAAAGATAACGTTAGGGAGTAAACTGATAGTAGTGATATAGTTTAAGGAGATAAAGTGATAATAATTCTTTAAACACCACTATTTTGAAAGTTAATTAAATTAAATTCATAAAGTGTCCAAGTGCCGGAATCAACATATATGAGTTTGCATTTGAATAATAATTTGTGCGTAGACCACCGATCCACTATAGAAAATCTTTAAAAACATTTTACTATAACAAATTTTTTTTTTTGTGTTGCATCCGATTTGAAATAATTTTACTATATCAGTTATCACTCATTTTGTTGTGTTAGGGATTAAAAAAAAAGTTGGTTTTAATTTGGAAAACGTTTTAGGTATTCTTTTACAAATCCATTCCAAAAAGAAAAAAAAAATTCTGTTAGAGAATTTCCTTTCGTTGCTCTTAGGTTTCTTTTCTCTCTCCGACAGGCGCACTCCTACAAACACCCCCCAAAAAAATAAGTCACCAACAAATGTCATGCACCGTTTCCTTCATCCTACTATTCCAGTTCCATTCAATTCTCGTAACTCTTTTTCTTTTCCACCGGAGATCTAATCTCAACTGCTCCGCTAATTAAAAAAATTCCAGTAAGAACTGTCTTTTTTTTTCCTTCTCTTTAATTATATCTATATTGTTATCTATTTTCTCTCATTTTTGTTCTTTTGGCTTTCTCTTCACCGGGGAAAAGTATGGGTTGTTTTTTTTTTTGAAGCATTATATTTTGCGTTTTCTATTTGCTGCAGGAACTAGATTTACGGCTAAATGATTTTCTTCAAGGGATCTTAGTTTCTGTGAATTCTCAGAGTTTAGGGTTCTATTCATTCGTTTGCTGATTCTGTTTTTCTTTTTTTTTTGGGGTGATTATTCATTTTCTTTCAAGGGTTTAATTTTAAGAGGCAGCTGAATCGGGAAGAAGTCACGAAAAGAGTTTCATGAAGAATTTGTTTAATTTGTTGTAATTTAGGGTTTTCAAACCATCAATTTGTAGGTGAAATCATTGGTTTGAGGGCGTGATTGGAAGAGTTTCTCTTTGGTTTGGTTTGACCTGAAGAAAAATGATCTAGTAGTTGTTGAATTGAATTTCAGCTGAAAGGTGTGTGATTCTGGAATTTGTGTCACCTGGTGCTGGATTTCTGATCTTTTGTATCGTAGAAAAGGAAAAAAGAATCTGAATCTGTGTAAAATTGCTAAGGGAGGAAAAGCTTTTCTTCATTTTTTGGGGGTTTTAAGTGAGCATTGGGGATTTTGGGTCAATGGATAGGGATAAGAGTGTCAACCATGGTGGGGGACTGCCTCCATCGGGGAGGTATTCAAGTTTTTCACCACCAGGTAGCAGTTATGGTGTGAAACCAGAGCAATCAGGGTCATCGACTCTTCCTCCAATTGGGCCTGGGGGCATTTCAGAATCAACTCATTTTGGTCATGGGATGTCATCTGATTCTAGTCGGTTTAGCCATGATATTAGCAGAATGCCTGATAACCCGCCTAAGAATTTGGGCCATCGACGAGCCCACTCAGAGATTCTTACCCTCCCTGATGATATTAGCTTTGATAGTGATCTTGGAGTTGTTGGTGGATTAGATGGGCCTTCATTCTCTGATGATACTGAAGATGACCTGTTATCTATGTATCTAGACATGGATAAGTTCAATTCCTCATCTGCTACTTCTGCTTTCCAAGTTGGCGAATCATCTTCTTTGGCAGCTGGAGTTCTTGGTTCATCATCAACTGCAGCATCAGCATCCACATCATTGGCACCACCAAGTGAGATAGTCTCTGGTATTAGTGACAAGCCACGAGTTAGACATCAGCATAGCCAGTCCATGGATGGGTCAACAACAATCAAGCCTGAGATGCTCACATCAGGTGCAGAAGAGCCATCTCAGGCTGATGCTAAAAAAGCAATGTCTGCTGCTAAGCTTGCTGAGCTGGCTTTAATTGATCCAAAGCGTGCAAAAAGGTGATGCCCCTATTTAAGAGTTACTATTTGCCATTTTTTATGTTGTAAGTATTGAAGTTCCCTTGCAGCAACTGACTTTGGTTCCCATTTTGACATTAGATTTTGCTGATTGTAACATGCATTAGTTTTTTTCTCCTTTGTGGTTTGCATGAAATAGACTGCGTGTCAGTTGGAAATATTATATCCTGCCACCAAAACCTCCTGCTCAGGGGGATAGGTCTGTCAAATTTCTCATGCTGATGATTCCTTTATTTTTACATGCTCCTATAAAAAGGTTCCAACCGGTTAACATTTATATCCTGTGTTCCTTTCAGATTACATTTTTTGTATGTGTGGAAATGATTACTGTGACTACATCCATAATTAGGTTAAAGACTATTATGTTATGATTGATTTGGTGATTCCTTTGGAACAATATCTTAGTTATTTAGATCCCTCCTTAATGGAGTTTAATGTGACAGAAAAGATGCAAAAGTTAAGCTATGTCTTACCAGTATATCATTTTCGGTGGCAGCTTATAGTATTGGAATCCACTAAATAACTATAGTTTAGGTAATGTCCAAATCTCACATGGAAAGGAAACTTTTTATGTTAGATTCGTCTTGATGAGAATTAGTTGTTTGTTGTTGATGAAAACTGTGAAATGCCTTTTACATAAATTTTTTTTATGCTTTCGTCATATTTACTGCTATCCAGATGCACCTCTCTCATCAGGTCAGAGTAGTACATTTTTTTTTTTTTAATTTTGGTGTGCTGCAGAATGATTCGGATTTTGTTACTTGGTGTGGAATCTATAAAATGAAGATGATAGGAGAGGGAATGAGTAAGAAATTAAGGAGAAGCAAGAAACAAAGAAGAGGATAAGAAAGATAAGAAAGTAAGGAAAGGAACTGGAATTCTAGGAATTCTGCCTAGATTTCTGAGATTTACCTTTGCAGTTAAGCATCCTCTGCAGCTAATGCAGCTTATATTTATTTAGGATAGAACAGTTGGAGGCTGAGCATGCTTACGCACTGCTTAAACTTCACAGCTGAGTAAACCTAACTAGTAAGATTAGCTAGAAGCAGTGAAATTGGGCTTAAATACCTAAAGTTAGCCAAAGTTGATTTGTGCACTTTAGTTTAGCTCAACCCAAAATCATAATTTCTACCTGGATCGACCTAATAGACTACTTTCCCTGCACAGCTGTCTCCATCTTAACAAATGCTGAACTAACAAACTGTTCTTCAAACATTTGAATATCCATCATTTTTGGATTCTCAAGAGGCCCATTATTCTTGATTATCACTTCAAAAGTGCTTAGAAGTCTCTTTTCTCTCTTTTAGATGAAGCCTTTCTCGTGAAACAATCTAAGTACTCGCTAGTTTGCTGAATTCATTTCCAAGATTTTTGGTCCTGGATTGTTTTGGTTTGATATTTTCACTTGTTGATAATGTAATAGGTACTCCTTAGATTAGCTTGAAAGCACATGATGCATATTTCTTGTGAATTCAGGTAAACTGTAAGCTTGGGATTTTGGGAAGTAAAATCATGAATCACTCTCTTAAAAGGGAATATATGTACACCAAATCTGCCAGCTCAGTATCATTCCTGCAAATTTTTTGCCAACAATGATTTTCATGCCATGTCAGAGTGTTGTTATATATTGCATGAGCCATTAGTTGATATTGTTTCACTAGGAAGCAATTTTGGATGACACAGTAATATGTCAGTTTGGACACTCAATTTGAAGGAGTCCATTATTAGTGTTTGATTAACAGAGTCCAAGCCATGCAAGTAATCATTTAAGCTGTCTTAATTTGAAGCAGCAAAACTGAATTACTAACTCATATGTGCTTGAGACTTATTAGTGGCTTGGATCTCACAGTTTTAGAGCTTAGGTCCAATAGATACTTTTACAAGTCTTCAGTATTCTGCACCAATGTGTTGTAAATTGCGTGTTACTGTCAATTGAATAATATCTTGTGGAAGAGGTTAATGTGCATATTCTGAAGAACATGTGTCCAAAGTTTAAGTACAAGGATCCGAAGTAAATAGGTGAAAATCAAGAAAAGATATATTCTTGTTCAATGGTTTGTGCAGTTTGGGACTCCTGATGGAAGTTTTTCTTAGAAACTGCAATGTCTAGCAACCATTACTGAGAATATAGTCTTTTAATTCATCAGTTGAAATTGATTTTTTTTTTGTGAGCGCATTACTCGAGATCTAGATTTATGAGTGAATGGAGAAAAGGGAATCATGTAGGGTGTTAATTTTATTGCGTTATCTAGCATAATGTTGAAGAAGATTCTACGTCTTCAGACAGTTGCATCTTTGGTGGCAGTGTGTTTGGGATGCCTTATTGTATATCACTTCTTGGTGAAAACTATTGTGCTTGTAATTCTTTCAAATTGTCATTCTGATTGCTTTGCTTCTTGATTTTACAAAAGTAGTCTTGAGTGTGATTTAAAAGAGGATGATTTAGTCTACAGAAATTCTTAACCCAAACAGATGAAAATATAATATATATTTATATGTTTATAGATTTTGATTTTTTACATTATTTGCTTTTTACACAAGGTTTTACTGTATAGCTATATTCCATTTTGGCACCTAATGGTAGGACAAATATAGGTGAAGCTCTCTACAGTTAGCAGAAGAAATAAAAGTATTTTGCGGCTGTTTCAGCACCCTGGATATTGAGTCTACTGACCTTAAGTATTGATTCGAGTGAAAGAGGTGAAGAACAAGAAATGCTGAAGAGCCTTAGAGGAGGTAAAGAAAGATTTGATGAAATTGAAGTTGTGATACCGAATACTGGAGCCTCAGTAACAATACCTAATGGACCTAAGCTCTTTAACCTTTAGATCCAATTGAGACTACTAAGACTTAGTCTGAAAGTAGATGCTTGCTTAAGTTTCCTTTGTGTAACCAAGTTAGGTTAGATAATCTTTTGTCCGTAGAAGTCTTCGAGGCAAAACTGAAATGTGAAGCTCTTTCAGCTAAGAGGCCAAAAATGTGTGACCTATGAAATTAGTTCATAGTGCACTAAAATCAACCAACGGCCCATGTTGAAGATATGGAGCCCATTGTAGAAGAGGGATTTTCCCAGAACTAACATTTGGTTTTCAATTGTCATATCTAGTCTGACCAATCTTCCAAGGAGTGACTAGATGTAGTTCCTGGTAAACCTGATCAGTTAGTTCTAGCTCCTCTTTAAGCTGTTTCTTTACTCCTGTCATTCCAATTGCCATATCAAGATTTCACCCCTTCATCTTAAACTATTAACTCAAGAACTGCTGCATCAAGTCTTACTCACATTTCTGTAAGTTAAAAAGCTATGTACAAGGGTATTTAGAAAGTCATAAATGCTCCTATATGCCACCATGCATGGTTGTGATTTCTATTCAAAACCCTTAGCTAGTAAAGTCTTGGGACTTTTCTAACACTTGCTGCTACTCCAAATAGGAGTATGGTATGGATAACTAACATGGAGGTAGATAGAAGTATGGCTATTCTGTAGCTAACTGAAGTCAATATGCCTGTTGAACCCTATAACTACTCGAAGAAGTCACTTTTAAGATGGCTACAGATATTACCGTGGACAGCATCATTTAGCTTCTCATTTGCAAGTGATCCTGTTGCTTGTCTTAGGCTTCTAAGGCCTAAAATCTGCATCTAATGAGCTTATAGTTGCTGCATCATACATTTAGTACAATGACATTTTTTTTCCAATTGCATTGAACAAAGGCACATAAAACGAAAGATGGCATAAGAGTTCAGAAAACCAAAGAAGCCGAAAGAGGAATGCTTAACATGTATCTCCAATACATCCACAGGTTAAGTGAAAGGAAATTTAGGTGCAGATTTGTTGGTGTGCTGCATGGTTGTCGAACAAGGATAACTTGTTGGAGAATGCAAATACACACATGCATCCACATGCTTTAAATTACTCTTCTTTGGAATATATTTGTGCTTTGTGTTTTACACTAATTTGGTACTAGATCTGTTTACATTATATATGGAGGAAACCATAATGTTAGATACAGATCTAGTTTCTTTTGCTTGCTTACGTTTTATAAAGCTCTGGGCAGATCTGATGGAGCTTTTGTGCTCAACTTAAAAGGGAAAAAATGTTGCAAGTAAATCTATGTTTGTTTATAAGATGACCATGTAGGAACTAGTTCATAAAGAAGAAATAAAACTAAAATTAAAAACAATAAAAAAAGATAGAAAAGAGAAGTAGTTCACAAAAGAACTTCAAAATTTCAGTTATAAAACTAAAGAGAAAGAGGATATGTTCCTAAATGAATAATTTGTATAGCAGCAACAAGAGAGAGGGAAACAAGAGATTATGGGGGTTTCAGACCCCTGTAAATTTGGAAGGGAGCATCAGAACATGAAACAACATGGTGCCTAGGTGCAACTATATATTTTTTTTAACTGCTAGGATCTCAGGGACAGCGTGCTTTTATTGTAAACCATAGGGTCCATATGAATTAGGTGTTTTGGGGAATGTTTTTCAAAAACAATACTGTAGCATCGTATTTCAAAAACTTTTCACTGTAGATATATTTTGGGGTGGTTTTAAAATTTAATATTTTATTGGGGTAATTTTAAAATTTTGTTAATTTTCCGTTACCACCCATGACAAACCACCACCTACCATCGCCCCTCTTCTCCCTCATCCACTGCCACCATCGCCCTCCCCCTCCCCCTCCCCTCCCTCTCCCTCTTCCTCTCCCTCTTCCTCCTCCCTCTTCCTCTTCCACCCTCCCCTCCCCTCCCCTCCTTCCCCATTCCTTGGCAGCCCTGTGATTGGTCGTGACTCATTGCAACCAGAGGGGAAGGGAGGGGGGGCCAGCAACCCCGTCTGAGGGGGACTGCCATGTAAGGGGGAGGGAGGGGAGGGGAGAAAGAGGAAGAGGAAGGAACAGGAAGAGAGAGGAGGAGGTAGGGGGGAAGGGCGGTGGAGGAGGGAGGAGGTAAAGGGTGGTTGCAGTTGTGGATGGAAGAAGAAAGAGGTGGTAGGATTTGTTATGTTTTTTATTTTTATTGTTTTTGTGTTTTTGTTAGGTGTACTTGAGATTGTTTTTGGAGTGTGTTACTGTAGCATTGTATCTGAAAAGCATGCCAATCCAAATAGAGCCATAATTTCTTGCAATATATATGACCTGATAATACAGTTTATGCAGAAAATTGTAGTTTTGTTGAAGTAACTTCTGATGTATGCAATTAGTTCTTTAGTGGCAAAGTAGGTTATCAAGGATGTTTGCTACAAGTCATTGCTGAAAGTGTAAATCTCAAGTGTTATAATATCAAGAATGTTTGTTATAATACCAAGGATGTTATCAAGCATAAATGTAAATGAGTTTACTTCCCTTAAAAGTTGTGCCACAGGTAAAGATGTGAGCTTTTTGCATTTTACTCTTGTTTTTGGAATAATGAATAAACCTGAATCTTGCTTTGCTGAAAGGTTGAAGATTTTTCCTTTTTTGGTTTTTGTTGTCACCTTATTGCAGAAGTAGATGACAAGTCTTGAATTTTTTGGCCCAAATTTTCATTGAGCACTTAGTTGTTACGGTGGATTATCCATCTATGCTACTCATTTGAGCTTTTGTACTATCATATTACAGGATATGGGCTAATAGACAGTCAGCTGCAAGATCAAAGGAAAGGAAGATGAGATATATTGCAGAACTTGAAAGGAAAGTCCAGACCCTGCAAACAGAAGCAACTTCCTTGTCTGCGCAGCTTACTCTGTTGCAGGTAATGTCATCTTTCTGTTCCTCAGAATACTGGTATAGAGTGTTTGAAGTTGCATGCTGGCCTTTTTGTTTTTGTTTCTTCTTTTCTTTGCTGCAGTGGGGGCTGATGGGGGATTAGTCCAGTTTCGCCTCTTTATTGGTTTACAATCACATAACACTGATGCTCATTATTGCTTGATTAGGTTGTGTTCACTTACTCTCATGTTTTAAATAAGTGAATTTTTTTGTTTGTTCCTGTTTGGATGTGTCTGTCTTAATCTTTGTCTGTGTGTATGTTTGAAGAGGGGGGGGGGGAGAGAAAGCGTCTTTGTCAATCTGCCGTATGCCAGGTTGCTCATGATGTTGTGTGTTTTATTGTTTGACTAAGTGGAGAAATTCATAGAAAGGAAGAAAGGGAATGCTACTGTTCTTGGTACCATGCATGGGTTTTGAAGCATAGTGATGCTGTTACTTTAGGTTTCACTTTTTATTTTTATTTTAAAATACCAGGCAATTAACTTTTGAGGGTTTTCAAAGTCAATTTATAGGTCTTGAAGCTTGATTTACATTGAAAATTTTGTTGTTGGTTGATTGTTATGCTTCTAAGTCTAACGGGTTGATTTGTCACTTGTTCAGAGTTCTTGATTTGAATCGATCTTGGCATTTTTGTAATTCATGGCTTTAATTCTGGCTCCCATTTTTTAATCTTCAAAGAACCATGAACCCTACTTTAATTCGGATACCTAGTAGTTTTACCTTTAATCCCCAATTAAAGAATCTTCTACTTCTTGTAGAATGCAATCATTTGTTATCCTTGTTCTGTTATCTGCACTAGCCTCTGAACAACCCTATGCTCAAGTTTTTGAACCTCTTTGTACAAGTTGTTCAATCAGCCTTCGTATCCATTTTCTTGTAACTACTCATTCTGTAAATGCAGAATATTAATTTCTTTGGTACAGTCTGTCTTAGGGAAGTGTCTTTAAGTTTTGTCATTGCCTGGCCTGTCTTGACCACAGTAGCACCTATGTGGTCAGCATTTTGCAGTTCTGGTGAACAGTATCACTAGGAAGTAAAGGTCCAAATTAAGGCATGCTTCATGCAGTGAGAAAAAAATGTATCCCTTATGCTTTTGCGAAAGATATCGTGAGATGGTAGTGGGTAACTTTTGTGAAAGAAATTGGATATCGAATTTGAAATCTAAGGTGGGATCAGAAAATTCTAAAATTTCAGAACATGGATTTAGATTGACAGTTGGAATATAATTTGGGATCATAATATTGCAAAACTGGACAAATATGGCCCATTCTTTACTGGGTAACTCCATGCAAAGGCTGGTGCCATACTGGATGTGCACAAGGCATACTCTTAGGTGATGATGTACTCAATTTAGTTATTGTGATACTGGTTCTAGTTTCACAACTAATTAGTGAGCATCTTCCTTTGCTTTCTTCTGGTACCTTTTCTACATTGATAAGCTTATATTACTCCAATAGCATAATTGACTTGCTTCTTTGCTTTTCAACAGAGAGACACAAATGGTTTGACTGCTGAAAACAGTGAACTTAAATTGCGGTTGCAGACAATGGAACAACAGGTTCACCTGCAGGATGGTAATGGTTTTTCCTTGTACTGTTTTGACCCATGTCCTCCATTCTGGCCCTCTTCGTTCTTTTGTTGATTTATCCTCGTTCATATTCTAGAGGGCCCTTGGAAGCTATTGAGCTGGTTCTACTGGCAGAAAATTCCCCTTCTACCTTCACCATAGATTTTTGTTATTATGATCAGTCTCCAAAATTTGTCAAGCTTGCTGTGCAATATGTATATGATACTCCCCCTCGTCTTGGATCCTTAGTCTCTTTTTTTTCTTCCCCTACACCTCCCCTTTTTCTTCTGGTGCTAAGGATGTGGCATTTTGGGGGGGACCTTAGCCACAATATTCTCTTGGCTTCGATTGGAAAGAGTGTTGCATTGATATTGATTTTCTTACTCAATGATGCATATTTACCATGATGAATTGGCAAAAACTTTCTGCTACCTAACCATATTTTCTTTGTCTCTTGTTTGCTCATTAATGACTGCCCTAAGAGGAAAACAATTAGTACATTCATTTTAGATTACAGTTGCAGGCAAATGGATCCAAGGTCATCCTGAGTTGTTTCTACATAAAAAAATGTTTTTGGCGATAAAATGTGGAGAAATTTTTTGTGGTAAACATTGTAAAGCTGCACGTGGGAATTTCTGGTTAGACTTTTATGCCCTTGCATCTAAAAATGTTAGCAAGGAATGTGATCCAAACTCTTGAGCTTTTTCTGTCTGAAATGTCATCTTGGTTATAGATGCAATAGATATCTTTTGAACATATGGAAAAAAAAATGCTCAAATGCTTTTACCATTTGTATGTAGCCATACAGCATTTTTGTCAAGCTGAATTAGCAAATTGGTGTCGGCCAAATGTGTTACATATATAGGGAATGAAGTTAAGCTCCATAGGCATTATAATGTTTATGAAGTGATTTGGATAAAGGAACAATCTTGACATGCTGAATTACTGATGATCAGGGGGCAAATGATTTACCTGATGCCTCCTACTTCACTAGGTGATATTGTGGAGGGCAGTTACCCACGCTGAATGCATTTTGACATCTCTGCACATAGTTTCCTTGCTGACATACTTTAGTTCTGGAACTCTTTCAAAAGAAGCTGCTCACTGATAGTGTGCCATCTCTTGACCTTTTGCACAGCTCTGAATGATGCACTGAAGGAGGAAATTCAACACTTGAAGGTGCTAACTGGACAAATTCCCAATGGGGGACCTATGATGAACTATCCTCCCTCCTTTGGAGCCAACCAATATTATTCCAGTAACCATGCGATGCACACATTGCTAACTGCCCAACAGTTCCAACAGCTCCAAATTAATTCTCAAAAGCAGCAGCACCAGTTTCAGCCGCATCAAATGCACCAGTTTCAGCAGCACCAGCTGCCACAATCTCTAATCCAACAACAGGATCATCCGATGCAACAAACAGGTGACTTGAAACTGAGAGGTTCTCTGCCAACTCCTGCACAAACTGATAATGCTTCGGATACGAGTGCCTCATTATCGAAGGATTGATTGAAACTCTTATCGGACATGTTGGCATTTATTCAGAATCTTTATGAGGGACCTAGTTAAGCTTCCCCGAACTCGTTGGGGTGGTTATAGATACATCTACATGTTATTTATATCTAGGTAGTGCATTGAATTTTAGTTGAAAATTAACTTTTGGAGGGTATATTCGTTTAAAATGTCAGCTTCATGTATACAATCAGTTCCATTGTTCTATATATTTACCCGAAATGGTAGGCCTGTTGTATGTAGATGACTCTGAAATTTTAGATTTCCATCCTGTCTATCATCAGCATGGAGACAATTAGTTTCTCACGCATGCGTGTCCGTAGTTGTCAAATGCAGACTGGTGTCAGCAGACATCACATTCCGATTTTTCTATTCTAAAACTGGGAACTCTAGCTCAGTTGAGAATATCATTTTACTATGCGTGCGTTATGGCTTCTGTTAACATAGGGTGAATAGCTGTTGTTGCGTAATGGAGTGAAGCAACATATTTGTAGGTGGTGCATGGAGATAAATAATAGCATGGTAATTTGAGGGATTGAGCAGAAGTATACCTGTGATCTAACGATCTGATGATTACGACGGTTTGCTAATGTTTGCTAACTTAGCAATAAGAAGTGTAATTAGTTGACTGAGCTGGTTAATGGAAGTTTCGGAAAACTTGGAAAGGGAATAGGAAGATTCAAAGTTCACAAGGGTGTAAGTTTTCGAAAATTGGTGAATAGAATACTGGGTTGTTCAAAAAAATTGTAAATGAAATAATCTTAAGAGGCAAAATCCGGAAATTACTCCTTTGTGCGCGTCAGAGCACTGGTATGTGCGTATAAATGCATGCTCGTTCAAACTGAGCAGGTGTTTATATTTTAGCACAAAACTTGAAAAGGCTTATGGTGTAACAATTTTTGTTGTCTTTTGAAGTTACTCCTTTTGCACTTACAGGCAAGGATAAAATGGTCCAGCCAAATTCTGAAAAAATTTATTTTCTACTTTTATTAGAAATATCAAATTATGCTAGTAACCACCAATAATTATGGATAACTACCCAAAAAACTACCCATTTATACATTTTTATTTTCATAAACTTTTTAACAGATTAATTTTTAAAGTATGAAACCATTTTGATATAAAATTTACATTTGCAAATAACTATTGTTTCCATTATTTGCACATACATAAAGTGTTCCTTGATCACTAGAATTCATTTAAATGTGGTCACTTGAATGTACACGTATATTCCTAAAGTCCACAATTATATTTATTACACTTGTATTTTTCCACATTTGGTTTACATATGTGCAAATAACAATTGACATATATGCACATAACAATTGAAGTCTGCATATTCCAATATAAAGTTGTATTGTTCACCAAATGAACACCTTCATTCTTTAAGCTACATATTGTTTGTAACAAGGTGCCAAATTGCTAAGAGGGTGATTTAGTCATTTAGCTCTAAATTTATTAGTTATTTTAATTTGAAAACAGTAACTTATACCCTATTTGCAAATTTCTCAAAATCTACACCCTTATTATGAATTTTAAATCTTCGTACTTTTAAATTTTCCCTAAAGTTTGTCTTGACTTGTATATGAAACCCAGCGTTTGCAAAAATGCAAGTTTCATCAATTTGTGGAGTTTGGTTAGAGTTTTCGTAGTTCGAAATTTGGTGAAAATGGATTTGTTGCTCTCCACACTAGGCAATCTATCTTAGTGGTTCTTGAAGCAACTGCTGGCCAACTTGAATAGGGGATGGAGAGGTGTGGTGATTTTTACGTCAGCAGAATTTATGTTTATATGTAGGGATTTAATTCACACTCAAAAGAAATAAATAATATCAATTCCTAAACAAAAAAAATTTTGGTAGCGGAAGACATTAAAAACAAAGTACCACGAAACAAACTACGGGATTTAAGTGTGATATCAATTCCTTTGTATGTGGCAAAAATATTGAAATTGAGTGAGGTTCAATGAACCAACATCTCTTTACAATTAGCTAATAGGTCACTTAAATATCTTATAGGAGTGGTTGAAAATTGTAAGGATCGAAAACAACTTAAAAGGGGGGTGAATTAGGTTTATTAAATAGCTAATCAAGTTATGGGCACTTTTTGCTCAATATGAAATTTACCCTCTTCTCTAAGTGATCACACAATAAATCAATCAATGAATGAACAATATCACTTGAGATACGTAGAAGAGATAAGCAATTTAAGGACTACAACATAACAATAAGTAAATGAAAAGAAAGGAATTGCAAATCAATTGACTACCAAGCTCCTCTTGAACTTGAAGATCAATTCAAACAAACTTCTTCAAGTTGATGAAATACAACCAATCTTGTGTACAAAGGAAGGCTCACTTCCTCCTTACCCCAAGTTCCACTCGGTTAAGTTAGAAAGTTTTACTATCCCTCAAGACAACCCTTACAGAGCTACACTATTGAAGTATTCACTCACAAATGAAAAGTTTACAATGAACTTTGTGACGACCCCACCTCTCCCTAAGGCGAACCAAAGGGTTTGGCGGACTGTCTGCCCAACTCTCGCCAGGACTCACTACAGTTCTCAAATAAATTATAATATAAAACTCAAATGTTACATCAAATCCTCCACAAATTTACATACCACAAGTGAATCAAATTCAAAATACACATGAGATAGTCCATCCGATCACACTAATAAGTTAATACAAGTGCTTCATTTGCCTCGAGCCCTGCGGAGAGGAAATTGTAGACACCAAATTTTGATTTCAAACTTTAATCATTTAATTAATTTAATTTTTATTTTATTTGTTTCGATTTTAGGTCTTTATTTTATTTGAATTTTTTTTTTGTTTTGATTCGTGTCTCTTGTCTTACTTTAATTGAATTAAGAGTTTTTGCACTAATTTTTTGAAAAAAGGAAAAAAGGGAAAAATAAGGAAAAAAGAAAAAGTCAATCAAAAGGACAAGAATAAAACACATAAGCCTACTTTGGGGTTTGAAATCTTGGACTTTCATATTAGGTTTAGGGGGCGTTTGGTAAGAGGGTATCGGATTCGGGGAATGGAATGAACCCCATAAATGGTGTTTGGTTCACTGGAATGGGAATTGAAATCTTGGAATGATTTCTAAAAATTTGGTGTTTCTCCATTCCCAAGTATTTTGGTGGGTTTTGTCCGATTCCCAAGTTTGATTCCAAGAAACAAATCCAATTACATATTATAATTATACAATGATATAATTAATATTTATTATATTTATTATATATTATAATATATACATATATATAATATATTATAATTATAATATTAGTACATTATATAAATATATATTATAATATATACATAGTCTTGTGAAGTGCCTTTAAAAGGCAAAACAGCCGCAAGCAAAAAAAAAAAATTCGGCCAGAATTAAACAAAAGAAGGGATAAGGAAACAGGCTCGGGGGTGGAAAGGAAAGAAGATAGCAACAAAAAAGGGGGGAACAATTAGAGGGAGGAGCTACGAAAGAGGCGAACGAAGAAACAGAGAGATTGGGAGTGACGGCTAAAGGAGAAAAGAAAAGAGAAAAAAGGGAAACAGAAAATAGGGAGAGCTTGGTCTGAGGGGAGTTTCGGCTGAGAAAGAAAAGGAAAGGCAGCAGAAGGAAAAACAGAAGAAAAGAAAGAAACAGGGGCGAAGAACAAGAAGAAATCTGGAAAATTGGGGAGGGGGTTTTCAGGTGAATCAAAATAAGAACAGAGTGCTTCATCGGAAGCTAAAAAAAAAAAGAGAGGAAAGAAACGAGGGGAGCAAGAGAGGGAGCTTCGGCCTTGAGAGAAAAACAGAGGAGGCGGACGGACGAGGAAAGAAAAGGGCAAGGGGCAACGAAAGAAAGAAAAGCCTGCGAATTTGGGGGATTTTGGGGGTTAGCAGCCGAGAGAAGATCTGGGGGGTCTTGAGGGCTGATGAAAGGAAAAGAGCGGCTAGGTTTTGGGGCATGAGAGCTTCAGCAAGAGCAGAGAGAAATCTGGAAATTGGGAAGGGGCTTCAACTTCAATCATCCGGAAAAAATTTCCAAATCACCACCGCCGAATTGCCCACCACCGCAACCCGCTTCCACCGCTCTCTCTCTATCCTCCGTCCTCAAATTCCCCCCAATTTCTCCAAGCAACTCCTTCACAAAACCCCTCATTTCCATTCTGCTCTTCCCCGTTTCCAACACAAGCCTTTTCTGCCGTTACTCCCCAACGTCTTCACCGCAGCCTTTCTCCTCCACCACCGTCTCTGCCCCTCCAAATCCTAAACCAAACCAGAAAAAACCACAGTCGTCCCCCTCCTCAGACCTTACCAACAACGTCCGCCTCATATCACCGGTGGACCGCCTCCGACTATGCCAGTCCCCCACTCGTCGACTTCCTCCTCCGTCGCAACTGCCGCAGTGACTGCCAAGAAGAAGCCTCCAACTGACGCAACCACCAGAGCTGCTGCTTCTCGCTCCAAGTCAACCGCTGCAGCGCCTAAACCAAAGCAAAGATGAAGCCGGTGAAGCAACGTCGGACTCCACCTCTACCGCCCGTACGTTGTCCCTGTGATAGCCCGCTGTAAGTCAACCTTTTCTTTTACGTTTCAGTCCTTTTTTCGGAGAAGGTTTGCCGTGGACTGTGGTGGCAAATTTTTGTGTTGTCTGTTCATGATTTTTCTGATTGTACATGTTATATGTGTTGATTGGGCTGAATGTCTTGGGTTGCTGGTAAAATTTTGGGGCGGGTTGTGGATTCGTTTGAGCAGGGATTAGCTGAAATTATGTGTGCCCGTCTAGTGTTCGACGAAATGCCCCATTGAGATTTTTGCCTGAAAGACGCATTGATATCTGCTTTGCATACGTTCTGCTAGTTCAAACAGAATTTGTGAAAAATTTTGGATCTGTTTTCTTTGGCGCCTTGCCTGTTTTCTTTACTCTTTCTCTTGTACAAATTCGAATTACATACTGAAATTGGGAGAAATGAAGCTTGTGCGAGTTTTCCTTTTTTCTGTCCTGAAGTGACTAGATGTGAGGTTGAACTTTCTGGTATTTTCTGCCAATGAAGAAGGACGAAATTGACGATTGTGTAATCTGATATTGAGCCTGTTTGGAGAAGATGATGATTGGTTCAAATTACCAAAAATTTTCGCTGCTTTCGTTCTTGTTTTGCATTCTTTCACTGGGTCTCGATAGCTCGCATCTTGGTCAAATTTCGCTGATCAGAGTTACAAGTTGTTGTTGTTTGGGTTCGAATGTTTGATGTGTGATTGAATATTGTTTCCGTCTGGCATGAATTCGTAAGAAGTATAAAAAATGGCTTGATCGCATGCTCCTCTGTTTTGGTTTTCTTTGATTGATCTTCAAAGGATTGTCTCTTGTCCTGATGGAATGAGTTAATGAACTTGATGATTGGGGTTTGAGATGACCTATGTTGTCTTGATTGCCTATGCTGCAAAATTGTAAAAAAATCAGTGATGAAAATCTGTTAGAGATTACACTCCAATCCCTTAATGTTTTGTCTAACGCTGCCATGGCCCGAATCATTTGATTTTTTTTTCTTTCTTTCAATTAGGTCCCGAATTAATTTCAATTTGACCCCTAGGCCTAGTCCGTTCCATGGTTTGTGCGTCTTGATCTTTGATCCTTGGATAATTGTACTACGGTTCACATAATTTAGTTTTTCTTTTAATTGGATCCCTGCTACAGTTACAAATTGGTCCTTGAAATTTATCTTTCCTTCTATTTTGGCCCCAAAGTTATGGAAATTGTGATTAGACCCTAAAAAATTTTCTGATATGTGCAATTTAGTCCTTGGCAGCTTTAATTTTGCAACTCCATTGCTTGTTTGCTTCAATTAACCACCATGCTTTGTTAAATTGCATTTAATTCATTATTTTAAGGGCTTTGTCGCCAAGTGAGCTTGTGTTTGCCTATTTTCTTTAATTTTTCCAAATAAATTGGTACCTTGACCTTTTCTTTTATTTTGGAGAATAAATAAGTGATTTCATTCCATTAGGGCTCCAAATCAAGGGAGGTACACTCTATCCTTTATTCTTGACTTTATTTGACCTTATGTGCCTTATGTGACTTTACGTGCTCAATTGCATGCCATTTGAATGCTTTCATTTTATTTATCTATTTATTCGCTTTATTTGTTTTAATTTAGTATTTTTTATTTTATTTTAGCTCAATTTTTGATCATTTGAAAGGCACTTGAATGCCACAATTGTAATAGTTAGGCTATTATATCATTTCATTTAATTCCTTCCCTCTTAGATTGTAGTAGGCTTCCCCCCCGAATGTAATAGTTAGGGCTTTATTTGTTTTACTCGCCTTATGTGTGTTGCATGCTTACGTGCTATATGTTACCGCTTTCTTAGGTTTTGGCATCTAGATATGCATGCTTATGTGTTATGTGAATTACGTGCTCATATGTCTACTTGCTTTAATTGTGCACATTACTTATATATGTGTATGATGGATGCAAATGCACGTAACCGTGGCTAGTCCAATGCTAGTCATGGTTGTCCCCTCGAGCTCTTGCAAGTCCAATGCTTGTGAGAGAGCGTAGATGTGGGCTAGTCCAATGCTAAACCCAATAGGGCCGCCCCTCGCTAGTACATACTTGCATGCCCTCAATACATCTTCATTCATTTTTCTCTTTTTAGTTTTACATATTTGCATGATCCTTTACTCCCTTTCCCTTGCACATTTAGGGTTGCATTTCATTCTAGCTATTAAGGTCATTTACTTGATTAGATTAGGGATACCCCTTGAGTATGGGATATGGACGAGTTTGACTTTTCTAACCTTAGCACGCTCGTATTCCCTCTATCAAAGGAAAAATTGAGTCACGAACATTAGTGTAAGGATCGAAGACAACCTAAGAGGGGGGGTGAATTAGGTTTTCAAAAAAACCAGTTAAGATATAGGTCACTTTTCTTCAAAGCCTACCTTTCTTTTCTCAAAGACCACCCAATGGATCAGATTACAAGAAAGCACAGGTATTCGTAAGATGAAGAGGAGAACAGTTTATATAGAAAAGCTGTAAACGAAAATAGTGAAACAAACCAGGTTTCAAACTCTACTGGAGTTTGAACAACACTTTTATATACCAAGTTACTTCAAGTTGAACAATCTTGCAACCAATATCCTGTGTACAAGGGAAGGATCACTTCCTTCTTGCCCCAAACCACACTTGGTCAAGCAAGGAAGTTTTACAAACAATCGAAAAACCCTCACAATGCTACACTATTGAAGAAGCTGTGTCACACTTGAAAAACTACAAGAAAATTGCACAAGCTAAGAATACAAATGTTCCTTTGGAGTATTCTAACACTTGAATCACTCACAATCTGATGTAGACATGATGTGCAAAGTTAGTCTGAGGTGGTTGACTTTGTTCTATTTATAGGAGACCAGAAAATTCTTCAATTAATGCTGTCAACGGGTAGAAGACAACTGAAGAGTCAACTAGCCGTTGATGCTGTCGGACGTCCGATATGCAGTTTTTATGCGTCCAAACGAGATCAGTGAGTTCTGGAAGTTTTCTTGAATCTCTTAGGACGTCCGATCCCTTATCACCATGCGTCCGAGGGTAAGATGCACACTTAGAATTTCCTCTTCAATTCCTTCGGACGGCCGATGCGTCCAGAGTGTTGCGTCCGAAGTGCAGCAACGCTTGTCGGACGTCCGATGCTCAGGTGTTGAGCGTCCGATCGTGATCAGTAATTGTAGAAGCCCTGGCTTGTCTTCTTCGGACGTCCGAGTCTGAGTTCTTCACTCGTCCGAAGATACTCAAAGGATGTCGGACGTCCGATACTCTCCTTTTGTGCGTCCGACAACTTCCTCAGCACTTTTCATCCTTTTTGATCTTCTTTTGCTTTGAGTCCACAGACCTGTTTAGTGTCATTTCTGAAAAGGGTCTCTTCAAAGAGTATTAGTACCATCCATTTGTTTTGTAATCATCAAAAGATATGAATTGAGATAAACAATTAGTTCCCCCGTACCCGACATGATGCACCCCCTTAAGACATGTATATTTATATAATTATTTTATTTCTTTTCTTTTCTTAGAGTCTCATATTTTTGCATTATTCGTGACCTCTCCAAAGAGTCATTATTGGGCATCACAATTAATGTGATTGGCATCATTCGAGCTTTGAAGGGAAATTTCAACCCCTCGATATCCCCTAGGTCTAGGGTTGCATTCATATAGTACGTCCAAATGTGATAAATCTTTTGATTAAAATAAGAAAATCCTTGACTAAATCACGCAACTAGCCTTCGATAGGTCGAAGGGGTGCCTTGGATTTTTATCCTTGCCTTCCCCTTCGTCAAATGTGACTCCCGAACCTTTTTCTTTGGTTTACGTAGACTAGGAGTCGTTTAAAAGGGGTTTCTTTCTATCTTTTCCTCCAAAAATTCATTTTTAGGTGATTTGGTACACCTTAACTCTATACCAAGTGGCGACTCCGATTCTCATTCAAAAACCCTTTTTTAACTTATTTTGGGTCAAATCGTCGCATTACAAAGTCCCATTTAGACCCATTCCATTTTCTTCACTTACTTCCCTTTTAAATCAAAATTCACTTTTTAAACCATTTATTTATTTATTTTTCTTTACAAAAAAATGGGGCGCGACAGAAATAAATATTTTGGGGTGAGCTAGAAGCTCAGCGAGTGTCTAGTAAAAATCAATAATCAAATAAGTTTCACAATAGTGTATTTAGATGATGTCATGAATCAGTGATCAAATGTAAATTTATTGCTCTTGTGAGTTAGTGAAATCATTGTACTTAAACATCCAACGCTCAAATAAATCAAGTAACAGTCAAACAATACAAGGAAGCCATCGGTGCTCCAACATTCAAGGCAAGTCCAGTGTTATTAAGGTGGAGATGTTGGTGTTAAGCACAAGACTTCCAAGCAGTCATTTGAGCCAAATCATTGCATGACACACACGCAAGCACACATGATATGCAATCGAGTAAACAGTGCAAGAAAGAGTTCGAAAAGTAACTTGGAAATAGTTTTGGAATCACTCACCAACCACAGCTCATGATTCTCATCCATCATAGATAGTTTTCTTGCTCAAGTCCAAGCCCTAGATCACAAATATCATGTCAAGTAATGGAAATTCTAAAATCATCAAGTTCCTCTCACCTTTTGGCATTTTAATCGCAATTGAAGCTACACTTATCGGATTGAGATGAATCTTATGGCGTTTTGAAGTAAGACATAGGCCTACATTTATTATGAAGACCTCCAAAGTCAAATCATGCATTTTCATAGTCAACAATTGAAATCCCAGTGAAAACTGAAAGCTGTTGGTTAAACAAGGCATTTGGGCAGTCAGGGTATTTTAGTCATTTCACAGGATACACAGCAGCGGTTTAGCTGCAATTTTCTGGGTAGAAAGCTAACTCAAATCCCTACAACTTTCATGTTTTGAGAAAGAATTGATTTGGCCTTTATCATGGACGAATATGCAGTTCAAGTGGTGAGTGCAAATCTGGAATAAAGCTAGCAGCAAAAAAATAATTGGGAAACAAGAGATGTCTTCAACAAAACTTAACTTCCATGACTCTAATCCAACATACAATCATATAAACTCAAGTATCTTCAAAGATTAGTGGGTTGCTAGTACTTTTACCTCATTTTCCCATCAAAACCTAAGAGGAAAGCCACCAAGAAGCTCAAGAAAGTTTTTCCTCCAAGGCTCCTCTCCAAGCTTGATTCAAGAGTTTATAGAGCAAGCATGTTTTCTCTCTTGTTTGAGCAAGAAATCATGGCTGGAAAATGTAGCTTTTCCTCCCTCTTCTCTCTCAAAATTTCATCCATGATGCTTACAAGAAGAAGAAACGATGAAAAGAAAGGTTTGGTCAAGATAAGAAGAAAAAAGCATGGTCTTGGTCAAAGGTCCAACTTCCAACGGTTTCGCGACAAATGGCACCTTAGAGTTTATGCTCATCTCTTTGTCTTTCAAAACTAATCTATCTACCTAACCTCTAATTATCCCTTAGCACCTTGTAAAATAATATCCCTTTATGTAAAACTCCATCTAGTAGTCAAAATTTTACCGCACTTACCGCACTAGCGAGTCCTACGTCCATAATACACTTCAAACTTAACATGTACTAACTTATACCAAGAAAATGATTTAAAAACTTGATTCACTTATAAAAATATCTAGGAAATTAAGATAATAAAGTAATATAAAGAAAATGCATGAAAAGAAATAGAATAGATATAAAATAAGGAAAAAAATTTTTTGGCACGTCACAATCTCTGCCCCTTGAGAGAATGTCGTACTCGATATTCCAACTCGTACTAATCAGGTCAAGATAGTTCTGGAAAGTCAATGAAGCACTAAGAGTCACTCTAATCCCACTTGCATGATTTTCATCCCTACAAGCAGTCACTTAACTTTCAAACCAATCTCACAGTCCGGTATCCTAAACTTTTAGCATAAAATATACTATAGAGATCTGAAACCTAAACTCTGATACCAACTGTGACGACCCCACCTCCCCCTAAGGCAAACCAAAGGGTTTTGTGGACCGCCTGTCCAACTCTCGTCAAGACTAACTACAGTCCTCAAATAAATTACAATATAAATCTCAAATATTACATCAAATCCTCCACAAATTTACATACCACAAGTGAATCGAAATTCAAAATACACATGAGATATTTCATCCGGTCACACTAATAAGTTAATACAAGTGCTTCCTTTGCCTCGAGCACTGTGGAGAGGAAATAAATATTTTAGGGTGAGTTAAAAGCTCAGCGAGTGTCTAGTAAAAATCAATAATCAAATAAGTTTCACAATAGTGTATTTAGATAATGTCATGAATCAGTGATCAAATGTAAATTTATTGCTCTTGTGAGCCAGTGAAATCATTGTACTTAAACATCCAACGCTCAAATAGATCAAGTAACAGTCAAGCAATACAAGGAAGCCATCGGTGCTCCAACATTCAAGGCAAGTCAAGTGTCATTAAGGTGGAGACGTTGGTGTTAAGCATAAGACTTCCAAACAATCATTTGAGCCGAATCATTGCATGACACACACGCAAGCACACATGATATGCAATCGAGTAAACAGTGCAAGAAATAGTTCGATAAGTAACTTTGGAAACAGTTTTGGAATCACTCACCAACCATAGCTCTGCTCAAGTCCAAGCCCTAGATCACAAATATCATGTCAAGTAAAGGAAATTCTAAAATCATCAAGTTCCTCTCATCTTTTGGCATTTTAATCGCAACTGAAGCTACACTTATCGGATTGAGATGAATCTTATGGCGTTTCGAAGCTAAGACATAGGCCTACATTTATTATGAAGGCCTCCAAAGCCAATTGATGCATTTTCATGGTCAACAATTGAAATCTCAGTGAAAACAGAAATCTGTCTGTTAAACAGGGCAATTGTGCAGTCAGGGTATTTTAGTCATTTCACAGGATACACAGCAGCGGTTTGAGCTGAAATTTTCTGGGTAGAAAGCTAAATCAAATCCCTACAACTTTTATGTTTTGAGCAAGAATTGATTTGGCCTTTATCATGGACGATATGCAGTTCAAGTGGTGAGTGCAAATCTGGAATAAAGC
Organism: Coffea eugenioides; assembly: GCF_003713205.1. NCBI lineage: Eukaryota > Viridiplantae > Streptophyta > Magnoliopsida > Gentianales > Rubiaceae > Coffea > Coffea eugenioides. The sequence continues at coordinate 29,250,439 of NC_040037.1, forward strand.
TGGCAGCAAAGAAAAATGGGAAACAAGAGATGTCTTCAAAAACTTAACTTCCATGGCTCAAATCCAGTATACAATCATATAAACTCAAGTATCTTCAAAGATTAGTGGGTTGCTAGTACTTTTACCTCATTTTTCCATCAAAACCTAAGAGGAAAGCCATCAAGAAGCTCAAGAAAGTTCTTCCTCCAAGGCTCCTCTCCAAGCTTGATTCAAGAGTTTATGGAGCAAACATGTTTCCTCTCATGTTTGAGCAAGAAATCATGGCTGGAAAATGAAGCTTTTCGCCCCTCTTCTCTCTCAAAATTTCGTCCATGATGCTTACAAGAAGAAGAAATGATGAAAACAAAAGGTTTGGTCAAGATAAGAAGAAGAAAGCATGGTCTTGGTCAAAGGTCCAACTTCCAACGGTTTCGCGACAAATGGCACCTTAGGGTTTATACTCAACTCTTTGTCTTTCAAAGCTAATTTATCTAGCTAACCTCTAATTATCTCTTAGCACTTTGTAAAATAATATCCCTTTATGCAGAACTCTATCTAGTAGTCAAAATTTTACCGCACTTACCACAATAGCGGGTCCCACGTCCATAATACACTTCAAACTTAACATGTACTAATTTATGCCAAGAAAATGATTTAAAAACTTGACTCACTTATAAAAATATCTAGGAAATTAAGGTAATAAAGTAATATAAAGAAAATGCATGAAAAGAAAGAGAATAGATATAAAATAAGGAAAAAAATTTTTTGGGCCGTCACAATCTCTCCTCCTTGAGAAAATGTGTCATCCTCGACATTCCAACTCGTACTAATCAGGTCAAGATAGTTCTTGAAAGTCAATGAAGCACTAAGAGTCACTCTAATCCCACTTGCCTGATTTTCATCCCTACAAGCAGTCACTTAACTTTCAAACCAGTCCCACAGTTCGGCATCCTAAACTTTTAGCCTAAGATACATTATAGAGATCTGAAACCTAAACTCTGATACCAATTGTGATGACCCTACCTCCCCCTAAGGCACGGACCAAAGGGTTTGACGGACCGCTTGCCCAACTCTCGCCAGGACTCACTATAGTTCTCAAATAAATTAAAATGTAAATCTCAAATATTACATCAAATCCTACCTAAATTTACATACCACAAGTGAATCAAAATTCAAATACACATGAGATATTCCATTCGGTCACACTAATAAATTAATACAAGTGCTTCCTTTGCCTCGAGCTCTGTGTAGAAGAAATAAATATTTTGGGATGAGCTAGAAACTCAGCGAGTGTCCAGTAAAAATCAATAATCAAATAAGTTTCACAATAGTTCAATTAGATGATGTCATGAATCAGTAATCAAATGTAAGTTTATTGCTCTTATGAGCCAGTGAAATCATTGTACTTAAACATCCAACGCTCAAATAGATCAAGTAACAGTCAAGCAATACAAGGGAGCTATCGGTGCTCCAACATTCAAGGCAAGTCAAGTGTCATTAAGGTGGACACGTTGGTGTTAAGAACAAGACTTCCAAGCAGTCATTTGAGCCAAATCATTGCATGACACACACGCAATCACACACGATATGCAATCGAGTAAACAGTGCAATAAATAGTTCGAAAAGTAATTTTGGAAACAGTTTTGGAATCACTCACCAACCACAGCTCATGATCCTCATCCATCATAGATAGTTTTCTTGCTCAAGTCCAAGCCCTAGATCACAAATATCATGTCAAGTAATGGAAATTCTAAAATCATCAAGTTCTTCTCACCTTTTGGCATTTTAATCACAACTGAAACTACACTTATCGGATTGAGATGAATCTTGTGGAGTTTTGAAGCTAAGGCATAGGCCTACATTTATTATGAAGACCTCCAAAGCCAAATCATGCATTGTCATGGTCAAAAATTGAAATCTCAGTGAAAAAGAAAGCTGTTGGCTAAACAAGGCATTTGGGCAGTCAGGTGTATTTTAATTAGTTTACGAGATACAGTGATCCGATTGAGCTGAAATTTTGTGGGTAGAAAGCTAACTCAAATCCCTACAACTTTCATGTTTTGAGGAAGAACTGATTTGCCCTTTATCATGGACGAATATGCAGTTTAAGTGGTGAGTACAAATCTGGAATAAAGCTGGCAGAAAGAAATAATTGGGAAACAAGAGTTGTCTTCAACAAAACTTAACTTCCATGGCTCAAATCCAACATACAATCATATAAACTCAAGTATCTTCGAATGTTAGTGGTTGTTAGTACTTTTAGCTCATTTTTCCATCAAAACCTAAGAGAAAAGCCACCAAGAAGCTCAAGAAAGTTCTTCCTCCAGGGTTCCTCTCCAAGCTTGATTCAAGAGTTTATGGATCAAACATGTTTCCTCTCTTGTTTGAGCAAGAAATCATGGTTGGAAAATGAAGCTTTTCCTCCCTCTTCTCTCTCAAAATTTCATCCATGATGCTTACAAGAAGAAGAAATGATTAAAACAAAAGGTTTGGTCAAGATAAGAAGAAGAAAGCATGGTCTTGGTCAAAGGTCCAACTTCCAACGGTTTCGCGACAAATGGCACCTTAGGGTTTATGCTCATCTCTTTGTCTTCCAAAGCTAATCTATCTAGCTGACTTCTAATTATCCCTTAGCACCTTGTAAAATAATATCTCTTTATGCAAAACTCCATCTAGTAGTCAAAATTTTACCGCACTTACCGCACTAACGGGTCCTACGTCTATACTATATTTCAAACTTAACATGTAATAATTTATATCAAGAAAATGATTTAAAAACTTAACTGACTTATAAAAATATCTAGAAAATTAAGGTAATAAAGTAATATAAAGAAAATGCATAAAAAGAAATAGAATAGATATAAAATAAGGAAAAAAAAATTTTGGGGCGTCACAAACTTCTCACCACCAAGACTACAAATCTTCCTTGGAGAGAGTTTTCTCACTAAAACTGCTCTATGTCTTTTGTATCTTCAGTGTGCAAAAGTTGTTTGAAGTTTCTGACAATGCTCTATTTATATGAGATTAAGAAAGTGCTTCATTAATGCTTCCAACAGATAGAAAGTAGTTGAAGAGTAGTTGAGAGTATCGGACATCCGGTACTTCTGATGATTGCGTCCGATAGCAGACAAAGAGTTTGAAGGATTCTATCAGACGTAAGTCCGGTACTTCCGATACTTGAGTCCGATAGCAGACAGAGAGTTTGAAGGATTATCTCAATTCTATCAGACGTCTGGTACTTCCGATGGTTGTGTCCGATAGCAGACAAAGTGTTTCTATCGGAAGTCCGGTGTTGTCTTTGTGAGCGTCTGACAGCTTTCGTCTTCCTTTTTCTTCTTTCAAATGCTCTTGTTCTTTGAATCAAATTGCTTCAAGGCTGAAAGGGTTTCTTAGAAAAGATATTAGTACTATCCATTTGTTTTGTAAACATCAAAAGACAGGGATCAAGATCAACAAAAATGTGCTTATTAATGTAAAGAACTTCATCATTCCAGTTGACTTGGTTGTTCTTGATATGCAAGAGGATATAGATATGTCAATTATATTTGGTAGACCTTTTCTAGCTACTGCAGGTGCTACCATTGATATCAAGTAAGGAAAGCTTAACTCCAAATATGTGAAGATGAAATTAAGTTTAATTTGAGTGAACTTGAAAATTTTTCTTCATTTACTGATCACATTTATGCTATTGAAGAGATTGATAATCTGATACAAGACTTAAGTTGAATGAAAGAATATTTTGATCATCTTGAGGTTTGTTTGTTTGATGTAGTAAGGCAAGAAGATGAAGATATGGAAGTTTCAGAATATGTTCATCTTTTGAATTCCAATGCATCATATCAAAGAGAGATTTATGAGGAATTGGAAAGTGGAAAAGGATTATCACCACCTTCAAGTGAAAGTTATTAAGAGTATTGCTGGAGCATTTAAGGTATATTTTTCTTGGTCATGATAATACATAGCCAATAATTGTTAGTGCTGTTTTTGATGATATGAAAATGGAAAAGTTACTAAGAGTATTGAGAGGGTATCAACAAGAAATAGGGTGGATAATTCAAATAGTAAGGGAATAAGTCCTGTAGTTTGCGTGCATCGGATTCTTATGGAGGAAAAATGCCAAACCAGTTGTAGAAGTGCAAAGGCATTTAAACCTTAACATGAAAGAGGTTGTATGCTTGGAAATTTTGAAATGGCTGGATGCAAGTATACTCTTTTCTATTTTTGATAGTATTTGGATTAGTTTAATTAATGTGGTGCCAAAGAAATGTCGGATGACAATAATATTAAATGAAAAATATGAGATTATTGCCACTAGAATTATTGCTGGTTGGAGATTATGCATTGTTTATCATAAACTTAATGCACCCACTCATAAAGATCATTTTTAATTGCCTTTTCTTGATCAAATTTTAGAAAGATTAGTTGGATATGAATTTTATTGTTTTCTTAATGGATTTTCAGGTTATAATTAGATTGTGATTGTATTAGAAGATCAAGAAAAGACGACATTTATTAGCCGTTATTTGTGCATTGCAGCAGCTACTTTTCAAAATGCATGATGGCTATATTTTTAGATTATGTGGAAAAGATTATGGCATTCTTCGTATGATGATTGCTTCAGCAATTTGGAATTTTTTTTTACAAATATGTGAAGAAACCAATCTTGTTTTAAATTGAGGAAAAATGCCATTTTATAGTTAAGGAAGGAATTGTTTTGGATCACAAGATTTCATTTATAGGAGTAGAGGTGGATAAAGTTAAAGTAGAATTAATTGAAAAAATGCCACCACCTACTAATGTTAAGGAAATTAGAAGTTTTCTTGGGCGTGCAAAGTTTTTATTGAAGATTTGTTAAAGATTTTTCTAAGATTTCTAAACCCCCTTATGTGATCTATTGAGCAAGGATCAAGTATTTGAATATGACCAGACTTGTTTGAATGCTTTTAAAAGGTTAAAGAAGGAATTGATTTCAGATTCAATTATAGTTTCACCAGATTTGTCATTACTATTTGAGCTTATGTGTGGTGCTAATGAATTTGCTGTTGGAGCAGTTTTAGGTCAATGAAAGAAGGGTAAAGTGCACGTTATATATTATGTTAGTCAAACTTTGAATGAAGCACAAATTAATTATGCTATTACTGAAAAGGAGTTGCTAGCAGTTTTTTTTTTCACTTGATAAATTTATATCATATTTAATGGGTTCTAAAGTTATTGTTTATACTGAACATGCAGTCCTAAAATACCTGTTAACTAAGAAAGAAGCTAAATTGGGATTGATTCATTGGATTTTGTTGTTGCATGTTGTTGACATAGACATTAAAGATAAAAAAGAGAATAGAAAATGTTGTAGCAGGTCACCCTTCAAGATTGGGAAATATCCCTACACAAGATCAAGTTTCTATTTGAGAAGAGTTTCCTGATGAATATGTGCTTGCCATTATTGACTCATGTTGCTATGTAGATTATGTTAATTATTTGGTAAGTGATGTTATACTTGAGGAATTAAATTACCATCAAAAGGAAAAAAAATTTCACTATGTGAAAATTTTCTTTTGGGAAGAACCACTATTTTACAAGTATTGCATAGATGGTATGATTAGAAGATGTATACCTAAAAATGAAATACTTAGTAACCACAAAGTAGGTGGTCATTTTGGTGCATCCAAAAGAATTGGAAATGTATGACAATCTAGTTTTCACATCCAAAAGAATTGCAAATGTATGGCAATCTAGTTTTCACTGGTCTGATATGGATAAGGATGCTAAAGATTTTGTTAGAAACTGTGATGAATATCAATGACTTGGTAACATCTTTAGAAAAAATGAAATGCCTCTTAATATTTTTCTAGAAATGAAACTATTTGATATTTGGGGCATAGATTTTATGGGATCTTTTCCTAATCATATAATAATGAATACATCCTTATTGCTGTTGATTATGTGTCTAAATCAGTAGAAGCAATTGCAACTTCAACAAATGATGCAAAGGTTGTACTAAATTTCTTGAAAATGAATATTTTTACCAAATTTGCAATTCCTAGAGCCATGATAAGTAACAAGGGTAAATTTTTATGTAATAAATGGTTCGATTCACTTTTGCTCAAATATGGCTGTAGGCACAAGACTTCACTTGCTTATCATCCTCAAGGTAATGGTCAAGTGGAAATTGCTAATAGGGAATTGAAGTTAATTTTAGAGAAAACTTTGAGCAAATCTAGAAAAGATTGGGCTAAAATGTTAGATGATACTTTATGGGCTTATAGAACTACATATAAAACTCCTTTAAGTATGTCACCTTATCATCTTGTTTTTAGTAAGATTTGTCATTTGCCTGTTGAAATTGAATGTAAAACTTACTGGGCAATTCAAGAACTTAACATGGATTTACATTGTGTAGGTGGCAAGAGATTGCTTTAATTAAGTAAATTAGAGGAGTTTCATTTGCACACCAATGAAAATGTTAGATTGGTGAATGTTTTTATGTATATATGTTATGGGTAGCATATTATTGTGAGTTTTTGGAATGAATTCCTTGAGAATTGGAATTTGAATTTATTGCTATTTTTCATTTATGTGCCTATCTTGTTAATTTCTTAGCTTTCTTATTGCAAGATAAAGTGATTTAATTGTTAATCTAGAGAAATTCATTGCAAAAGAAAAAATTTGGATTCATTTAAAAATTGGCATTCGTGTTTGATGAATTGATAACATGGTGCCAAGAAAAAGAATAGGTATCCCTTCCTATGATGCATTTCGATTCACTAGCAAGGAACATGAGGAGTGGTATCTAAGCAAGATATTCCTTTCATTTTTGAAAAACATGTTGATCAGGGTGTAAATGATGAATTTGGTGTAAGTGAAGTTTTACATGAGTTAAGACGGGAGAATTTCATTCATTTGCCTAATGAGTATTATCCCACTCTTGTGAGAGAATTTTATGCTAACATTGAAGATAAATATGCTTCCTATAGAGATGACATTAAAAGTTATCCTAGGGAAAAATATATTACATTAATTTGGAAAAAGTTGACAAAATATTTAACGATCGAGGACAAGGGTTATCCAATTGATACTACTAGCGAACATATTCCTTCTGACCTTGGTTGGGATCTTAATGTAGCATTGGTAAGATTAGGTCTTAGGTTCCTAACTCAACTTGGGAAAAAGATAAAATTTTGGCTAAAAGGCAAATTGTTCCACAAAAGATAGTAACGGGCATATTAGTTGCCAATGTAGTTCCTTGAGCAAGCGAGCTTAATGAAGTGCATTTAAGAAATATTTATTTCCTAGACAAAACCTTTAATGGCAAGAAGAATATAGAAGGTATATCTTTAGCTAGTACTATTTTGAATCATATGGGGATGATAGTTAGAACAATTGTAATAAGCAAGAACTTGAGATATCCTAGGTTGCTGACTTGTGTCTTCCAAAGGTTTGAAATAACATTGCTGTGACGACCCCACTACATGCTGAGGCAAATCGAAGGGTTAAACAGACTGCCTGCCTGACTCTCGCTAGGACTTACTCACTTAATCACATTAACTTCAGAGATAACATTTCACTAACTAAAGTCATTAGCAGTTTATCATACTTAGATACACACCAAAACAAAAGAAAAGTTGTCTTAACCTACAACATTTAATATGTACAATCCTTAGAGATAACAAAGTTGGCAAAATCATAACATTATATACAAAAGGATTTATTCAGGCACAATTCAAGTGTCGAGCTTAAATTTCCAGCTAATCTCCACACTCGTCCTTCACTCCTGTAAGGAAAACAAACTAATGAGTTGAGCGAAACCCAGTGAGATTCCACACAAGCAACAATCAATTAAACACTTAAACAAGTAGCAAAACTAAACAAATAAGGAAACATTTCACTGAGTAATCATTGTTAAAAGGATACAATGCTCATATTAGAGCCACTTCAATGCACTACACACTCCTCCGAACTCCTCCGTATAACCTCCAAAATAGTAAACACTTCCCTCGCTTAGATGGCCATATCAGTAATCTACTACACCATGGTAGTACTCGAGCATACCAATATGTAAGGATCAAAGACAATCTAAGAGGGGGGTGAATTAGGTAAATTAAAAACTAATCAGGTTATGAGACACTTTTTGGCTCAATATGAAATTTACCCTTTTTTCTAGATGACCACTGTGACGCCCCGAAAAGTATGAGTGTGAGAACCCGGAAATTTTCTAATTTTCTAGGGTTTATTTTATTTAATCGCCCGCCTTTTTCGATATTTTCTTTATTAGAAAAAAATTCCCCAGATAAAGTTTATGAGTAAATATAGTTTTTAGATGATTTTTCCAGTATCGGTTAGTTTTTGAGAAATTAAGAGCGTATATCGGATGTGGGACCCGCTAGTGCGGAAAGTTCGGCAAAATTCGATCAATTAAGTTAAGTTTTGGATAGGGGTGGGCACGGGTCGGGTACCCGCCCCTAACAAGATTTGGCTGACCCGACCCTAAAATATCGGGTCAGCCATTTTGTGACCCTAACCCGCCCCTAATATTTTCGGGTACCCGCTATTCGGGTACCCGAAAAAAAGGGGCGGGTCATAGGGTACCCGCCCCTAAAAAAAATTATTTTTTAATAAAAAAATATTTTTCACTTAATATCAACATGTTTTTCAATAAAAAAAAGTATGCTTTCCAATTAACATTGGTAGAGATATTATAATCAAAATCCATACATCACCATTCTCACATATTTCATCCAATAATCAAACCTATTTCATAAATTTAGTACATATTTGAATTATAATAACTAATAGATAAAATGAAGTTTTATGATAATTTTGAGTACATCACCATTCTCACACATTTCATCCTTCTACAATATAACAAACACAAGGATAATAAGTATATGGCAACTTTTTCAATTTCCTTAAGGATGTTATGGTACAAGATTGCATCTAAACTAAGTCGATTATGGAATCAAGTCTGAAAAAGAATTGAACATAGCTAATAATTTTTGAAGAAAGTATAACTAAAATAATCTTGAAAAATTTTCCTCAACTTTCTTACATCGTTGGAATAGACCTTGTTGCATTAAAGGTGATGAAAAAAGAAAAATAAATTTCTTGCACTAAAATAAAAGGAGACAAATTTAAGAGACACAATTGCAATAAAATAAATAAATAAATAAATGAAAGACACAATTGTTTTAATTATCTAGCTAACAAAAAATTGGAGCTCCAAACACAAATTTTTGATTGAATTGGTGAAAAATTTGTAGGAAAGATCGATGGAAGTAGAATAAAAATAAAAAAGGATGAAAGGGACGAACAATTTTTATGATAGAGTTTCACAAATTTTTCTTTGTTTTATTCATTTGGTTCAGATTTCACCAAGAATATTCGTTTTTTTTAGACAAAATGAGGAGATGCGGATCATACGAGATTAAAATATGAGGTTGTGAACCACTTTACTTACACTTAGGATTAAAAATTATAAAATTATATAATGAACCCTTATTTTTTTAATATTTAGATAATATATCCTGCGGGTCGGGTACCCGCGGGTTTTTATTTTGCTGATCCGTATCTGTATCCGTTTTTGCGGGTACCCGACCCGCGTCTGCCCCGCTAAGAAAATTAGGATCGGATATCCTATTTTTCGGATCGGATCGGATCGGGTTAGTCGGGTTTCGGATCGGACCGGGTTTTTTGCCCACCCCTAGTTTTGGATACCGGGTTTGATTTATCAGGTGGTAAGAGATAATTAGAGGTTATCAAATGGATGAGAGTTGGAGAGACAAAAGGATAGCTATGCATTAATAAGAGTGACAAGTGTCACTTTGTGATTGGACTTGGAATTTGACCATAAGACCATCTTACCACCTTTACCAAATAAATACCAAAAAAATTGGCCAAAAACTCCTCTTAAAAATCCTTCTCTTGGCCGAATTCCTTGGAGAGCAAAAGAAAGAAAAGCTATCAAATTTCTTCTACTCAATCTTGCTCAATCTCACAACTTAACCGATAAAACTTCAAATCACTCCATAAAATCCCTTTACTAAGTGGTTTTGAGGTGGTTAGTGAAGTAGTTTGGAAGACTAAGGTGCTCAAGTGCCTCTTTTCTTGGGTTTGCAAGGTAAGTGACCAAGGAACCTTTCCTTTAATCTTGTTAATGTTCAATTGATGGCTATTGTGAGTTAAATAGATGGTTTTAGGTGTTATTTTGTGACTTGTGGTTGCATTGGTGAAGTTTTATAATTATTGGGGATTTTTCTGTTTTCATATGGATATGATTATGGGGTCATGTATGATGTTTGGAAATGATGTTTAATGACTCTAGGAGGTGGAAAAAGTGATTAATTGCAATCAATTTCTGTTTTGGAAGGAAAAGTGGAAAACTAGGTTTCAATGTTCTTCATTCTGTCCGAATTTATAGCTCATAGATAGAGGCCGAATTGGCCTTGTCTTAAAACATGAAAGTTGTATAGAATGACATTTTAAAGGTGCCTACAAAATTTCAGGTCAATCGGAGTAGTGTGGAATGAGAAAAGTCGAAATTACTATTTCTGTTCTGGTTTTACCCGAATGTAAGAAGTGCGCCTGTAATTGGTTTTTTTGGCTGGAATTGCTTCCGAATTGGTTGTTGAGGTCTTCTGATGAAATTTATCCCTGTTTCTTATCTTTCATCTGGTTTTGGAATTTCTGGATTTGGACTTGGAGAGCCTGAGTTATGATGTTTCCGCTAGAATGCGTTCTGTGAATCTGTTTTTGTGATTCTGGTGTAGTTTCTTGCATTTTTGACCTGGTTACACTTGAAACTGGGTTGAGTGACCTTCTTCAATATTGTATCCCTATCTCTTAGCTTCGAAACGGTATAAAGTACATCCAAATTCGAGTCCCGTAGCTCCAGTTATGACCATGACAAGATCGGTTGTCAGAACTGCCTTTGAATTTGGACAGTTCTGACAGGAATGTTTGGACCCATTTTTCTCCATGCTCTATATTGATTCAGCTTTTGATCCAAACGTGAAAGTTATAGCCTTATGTCCTAGCTTTCTAACGCCTTAATAATTTCTTGATTTGGATTTGTGAGCTGTGAGTTATGGTCCAGCAAACAAACCCTGTTCGTCACCCGAACACGTAAATTTCTGGTACTGTTTTCCATAATTTCGACCTGCTTCCATTCAGATCTAGATTAAGGTGTCTTCATGAGAATTGTGGCCCTTCCTCATAGCTTCAAAACGGTGTCTCGCTCACCTTGATCCGATAATCCTAGCCTAACTTTTGATCAAAACGGTTTGAGATGGCAGATTTGGCCGTTTCCGTTGCCGTTTCCGCGCGCGTGCATGTGCCGATTTTGCCGTTTTGTTTAATTTGCGTCCTTTAGTAGATGTTTGTATGATAATATGGCTCAACCTTCTGCTACAGGCGAAGGCGGGCTAGACGGAGCCGGTGGGACCCACTAGCTGGCGACTTGAATTCATTTCCGTACTTTCTCTCGTTATACTTGCTCTTTAGGTGAGTGATCAGGATTTCTGTGTAACTCAATACAAAAAATGAGTTTACTATGAATGGGCACTTAGGCGAGGGTGTACTTTATCGCACTCGATCTAAACCCCATTAGTTGCTATTCATACCTGTGAAATATGATTTTTATGATTTGTTATAGAGCATTCATGGCTTGTGAATATTTGCAGAGCATTTATTGCTTGAATCAGAGCATTTATTGCTTGAGAGCATTTATTGCTTGAACCAGAGCATTTATTGCTTGAGAGCATTTATTGCTTGAACTAGAGCATTTATTGCTTGAAAAATATTTTAGAGCATTTATTGCTCGTGACTTGGGCAAGAGAAGTGAGCTGTGTAGCTCAGGATCTTAAGGGTCAACCAGTGATCAAACTCGACAAAAGAGTTGGCTTGGGAGCCACCCGTATCCTTACTATGTAGTGTTACTTTTCTGCTTTTGCTTTGCTCTTACTGGTCAAATGTTGACATGTAAAAACTACATTTTTACCCCTGGTTACTCACTAAGCATATAGCTTACCCCATTCTATTTGTTTTCCTTAGCAGGGGGCCGACACGGGGATCGCTCGGGAAGGTGTTTAGATAAGTTGAACTTGTACTTGTTATAAGTGGACAAGTAAGTTGTATATATTTGTCTTGGTGGTTAGAGTTATCAGCTTTTCTAGGGTACTTCCGGTACTCGTGGTTTGTATAACTTGATATACACGTTTATGTAATTATTGAAGAATTTGATGTAATTTTTGAGATTTATATTGTAATTCATTTGAGGATTGTAGTGAACGACTGAGTCCCGGCGAGAGCTGGGCAGGCGACCCGCCGAACCCTCTGGTTCGCCCTAGGGGGAGGTGGGGCCGTCACAACCACACAATGAACAGTTAATCAAGAAAGCAAGATTGCTCGGGAGTAGAAGAGATAATCAATTAAGAATTACAAGACAGTAAGTAGTAGAGAAGGAATAGCAAACCAATTTGCTTCCAAGCTCCTCTTGAGCTTGAGTACCACTTTATAGAACAAGCCTTTCCAAATTGATCAAATACAACCAATTTTTGTGTACAAAAGAAGGATCACTTCCCCCTTGCCCCAAACTACACTCGGTCAAACTAGAAAGTTTTACAATCTCGCGGATAACCCTCACAAAGCTACACTATTGAAGTATTTTTCTCATACAAGAAGAGCTTACACGAAATTTACACAAACAAGAGTACAAATCTGTGATGACCCCACCTTTCCCTAGGGCGTACCCAGGGTTTGGCGGACAGCCTGCCCAACTCTCGCCAGGACTCATTCAGTTTCTTCAAATAAAATAAGGTATAACCTCAAAAATAAGTGAAATAACAGTTGCCAAACTTGGAACGTATACCTACATTTGTTTCTATCCCATACATTCATACAATCCCAAATATAACAAAAGTTGTGAATTCCAGATACATTCACCCCTAACCGAGCACTAGCGCCAGTACAATCGCAAAAAAATTCAAAAACTAGACTATGCTACCCTGTACCAGTCTCACGCCCTCGCTTGTATCCCATTTAAGGAAAACAAAACAAAACGTATGAGCTAAAAGCCCAGTGAGGTTCCTAAACAAGTAATCAAACAATTTAAACAAGGACATTATTCATTGAAGAACAATTAATCGAGAAAACATTCACAAAATAAAAGCAATGAAAACACACTCATGAAAAGGATACATGCTCACGTGGAGCCATTCGTTCATTCATTCGCCAACCATTTTCCTTATCCCTCCAATTATTAGAAAAACATTTGCAAGTGAAAACTCCTCCAGTGTTTTTGACATTCATTCAATGACTTCATTTGCCGCCACTAGCCAATTCACTAGCCAGTTCTCCACCAATCTTCGTGGTCATACTCGAGTATACCAAAACACTGTCCCAAGGTCACCAGTCGCCCGACCGAGTCCATTTCTGGCTCGAGTCGACTGGCAACAAAGGGCAAGGGACCAGTTCAGCCAAAAGGCTTATATTCATGCACAAGTAGCATTCAATCATTGAAAATTCACTTTTTGGCTCGGGTCGAGTGCGATAAAGTACACACTCACCCATCGAAAATCCGTTTAGCAATCCTTGGAAAGCATTTAACATTCAAGCAAACATTCACAAATAGTCACATAGTCACTTATTGTACAAACACACAAGGAACACTCACCAATATGAGCAAGAGATATGCCAAAAGTTTCCTTCCGACTTGTACTCCGGATCACCAAAGAAACCTAGATCAGTCAAAATAAGGTATTATGGTTCAACTAATCAAAATCTAGATGAACCAACAAAAATCCAGAAATTACTAGTGCAAATATGAAAATACAGTTTTAGAGTGAATAATAACATTTGAACTTCCAAATCACGAAAAATCTTGAGTCATTTCTCAAATTTAAACATAACGAAAGAAAATTCCAGGAATCAGTAGTTGAAAGAACAACCAATCCCAAATTTAAGTGAGCAAAGGTAATTCAAAGTTTTCGAGAGAAAACTAACACTTTTCATCTTAGTTGATACCAAATCTTGGTCAAAAACAACTCATATACTACTATTGAAGTGCATTCAAGGATACATATGTAACTTGAGATCCAACTAACCCTAAAATCAAACCTTACATCATGCTAACGGTCATAAGAGCAAGTAATAGAAATTTGGGCAGCATGCCCTTTGTATTTAGCTATTTTTCAGCCACTTAGGGCTTCAATTCTTTCCTCAACTCAGCCCAACTTCAACATATAAGCAAGCTTAACAAGATAGCTCTTCAACTAGGCTTAATATCATCCAAATACAAGGTAAGTCTAGCAATTACTCCATCAAAATCAAAGCTGGAAATCAGTTTAAGGAAAACTTATAAGTGGCAGATTTGTCATCTTTCGGTATTTTGGTCATAACTGTAGTTAGGTATATCGGATCAAGGTATATTTTATGGCGTTTCGAAACTAAGACATAGACCTACATTTCTATGTAGACATCAACACCCATTTCTCGCATTTTCAGGGTCAAAAGTGAACGGTCAAATACACATGAAAAGAAGTTAGGAATATTAGAGTTTTTGTGCAGTCAGGGGTATTTTAGACATTTCACAGTGCTCCGATTGAGCCGAAATGTTCTACGTAGAAAGGTAAATTAAATCCCTACAACTTTCATGTTTTGAGCAAGAACAAATTTGGCCTTTATCATGGACAAATATGCGGGTCAGTTTGGTTCCAAAAACAGGACGGAATCACTACCAAATGCTGGAAAATTCTACCAACTTCACAAATTCATGATATTTTCTATAAAACTTCCATATTCAAGTCATATATCCATTGAAATGCAAGATAAGATAGAGTAGGAGAGTTTTTTTTTTTTAGCTTAATACCTCAAGACCCCAAGAGAAGTTGCAAGACAAGAACTTTCTTCCTCAAGTGACTCCACCAGAAGCTTCCCTCCAAGCCTAACTTAAGATTAATCGGTGTAGATTTGGGTTGGTGTTTGAATCCCTCATGGATTGAGCATGAAATCAAGGCTAGAAAATGGAAGTTTTCTCTCTTTTCTTGTCTATTAAATTCGGCCAAAATGATGGAATTTTGGTGAAATATTCAAGATAAATACTAGGGAGGTCTTTGGTCAAAGGTGGTGTTGATTGCCAACATTTGGCATCCACCAATTTGTTCTTTCTTTTCCTTTTCTTTAGTCAATAATGGTGGCTGACTTAAGGGTTAATTTAGGGAGGATTAGGTGGAATAAAAATAAGGAGATTAGGGGTAAGAAAGTATTGGTCAAGTGGGGTACTCAATCGGAAGCAAACGGTGCACGTCGGTTCAAGCCTATTTTCCTTAACTCTCTTGTACTTGCATTTTAACTTATGATTCACTAACTTATTATTATCATTTCTAATCACACACTTCCCCTTATCTAATACCCATTCTTATCCACCAAATTTAGTACACATGCCTCACCAATTAATCACACTACCCAACATACACCAAAACCCTAACTTACTCTAGCTTAAAAAGTAAAAGTAAAACTCTTGGTTCAACTAATGAAATCACCAGGAAATTTAGGGCTAGTCAATAGGTAAATAATCAAGTAAAGAAACATAGAAGGAAATATAAATTAATTTTTCAAAAATGGGAGAAATTTCTAAAGAAATTTTTGGGTCCTCACACTCTCTCCTCTTTAAGAAAATTTCGTCCTCAAAATTTTTACCTTCCATAGCCTCAGATGACTCCGGAGCTTGTTGCTTGTCTAAGGCATATATGTGACGACCCCACCGCGCCCAGAGGCGTACCAAAGGGCTTGGCGGACCGTCTGCCTAGCTCGCGCCAGGACTCGAAATCGAAAAGCCATAAAGGTTGGAGCAAACCTGATGGCTTTTGGTGTTCAGCTTTTACTTGCTGACAGATTAGACATGTTTGTCCAAACTGAGCAATTTCCTTTTTCATGCCATCCCATCAATACAAACTTTTCAAATCTTGGTACATCTTAGTCGTACCAGGATGTACCGCGTACCGTGATCGGTGAGTTTCTTCCAACAACTCTTTCTTGATATCCTTATCTTGCGGTATAACCAGCCGATTTCTATACCTTAACACCCCATCTGACTTCACATTAAAGTCTGGTATCGTTCCTGTCTCGACTTTTTCCCTCCATTTCTGCACCTGAGGGTCATTCTTCTGAGCTTCCTTTATCCTGGGCAATAACGTGGAAGTCACCATAATATTGCTAAACAACATTTTGTGTGGTTTGAGTTGAGGATTCCATTCCCCGGCTTCCTCTAGTAATTTCCACTCTTTTACCTGTAAACTCGACACTTGGGCTTTCCGGCTAAGGGCATCAGCCACCACATTAGCCTTTTCTGGATGGTATTGAATGGTGTAATCGTAGTCCTCCAAGAACTCCATCCACCGACGCTGTCTTAAATTCAGTTCTTTTTGTGAAAATAACTACTTGAGGCTCTTATGGTCGGTGAAGACCTCAAAAGTTACTCCGTATAGATAATGTCGCCACTTCTGAAGAGCAAAAACTACTGCAGCTAATTTCAAGTCGTGAGTCGGGTAATTTTGCTCATGGAGTTTCAATTTCCGAGACGCATAAGCTATAACCTGTCTATTTTGCATAAGTACGCATCCCAAACCCATCCAAGACGCATCCGTATTTACCACAAAGCTGTCTTTCCCGTTGGGCAAAGTGAGAATCAGTGCAGAAGTCAATCGCCCTTTCAACTCTTGAAAACTGGCCTCGCACTTTGAAGTCCAGGCAAATTGGTTATGAATCTTAGTCAAATCCGTCAGAGGTCCAGCTATCTTAGAAAAGTCATTTATGAAGCGGTGATAGTATCCTGCAAGCCCTGAGAAACTTCTGACTTCCGTTGGGCTTTCCGGTCGTTTCCATTCTGTGACTGTCTTTACCTTAGCGGGGTCCACCGCTATACCGTCCCTTGAAATAACGTGTCCTAAAAAGGATACCTTCTCCAGCCAGAACTCGCACTTACTGAACTTAGCATATAGTTGGTGCTCCGTAAGGGTCTGTAGTACTAACCTCAAATGTTGCTTGTGGTCCTCACGAGTCTTCGAGTAGACTAGAATATCATCAATAAGACCACAACGAATTGGTCTAAATAAGGTTTGAAGACTCGGTGCATTAAGTCCATAAATGCAGCTGGAGCATTAGTCAGTCCGAAGGGCATAACTGCAAACTCATAATGCCCGTACCGCGAATTAAACGCGGTCTTAGGTATGTCCTTCTTCCGGATTCTCAATTGGTAATATCCCTGCCGAAGATCTAGCTTAGAAAATACAACTGCACCCTGCAGTTGGTCAAACAATTCATCAATCAGTGGCAGGGGGTATTTGTTCTTAATCGTGAGGTTATTTAGTCCTCGGTAGTCTATACACATTTGTAACCCTTCGTCCTTCTTCTTTACGAATAGCACCGGGGCTCCCCAGGGAGACTCACTTTCTTGTATAAATTCTCGATCCAACAATTCCTGCAATTGTGTTTTTAATTCTTTAAGTTCCACAGGAGCCATGCGGTAAGGGGTTTTTGATATCGGTTCCGTCCCAGGGTGGAGATCGATCTTAAATTCTATTTCTCTTTCCGGAGGTAGTGAGGTCAATTTTTCAAGAAAAAGTTCAGGAAATTCACATACCACCGATACATTTTCAACTTTTAATTGATCCATGGAAGCATTAATCAACATGGCCAAATACCCTTGGGCACCTTTACGTAGCAATTTCCGGGCCCAAATCCTAGAAATAAAAGTGGTAGAAGGTAATTTTCCTCGTACGTCTAATTACAGTGTGGGCTCACCCGGTATATGAAAATCAACCTTCTTTGTATCACAATCTAGGCACGCATGGTATTTGGCCAACCAATCCATACCTAATATAATGTCATACCCCTTAAGAGCTAACTCAATTAGATCCACTGATAACTTCCGCTCCCCTATCCAAACTTCACACCCTTTGTACATCATATTGGCAATTATACTCTTATTAGTAATGGGAGTCTTTATTTCTAAATCATATGGCAGCTTTTCGGCTTTAACATCTATGTGTGCCATGAATGCAAGATTTACAAATGAATGGGTAGCACCAGGGTCTATTAATACACTTGCGGTACGCCGAAAAATAGAAAGCTTACCTTCGATGACTGCCGAAGAGTCAGTCACCTCGTGATGTTCCATGGCATAGACCCTTGCAGGTACCTTCGGTCGATTGCCTGCTACATTCGTTGGCTTGGGCGCGATTCCCTCCGCTTGTGAGGTGCCTCCTTCAGTCCGCATATTCGAGTATTGAGCAATCAGGTGTTCGGTACTGCCACACTTATAACACCTCCTGACTGCACTATTCTTCTAGCAATTATCAGCGGTATGTTTGCCTCCGCAAAAATCACAGGTCTGCCTCGTCCCTTTAGTCGCTTCTCCTCTTTGGCCACCCTTCTGGGGCCCTCGCCTCGCCTGTCCCCTTTCGGCATTTCCTTGGTTGGGAGTCCTTGCCGGTCGTGGACCACCTGCTTCCCTTCTCATTTTATTGGGCGGCTCGTTCCTCGAGCTCTGTCCAAGACTAAAATTTCCAGTACCCGGCTGCCTTCTCTTTCTATCGTGGAAAGCCTTCACTTGGTTTCGGGCCATCTCAATCCTTTGTGCCTTTTCCAATGCCTGACCGAAAGTGCCTAACTGAGCAGCCGCTAACGCCTCCTGAATCTCGATGTTTAAACCTTGGACAAAGCTGTGGATCCTCTTTTGCTCCGTTATCACCAGTTCCGAAGCATAGCGAGACAGTTTGGTGAACTGGTTTCATATTCTGCCACGTTCAGCGCCCCTTGGCGCAGGCGAATAAAGTCGTCCTCTCGTCTCTCTTATACCATCGGTGGAAGGTACTTCTCACAGAATTTCCTGGTAAAGTTAACCCAGGTCCAGGGAGTCCATTCTCGCTCCCATTTCGCCTTCACGACATTCCACCATGCCCAAGCTGGCCCTTCGAATTGAAATGTAGCAAAAGATATTTGTCGCTCCTCCGTGTATCCCAAGGCGGCAAAGATATCCAACATGCGTTCTAGCCAACTTTTCGCCAAGACAGGGCTGAGTCCACCTATGAATTTGGGGGGTACAAACTTTTGGAACCGCTCCAAAGTGCAGTCCTCCCCCTCGTGATTCCCTCGACTACTCCCAGGATTTCCGGAGTTGTTCCCCCGACCCTGGCCTTGTTAGGCGGCCATATGCTCAAGTAAATCAGCCATTCGTTGGATGGCTGTGGCTATCTGGTAATTCTTGGGCTCATTTTCTCCCTCGAGGCCTCGTCCTCGCCCCCTATCTCTAACCCGACCACCGGAGTCCATTTTAAGTTCTAAAAGCTAAAATAAAAGCGAAAATGGATTACTAAAACTTGAAACACAAAACATTTCTTAAAAGGTAATGCAAAAGCTTATATATACCAACCAAAATAGTATATACACATAGATACAAATGCACGCCAAAACTATACAAGTTACCCGACATTCGGTCGGGGCAAAACCCATTATTTACATGAGCACCTTTGCTCCAAAAACTAACCAGCCAATCATATCCAAATACAAAGTACAAAAGATAAACAGGAAAATCACATAGGCGGCCCTATTGTGCCTCCCCTGGGGGCCCAGTCCCCAACCGAGCCCAAAGTATCCGCCTCCTTCATCGGCTCCACGCCGGTGGCTCTGGGTGGCGCCTCAGCGGCCACATCTAGAAGAACCTCACAATCAAGTATAATTCCCCGGACCTGCTCGCGCAACTGCCCCTTCAAGGCGAAGAGGTGCTGGTGTGTGTCATGGAGTTGGCGACGGAAGGAATCCGTCCGCTCCTCCTCCTCGCGTAGGCTCTGCTCTAGCTCCCTGATACGCAAAGCCTGTCCGTGGGCCACTCCCCTAGCCTCCTCAAGGTGCCTGCCTAGGCCATCGTGCGCCTTACTTAGGCGACGTCGCTCGTCATCCACCGTCAAGACGACCTCGTCAAGATAGCCATAAGTATGGCGACACTCGCAGGGTCGGTGCGGCATCCGACCAAAAGGTGAATACAAAGTGTAGGGCTCCCCAAGCCTCCTCTGATATCGGATCACCCGCCTACGCGACACCCGGTTCACCAGACCCCCGCACTCGAAAGTCTCGGTCCCGATCCCGATCCCACGCCGCTGGGTCCCGCACCACTAGAACTACCCGGATCCATACCTATAAAACATTAAGTCGTCAGTTCACCGGCATTTTAGCTTAAAATATATCATTCATCTTAAAGGAATCAAATATGCCTAGTGCCTATCGCGTATCCAAATCCTCTAACCTAACCTTCTCTGATACCACCTGTGACGATCCCACCGCGCCCAGAGGCGTACCAAAGGGCTTGGCGGACCGTCTGCCTAGCTCGCGCCAGGACTCGAAATCGAAGAGCCATAAAGGTTGGATAACCCAAAAGAGTACTATTCACATTAGATACATTTTCAAAAGAGTACTACTATGTATATCCTCAAAGTAGCTATCCAGACCACTACATCACCTTATGATAATGATCAAAGTCAGGAAGTAGACCAGAAGAAAGGTCCTTATACGGATCACTAAAATAAGGAAAAACATCTTAACTGTCCAGCTATTACAAGCAAATCTAACTATACTAGTAAAAGTGCCAAGGAGTTCCCCGCGTCGGCCCCTGCTAAGGAAAATAAAGGAAAAATGGGTAAGTTACATGCTTAGTAAGTATATGGGGTAAAAACGTAATTACACATCAAGACAAACAAGTATATCACAAAGTTGCCAAATCAAAAGCAAAAGCAACAACACAAATTAAGGATACAGGTTGACTCCAAAGCCAAGTCATCTGCCATGCGTGATCACCTGTCAACCTTTCGTCAACCATAAGAAATGGTCCGTAGAACCTCACTTACTTCCTCCGACCAACTAACACCCACTCTGGCCAGTATCCACACACATACAAATGGCTCGAGCTTCGAAACATATTCAAATTTTATTCACAAATTTGGTGATCTCAAGTTTAGCTTGAACTGATTTCGACCAATCCCTGACTGGCTCGAATAGTCCATCTAGTCCTTGAGATTGGGCCCACAAAGAGTCACATATCACACATACACACACAAAAGTCACCCCAAGCTACACGCTCCAGGGGTTCAGTCCCATAACAGTTCATATGGCACATATCATATTCATTTGCAAATACACATTAGAGTTTAGGTCGAGTGCGATAAAGTACATGCTCGCCTAAGTACAAGGCACATTGATGGAATTTAGCACATAAATGTCCCAGTTACTTACTTCAAGTACAAACGCAAGCAAAAAGCAGAAATCGGTCAAGCTCGGCCGTTAGTAGGTCCCGCTGGTACCGTTGAGCTCGTCACCGTCTGTGATAGAAGATTGGGTCACAATATTGCTCAAACAGGTATCAAAATGCACACAATTAAGTAAAACAGCAAATGCGACACATGCGCGCGCGTGAAAACGGAAAACGGAAACGGAAAACGGAAACGGCAACGTGACCGTTTTGGCGTCAAAAACTGTTTTGAACACAATTGAAGCTACGAGTGTCGAATCAAGGTGTATGGGTACCGTTGAGAAGATAAGAAGAAGGGCTATCACTTTCATGAAGACACCTCAATCCAGATCTTAACAGAAACAGGTCAAAATTATGGAAAACAATGCCAAAATTTCGCACTTTATGGTGACAGACAGGGTCTGTTTGCCGGACCATAACTCATAGCTCACAAATCCAAACCAAAGAAATTGCAAAGGCATTGGAAAGTTATGACATAATGCTAGAACTTTTATGTTTTGGCCAAAACCTGAATCAACACAGAGTAGGATGAAAAACGGATCCAAATTTCCCGTCAAAATTGTCCAACTTCAAAGGCAGTTCTGACACCCGATCTTGTTTTGGGCATCACTGGAGCTACGGAGCTCAGATTCAGACACACTTTATACTGTTTCGAATCTGAGACCAAGATCTACATTTCTTATGAAGACATCAACACCCAGTTCACACGTTATCAAGGTGAACCAAGCATGATCAGAAGCAAAATCAAGAAACGTAGCACAATTCAGAGTTTAGAACAGAAGCGAGGGTTTTGGCCATAACTCAGGCTACACAGATCCGATTGACCTGAATTTTGTAGGCAAAACAAGGACTTAAGAAGTTACAACTTTCATGTTTTGGGCAAATCCTGAATCAGTATATAGCACCAAGAAAAACGTAGCCAAAGTTCAGATTCTGGGCTGCCCTATTTTGTGGTTTGAACGGTTTCGCGCATCGCAAACGGATGGTCCGTTTTTACAATTCTCATGCAAGTTTTCTAACCAATTTCACACCAAATAAATACACATATACCAGCTCCTAAATCTTACACAACTGATTCGAAGATTCTCCATGAAATTCCACAAAAACTATCCAAACACTAACCATAATGTCTAACCTAGCTTTATATACATCACTTAACCTGTGACAGCCCCACCTTCCCCTAAGGCGAACCAAAGAGGTTAGCGGACTGCCTGCCCAGCTCTCGCCAGGACTAACGGTGCAGTATAGAGCGATCTTTCACGTTCCGGAACTTATAACGCGCGCAAATAAGGCAAAAGGGTAAAATAACCCAAAATAAAAGAAAATGAAACCCGGAGTCGGCCATGAATAGTAACCGACTCGTCCGAACCCAACCAAACATCGAATTACATATACCCCATAACATTTAGCCTTTACAAACCAAAAATGACATTTAAAAGTGATACAAAAGTCGCTACATATATGGTTTGCCAAGACAAAAGTGAAAACGGCCCTAATGATACATTTAGGGTCCCATTTTATATACAATACAAAAGAGTCATTCATCTAGTTCATTTGGCAACCATTTATCAAAATTCATTCCAAAAGAGTCATATTCCTATAAGGAAAACAAAAGGAACGGGGTGAGCTAAAGCTCAGTGAGCAACTATCACAATAGCAATTAAGATCACATAAGCAAAACCATTCAATTCCAGTATGCAATTTCGAAGTAAAGTAAATCAGTGAAAGGATACGGTCGGCTCTCAAGAGCCCATTTCCACGCTTATGTCTTGATCCAACCTCATTGACTCTCCGTCAATGTTGAAGAGTGACCAACCGTAGACTCCTCTTCTCTCCCATTCCTTCCACCAAACATCCCCCTACCGGGCCCGCACTCCAAACACTTGCACTGTGGTATTACTCGAGTATACCGGAATCAAGAGTCTCTCATACTACAAGATTCCTTATAACTTTACCCAAGGCTCATTAATTGTCACGACCAAACCCTTGTCGGCTCGATTCAATCAACTACCAATGGGGTTGAGCTCAATGATAACATTTGTAGTCGTTGGATACTTGTCCAATCGATATCAAGTCATGTATTTCATTTCATATAACTTTCCAATAACTTTCCAATAACTTTTCAATAACATGTGAAACAATAAGTGAGAGTGGTAAAGTACACTCTCACATCAATCCATTAACATACAACATCTCAAGTTCAAATATCAAAGCCATATAATAGCACACAAGTGAGTAGTACACTCACCAATCAATTAAGTGCTATTTCATGCACTTCCGTCAGGAGAATGTCGTGAGCTATCGTCACGCCCTAGAACATGTAAACAAATACCATAAGACTCGATAACGAGTCATAAAGTCAAACCAATTATCGCCCAATAGGGTTTCATGCATGGAAATTCAAGGGTTAAATACTTAACCTTTACTCAAGTCGAGAATATAGTTTTCTAAATCGCGAGTAAAAATTCGGGCAGCATGCCCTTTGTGTTTACCAAATTTTCC
Source organism: Coffea eugenioides (assembly GCF_003713205.1). Taxonomy (NCBI): domain Eukaryota; kingdom Viridiplantae; phylum Streptophyta; class Magnoliopsida; order Gentianales; family Rubiaceae; genus Coffea; species Coffea eugenioides. The sequence goes on from NC_040037.1 coordinate 29,274,209, forward strand.
AGCCATAAGGCTTCATTATTTTTCTTCAATCACAACCCAACAACACGCATATAAGCATTTCATGTCAAGAGCCGTTCCATAGCTCACAATATCATAAAACAAGAAACCATACCGAGCCATAAACAACACCAATTCACAACCCCAATAGGGTTTTATAAACATATACAAGCATGAAAGCAAACCAGAAATTAAGAAAGGCTTTAATGTTGGCCTTGATAAGAAAACCGGTTTTGACGTCATAATGCGGTAATGGCACAACTCTCACTACAATTATCGGTTAGGGGTGTAAGACCCACCGTTTCGAAGCTATGGGACAGGGCTACAACAATGTAGAAGGTCACTCAATCCAGTTCCTGACCCAACTAGGTCAAAAATGCCAAACACTAAACCAGAATCACCAAAACAGGTTTGCAAAACACAGAAAACTGTAATCGGTATATCTCAGTCCATACAAGTCCAAATGCCGAAATTCCAAAGGCATAAGTTAGCTAAGACATTCAGCTACATTTCATCAGAAGACACCAACTTCAAAATCCAAACCAATTCCAGTCAAAACAGGCAATTACTATCGCAGTTCGGACATTCTGTGCACCAAAAACAGCAACAGTAAAAACGGCATAACTCACTCTACACTGTCCAATTGCCCTGAAATTTTGCAGGCACACTAAACTCATCAATACCTACAACTTTCATGTTTTGAGCAAAGTCCAATTAGGCCTCTAGCTATGACCTAAAATTTCGGACAGAATAGGGGTTCAAGAACCCTAACTTTTCACATTTCATTCCAAATCCAAAATTGATTGCATTTAACAACAATTCACACCTACTAGAGCCAAAGCCCCTTATTACCAAGCATCATACTAGTCCACAACATCAAAATCATATGAAACCAGAAAATTCCTCATAAAATGGAAAACTTCACCAAATCAAGCCAAACCAAGAAATAAATCATATAATCCAACACTCAAGCCACTTCTAAGCATAATATAACCATCATTAGGTGTAGTAGGGTGTTCAAGCATCACTTACCAAGAAATTAAGAGAGATAGAGAGGTTGGCCACCTTAGAGCTTCAAAACAACCTCACTAATACACTTACAAGCACTAGAAGAAAGGTTTTTATGGAATAGAATCTAGTGTAGGCTTTTGTTCTTGCAAGATTGAGTGAAATGGAAGCTTGAGAGTTGAAGAAATTCCTTTCTTCTTTGCAAGGAGAGGGCCGGCCATAAGAGGTAAGAAAATGGTGATTTTTGTGCATTTTTTTGATATTTAAACCTTTGGTAAAAAAAAAGTCAAGAAAGTGAATAGTGTTTCTTAAAGTCCAACAAATGAGAAGGTGACACTTGTCACCTCCATAAATGCATCCTTATCATTCTTTTCTCTCTCTCACATCAATCACTTCACACACACTACTTATCTCTTAACACTCGATAAAATTTTCACTGTATCCGAAACTTAACCTTATTGGCCGAATTTTTCCAAACTTTTCGCACTAGTGGGTCCCACGTCCAAAATATATTCTTAATTTTCTAAAAACTCACCAATACTAGAAAAATCATCTAAAAACTATAATTACTCATAAAATCTACCAGAAAAATATTCCTAGGCCCGAAAATGCAGAAAACATGCAATTAAGGGGAAATAAACCCTAGGAAAATAATTAGGGTTTTACGGGTTCTCACACTCTCCCCCCCTTAAAAGAATTTCGTCCTCGAAATTTTCCTTCAAATTTAAAGTATCCAATGGCCTGTACCTTCTCCGTCTTCAGAGTCAGAAGAAACGAGGTTCTTCATTCCAGTCCCTTCTCCACTTGACGGTGCAGGGTCGGTCTGGGTTGGTTGTTGAGTTCTTTTCTTTTTCCGCACTTTAATCGGGCAATATGCAATTCGATGCTCGATGCTCCCACAGCGCAGACATCTACTCCCCTTTCTCCAGCAATCATTCTCAGTGTGATTGGGCTTTCCGTAATAGTCACAAGTCAAGTGGAAAGTCATCTTTTTGCTTTTCGGAGAAATCTCCCCCTGTCTGGTTTGGCTTTCATTGACAAATCTTTTATCTACCGCCCCCATTGTCCATGGCGGCCCGAATAACTGGTTCACTTTCTGTACTTTAGAAGGTTCCTCACTCACGCTACCCACTGCACCCCTTTTCCGTATTTGGGAAGCTTTCACTTGCACCTTTGCATTCTTGATGCATTGAGCCTTTTCCAGGGCCTCCTCGGAAATCCCTTCATATTTCCTTTTTAGCTCTAAGTTTTTGTGCAGGAGCTCAATTTTCTCTGTATACTCGTGCTTCCAGCGCCCTTCCCAGTATGCGACTAGGTTCTTTTGGACTTCTATTTCGTCTCGAAGACCCCCGATTTCATTATACATCTCAACCCTACGTGCCATTTTACAGAGTTGCTGGACCTCAGATGGTAGCCTGTCGGCAAAACAATGGGTCATAAGAAAGTCTTGATTACAAGTAGCACTCTTGGTCCATGTTCGGTTCAGGTGTTGTTTCCTCCCTTTCTTCTCTTTGACTCTTGGTCTCGTTTTGTGTCACTGCTATGACCATGTCCGCGGGTTTTTTTTTTTTTCCAAAAGGGTACTTCCATGCATGAATGCAATAAATTGACTAACATAACAAAATCTATCATACCAATAACATATCGCATATAACACGTTATATTAAAAGACGGATAAGCAGGTAAGCAAATATAGACTTAGTCATATACAGTCGAAAAGTCATCCCAGTACCAGCCCGTCTGGTCTCTCACGTCACTTACTATCCAAACTAGATGTCCATTGATCTCTTGTGCTCATCTTAGTCAGACAAAGCCTGTTCACGTTTCCAAAATACAAGGCTTGTTTCCAAAACACAGGGTTCAAATACCTAGTAGCTTGCATCACCTCAATTCTGGGGTACTCGGGCACGAGAATCCGAAATAAGATAGTTCACATCTCGAGCTGGCCAGTCCCAAGAGTAAACCATCTACAAATCAAAATTCCTGTCCGACATACTTATCTAGGGTCCTTAAATACCATGAGAAAGATTAAAGACCTATAACACTTCAAGGTTCATAACTTATGCTCAAACGAGCACTTACACATATTCATGAAATTAGGACCACAACACCACTTGGCCCAGTCTCACTTCGCGCAGAGACCACGCGACGTGGCTCTGATACCACCTGTGACAGCCCCACCTTCCCCTAAGGCGAACCAAAGAGGTTAGCGGACTGCCTGCCCAGCTCTCGCCAGGACTAACGGTGCAGTATAGAGCGATCTTTCACGTTCCGGAACTTATAACTTATAACGCGCGCAAATAAGGCAAAAGGGCAAAATAACCCAAAATAAAAGAAAATGAAACCCGGAGTCGGCCATGAATAGTAACCGACTCGTCCGAACCCAACCAAACATCGAATTACATATACCCCATAACATTTAGCCTTTACAAACCAAAAATGACATTTAAAAGTGATACAAAAGTCGCTACATATATGGTTTGCCAAGACAAAAGTGAAAACGGCCCTAATGATACATTTAGGGTCCCATTTTATATACAATACAAAAGAGTCATTCATCTAGTTCATTTGGCAACCATTTATCAAAATTCATTCCAAAAGAGTCATATTCCTATAAGGAAAACAAAAGGAACGGGGTGAGCTAAAGCTCAGTGAGCAACTATCACAATAGCAATTAAGATCACATAAGCAAAACCATTCAATTCCAGTATGCAATTTCGAAGTAAAGTAAATCAGTGAAAGGATACGGTCGGCTCTCAAGAGCCCATTTCCACGCTTATGTCTTGATCCAACCTCATTGACTCTCCGTCAATGTTGAAGAGTGACCAACCGTAGACTCCTCTTCTCTCCCATTCCTTCCACCACACATCCCCCTACCGGGCCCGCACTCCAAACACTTGCACTGTGTATTACTCGAGGTATACGTAAAAATAAAAAATCAAGAAGTCTCTCATACTACAAGATCTCCTATAACTTTCCAAGGCTATTAAATGTTGTCACGACCAAACCTTGTCGGCTCGATTCAATCACTACCAATGGGGTTGAGCTCAATGATAACATGTTGTAGTCGTTGGAATACTTGTCAATCGATATCAAGTATGTATTTCATTTCGTTTTTTATATTCAGTTCATATACTTTCCAATAACTTTCATACATGTGAAACAATAAGCTGCAGAGTGGTAAAGTACAACTCTCACATCATCCATTAACATACAACAGTCTCAGTTCAAATACTCAAAGCCATATAATACACACAAGTGAGTAGTAACACTCAGCCAAATCAATTAAGTGCTATTTCATGCACTTCCGTCAGGAGAATGTCGTGAGCTATCGTCACGCCCTAGAACATGTAAACAAATACCATAAGACTCGATAACGAGTCATAAAGTCAAACCAATTATCGCCCAATAGGGTTTCATGCATGGAAATTCAAGGGTTAAATACTTAACCTTTACTCAAGTCGAGAATATAGTTTTCTAAATCGCGAGTAAAAATTCGGGCAGCATGCCCTTTATGTTTACCAAATTTTCCAGCCATAAGGCTTCATTATTTTTCTTCAATCACAACCCAACAACACGCATATAAGCATTTCATGTCAAGAGCCGTTCCATAGCTCACAATATCATAAAACAAGAAACCATACCGAGCCATAAACAACACCAATTCACAACCCCAATAGGGTTTTATAAACATATACAAGCATGAAAGCAAACCAGAAATTAAGAAAGGCTTTAATGTTGGCCTTGATAAGAAAACCGGTTTTGACATCATAATGCGGTAATGGCACAACTCTCACTACAATTATCGGTTAGGGGTGTAAGACCCACCGTTTCGAAGCTATGGGACAGGGCTACAACAATGTAGAAGTCACTCAATCCATTTCTTAACACAACTAGGTCAAATATGCCAAATACTAACCCAGAATTACCAAAACAGATTTGCAAAATGCAGAAAACTTTAATCGGTATATCTCAGTCCATACAAGTCCAAATGCCGAAATTCCAAAGGTATATGTTAGCTAAGACATTCAGATACATTTCCTCAGAAGACACCAACTTCAAAATCCAAACCAATTCCAGTCAAAACAGGCAATTACTATCGCAGTTCGGACATTCTGTGCACCAAAAACAGGCAACAGTAAAAACGGCATAACTCCTCTACACTTTGTCCAATTTCCCTTTGAAATTTGCAGCACACTAGAACATCATCAATACCTACAACTTTCATGTTTGAGAAAAGTCCATTCGGCCTCTAGCTTGACTAAAATTTTCGGACAGAATAGGGGTTCAAGAACCCTAACTTTTCACATTTATTCCAAATCCAAAATTGATTGCATTTAACAACAATTCACACCTTACTAGAGCCAAAGCCCCTTAATACAAGCACATACAGTCCACAACATCAAAATCATATAACCAGAAAATTCCTGCAATAAATGGAAAACATTCACCAATCAACAAACCAAGAAATAAATCATATAACCAACACTCAAGCCCTCTAAGCTAATATTACCATCATTAGTTAGTAGGTGTTCAAGCACACTTACCAAAGAAAATTAAAGAGAGATAGAGAGGTTGGCCCACCTAGAGCTTCAAACAACTTCATAATCACTTACAACACTAGAAGAAGGTTTTTATGGAATAGAATCTAGTGTAGGCTTTTGTTCTTGCAAGATTGAGTGAAATGGAAGCTTGAGAGTTGAAGAAATTCCTTTCTTCTTTGCAAGGAGAGGGCCGGCCATAAGAGGTAAGAAAATGGTGATTTTTGTGCATTTTTTTGATATTTAAACCTTTGGTCAAAAAAAAAGTCAAGAAAGTGAATAGTGTTTCTTAAAGTCCAACAAATGGGAAGGTGACACTTGTCACCTCCATAAATGCATCCTTATCATTCTTTTCTCTCTTTCACATCAATCACTTCACACACACTACTTATCTCTTAACACCTGATAAAATTTTCACTGTATCCGAAACTTAACCTTATTGGCCGAATTTTTCCAAACTTTTCGCACTAGTGGGTCCCACGTCCAAAGTATATTCTTAATTTTCTAAAAACTCACCAATACTAGAAAAAATCATCTAAAAACTATAATTACTCATAAAATCTACCAGAAAAATATTCCTAGGCCCGAAAATGCAGAAAACATGCAATTAAGGGGAAATAAACCCTAGGAAAATAATTAGGGTTTTACGGGTTCTCACACTCTCCCCCCCTTAAAAGAATTTCGTCCTCGAAATTTTCCTTCAAATTTAAAGTATCCAATGCCCTGTACCTTCTCCGTCTTCAGAGTCAGAAGAAACGAGGTTCTTCATTCCAGTCCCTTCTCCACTTGACGGTGCAGGGTCGGTCTGGGTTGGTTGTTGAGTTCTTTTCTTTTTCCGCACTTTAATCGGGCAATATGCAATTCGATGCTCGATGCTCCCACAGCGCAGACATCTCCTCCCTTTTCTCCAACAATCATTCTCAGTGTGATTGGCCTTTCCGCAATAGTCACAAGTCAAGTGGACAGTCATCTTTTTGCTTTTCGGAGAAATCTCCCCCTGTCTGGTTTGGCTTTCATTGACAAATCTTTTATCTACCGCCCCCATTATCCATGGCGGCCCGAATAACTGGTTCACTTTCTGTACTTTAGAAGGTGTCATTGCTTCGCTAGGTTCCTTACTCACGCTACCCACTGCACCCCTTTTCCGTATTTGGGAAACTTTCACTTGCACCTTTGCATTCTTGATGCATTGAGCCTTTTCCAGGGCCTCCTCGAAATCCCTTCATATTTCCTTTTTAGCTCTAAGTTTTTGTGCAGGAGCTCAATTTTCTCTGTATACTCGTGCCTCCAGCGCCCTTCCCAGTATGCGACTAGGTTCTTTTGGACTTCTATTTCGTCTCGAAGACCCCCGATTTCATTATACATCTCAACCCTACGTGCCATTTTACAGAGTTGCTGGACCTCAGATGGTAGCCTGTCGGCAAAACAATGGGTCATAAGAAAGTCTTGAATACAGGTAGCACTCTTGGTCCATGTTCGGTTCAGGTGTTGTTTCCTCCCTTTCTTCTCTTTGACTCTTGGTCTCGTTTTGTGTCACTGCTATGACCATGTCGCGGGTTTTTTTTTTTTTCCAAAAGGGTACTTCCATGCATGAATGCAATAAATTGACTAACATAACAAAATCTATCATACCAATAACATATCGCATATAACACGTTATATTAAAAGACGGATAAGCAGGTAAGCAAATATAGACTTAGTCATATACAGTCGAAAAGTCATCCCAGTACCAGCCCGTTTGGTCTCTCACGTCACTTACTATCCAAACTAGATGTCCATTGATCTCTTGTGCTCATTTTAGTCAGACAAAGCCTGTTCACGTTTCCAAAATACAAGGCTTGTTTCCAAAACACAGGGTTCAAATACCTAGTAGCTTACATCACCTCAATTCTGGGGTACTCGGGCACGGGAATCCGAAATAAGATAGTTCACATCTCGAGCTGGCCAGTCCCAAG
>NC_040037.1:29289312-29472955 GCF_003713205.1 Coffea eugenioides
GGTTGCCTTCCTCCTCCGGCTCCTCTTCCCAACTTAGGAGGGGTCCCTTTATCCCCTTGGTTCGAACTACTCGCAGAGAACCCCCGTTTTTTCACCTGAAAATTCCTTACTTGGAGCCTTGCATTTTCAACTCGCAAAGCTTTCTCCACAGCGTCACTAAAGATATTGATCTGGGCTACCGCCAGATCCTTTTGGATTTCCACATTGAGCCCTTGAATAAAACGTCTAACTCTCCTTTGCTCCGTTAGAATGAGTTCAGGGGCAAACTTAGATAAACGAGTAAACTGGCTCTCGTACTCAGCCACCGATTGAGTCCCCTGGCGGAGTCTAATGAACTCGTCCTCCTTCTTTTCCTGGACTAGAGGAGGAAAGTATTTCGCATTGAAGTCCCTCACAAAGTTTACCCATGTTCTTGGGGTTTGTTCCCGGTCCCACTTCATTCGTATCACGTTCCACCAAGAACGCGCGGCCCCTTCCAGTTGGAATACAGCGAAAGTAACCTGTCTCTCTTCTGAATAGTGTAGGGCGGCAAAAATATCTATCATTTTCTCTAACCATTTTTCGGCCACGTCCGGATCTGGCCCTCCCAGAAATTTTGGCGGAGAAAACTTCTGAAATCTCTCTAGGGCCCGATCTTCACTCTCTACTACATGGCCAGGGTTCCCAGGTTGCTGGATAGGAGGTTGGCCCTGCTGTTGCACTACGTGGGCTAACAGGTCGGTCATTTGCTGCATAGCAGCAGCTATCTGGGCATTAGGGTCAACCCTAGGTTCAGGATTTGGTTCAGTCGTGGTATCCCTAGTACCCTCGTCAGTTGTGGGTTGCCTAACCCCGCGCCCGCGGCCTCGTCCACTACGAGTGCCTTCCATTGCTCTAATGTCACTCTAAAGTCGAGGTACAAAATATAGTCATATAAGCATATAAGCATATAAATATAGTCATATAAGCATGATCGAAGAACCAAAAATAAACACCACATAAGATATGTATACACATAGAACAGTTATACACAGAACACATAACGGTGACAAACAGTCATACATGAGCAGTCAAGCAAATATATACAAAAGTACTCCCGTGAAGCCAAAAGATGGTCTATCAAAATACACTGTACAACCTAGGCCCCAAAAGGTACAAAAGGTACAAAACAGCTAACCAAAATCTTCTCCTAGGTATCCCTCACACGGGATCAAAACAAGGCTCAAAACCCTAATCTAGTCCTCGACGGAGCCAACCGACTCCCCCCCAGAGCTAGAGCTAGGGGCGCCTCCCTGACCTGGAGCTCCGCCACCTGGAACTCCCCCTGGCGCATTGGCGCCAATCACTCCCTGGATGAGTGCCCCACACTCATCGATAATGGCGCCGGACCGGTCTCTCACCTCCCGGACTACCCTAGTGAGGCGGTCGTTAACCACCTGCAACTGCTCTCTCAGAGCGTTCGTCCTCTCCTGCTCCATGGCCACGTTCCCCTGGAGCTCCCCAATCCTATCGGCCTGCATCCGCGTGATGCCCCTAAGCCTAAGGGTCTCAGTGCGCTCCCTGGCGGCGGCACATCTAAGCCTCCGTCGCTCAGCAAGCACTGCCACAACCACGTGGTCCGCGTAAGAGTAAAACTGGCAACGCCTACAGCGGCGGGTCCGGCTAGCGGTATACCACAGCCGGATCGGACCTCCTGGCCTCTCCTGGAAGTCGATAACCCGTGGGCGCCTCTGAGGTGGCTCGTCTCCGCCCGCTCCACTAGTGCCAGCCATAACCTACAAAGATAACAAAGGTTTATAGCTTAGTCAATATATTCACACTTAATGGCGTCTACACACAATCCCAAAAGTTCTAAGAACCAGGTTTCAGGTTCGCCCAGAGTATTTCTAACCTAGGCTCTGATACCACCTGTGACAGCCCCACCTTCCCCTAAGGCGTACCAAAGGGGTTAGCGGACTGCCTGCCCAGCTCTCGCCAGGACTACTAAAACGGTAAAACAGTAACTCAAGGCGTTCGGGAATCTACTAGCGCGCTTAACCAAACCAACAAACGAGAAACGGAAAAATTGGAAATCCAAAACGTAAAGCAAATAGAGCATTGCCACGTCACAAACCATCAAGGCCCAACTAAAAACAGGTAACTTTCAACAATCCCCAAAAGGTATATATACAAGCCAAATATATTACATAGAACAGGAGTACACACACATTGTTACAAACCACATTCGTGGGTTTACAAGCCAAAAGGAAACATTTAAAATCCAAGTACAAATAAAGTTTCCAACTATTGAGGAGCTATACAAAATCTTTCAACTAGCTCTACGCAACTCATCTTCAAACTCAAAAGTCCAAAAGGTAAATCCCTGTAAGGAAAACAAAATTCACGGAGTGAGCTTTCGCCCAATGAGGTACCGTCACATAAGTAGATCGGGATCACATAAACACAAGAATATTCAATCCAAATACATACGTCTAGTAAGCAAAAGCAACAACACCCAAGTATCAGGAATAAAAGGATACGGATGGCTCTCAAGAGCCCTTTTCCTCTTTTGCCATGCTTGATCTCATCTCATTGACTCTCCGTCAACGTATACCAGGTAATCATGACCGTAGACTCCTCTTTACTCCATTTATCCGTCCACCTCACTTTCCCCTTACCGGGCCCGAACACCAGACAGTACAGAGTTGGTATTACTCGAGTATACCGGAATCAAGGGTCTCATACCCAAAGATTCCCAAATACAGTCCCCATGGCTTGTCAAATGTCCCCGACCAAGTCCTTACTGGCTCGAGTCCATTGACTTCCAATGAGGTAGAGCTCAGAGTGAACAGTAAAGTTGGTATCCAAGCGATACCAAATCCAGTACAGTCAATAATATTCAAGTAATATCATAAACAGTCAAGTAAGCTTAGTATAATAACCAGTCAAGGAGGCTAGAGAGTACGAGAGTGGTAAAGTACACCCTCGCCTCACCTAGCTCAAACAATCATCACAACTAGTCCAAACCACAGAATTCAAGTACAAGAAAGCCACGGAATAACAAACATGTGAGTAGTACACTCACCAAGTTTAACAAAGAAATTTCACAAGTTTTCGCCCGACGTGAGCCTCGGATCACCGGCACGCCCTATAACAATCAAGAAAGTACAATGAAAACTCAAACACAAGTCGAATACCTTTTTCTAGGAACTATTAAGGCAAGACCCAAATATAGCTTGGAAATGAAAAATACATAACATTTAGGGTTAAAAGGAGAAACAAACCCAAAACCGTTCATTTCTAATCCATCTCAACCCAACTCACAAGAATCTAATACCCTAGACACTCGGACAGCATTTCCCCTAAAATTTCAGCTTTTCCAACCTGCAAGACAACCAATAAAACTATCCAACACAACCACAAGCACCCAAACAAGTCATAAGCCATTCAATATACTTCATTAGGGTCACAATACCCTTCAATGATAGCCAATTAGAAGTTCAACAATCAACTCTAGAAAACCCCCAAATTGAAACCCTAAATCTGAAATTTTCCGCACAAGCGGAAATTTCCCGCAATTCTCTCCAATTAACGCACAAGAGAGCTATAAAACACCATTTGGAACCATCAATTCAAGCTCAATCATAATCAATCATGGAAAACAGAAAAATTCCAAGAAAAATCAGAAAATTAGGAAACTTCACTCCAATCCACCAAATCTTCCGGAAAATCACGTATATAACTACCATAAGGCACCAATTGGCCAAAATTAAAACCAAAAGATGAGTTCCAAGCAAGATACCTTAGTTCTTCAAGAAAGGTTGTAGCTTGTGAGGTTTTCTTCCAAACCAACACCACTAAGTTCTTCAAACACTCCTAGGAAGATGATTTTATGGACTACTTTGGGAATTAATCGGTTAGTTTTCAAGATTTGGCAAGAATTTGTAGATGAAAGGTTGAAGAGTTTTTCTCCTTTGCTCCCAAGAAGTTTCGGCCAAGACAAGGCTGAAATGAAGAGCTCTTGGTCAAAATTACACTTTAAATCAAGTAAGGTAAGTTTGGTCAAAAGTTAGGCAAGGTTGGTCCAACCAAAATTGGACACTTGGCACTTTGTCTTGCTAGAGTTATCTTCTTGTCTCCTCAGTATTAATTCATCTAGGTAACCTCCAATTATCTCCTAACACCTAGTCCTTAAATCCCTATATGCAATATTTAACCGAATCGGCCGAATTTCTCTCACTTAATGCACTAGCGGGTCCCACGTCCAAAATACGTTCCAAATTTCTCACGAACTACCTTATACTAGAAAAATGATTTTAAAACTATATTTACTGATAAAATGTTGATAAAAGTAATATAATAAAGAAAATAAAAAAAAACGGGTGCACAGGAATAAAATAATAAATAAATAAATAAATTTTTTTTTTTCTGGGTTCTCACACTCTCTCCCCCTTAAAGAATTTCGCCCTCGAAATTGCTCACCTGGGTTACTAAATAGCTCAGGGTATTTCTTTTGCATCTCTTCCTCCAACTCCCAAGTTGCCTCTTCTATTCCATGATTTCTCCACAAAACCTTCACTAATGGAATTTGCTTATTCCTCAGTTCCTTAATCCTCCGATCGAGTACTTGTACAGGTCTTTCTTCGTAAGTAAGTGCCTCATCTAACTCAATCTCCTCTGGTCGCACAACGTGGGTTGGATCAGGATAGTATTTTTTCAGCATCGAAACATGGAAGACGTCATGAATCCGAGATAAACTTGGCGGCAACTCGAGTCGGTACGCTACCTTCCCAACTCGTTGGAGAATTTTGTAAGGCCCCACGAACCGTGGTTGAAGTTTCTTTCCTCTACCCGCAGTGACGCTTCGTAGTGGTGTGATTTTAAGGAAAACACGGTCTCCCACTTCGAACTCCAAGTCTTTCCTTTGGTTATCTGCGTAGCTCTTTTGTCGGCTTTGAGCTGTTTGGAGTCTTTGACGGATCAATTTAACCTTCTCTTGTGCATCCTCCATCCAAGGAATGGTTGTTGGATCTAGAGCTTTCTTTTCCCCTACTTCATCCCAATAAATGGGCGAACGACACTTCCGTCCGTAGAGAGCTTCATATGGTGCCATTTGAATGGACGAATGGAAACTGTTATTGTAGGCAAACTCTACCAAAGTCATATGTTGACCCCAATTACCCCCAAAATCCAGAATACAAGTCCGTAACATATCCTCGAGGGTTTGAATGGTTCGCTCTGACTGTCCATCCGTCTGGGGGTGATAAGTGGTACTAAGGTTGATTTTGGTCCCCAAGTTCTCCTGAAACTTTTGCCAAAACCGCGATACAAAACGAGGATCTCGGTCTGAAACTATACTCACTGGAACCCCATGCAACCTCACAATTTCATTCAGGTACAACCTAGCCAACTTATCCATGGAATCCTTCACATTCACGGGTAAGAAATGAGCCGATTTGGTCAACCGATCAACGATCACCCAAACGGCATCATGTCCTTTCTGAGTTCTTGGCAGTCCAGAAACAAAGTCCATCGTGATATTTTCCCACTTCCATTCAGGTATCTCAAGAGGTTGTAACAGTCCAGAGGGTTTTTGGTGTTCAGCCTTGACTTGCTGGCAAATCAGACAGGTTTGGATATATTGAGCAATCTCCCTCTTCATCTTATCCCACCAGTACAACCGTCGCAAGTCTTGGTACATCTTATTACTACCAGGATGGATCGTGTATTTCGATCGATGGGCTTCCTCTAAAATTTCTCTTTTCAGGTTTTCATTATTGGCTACCACTACTCGGTTCCTATACCTTAAAATCCCTTCAGGACCCAAATTGAAGTCAGGTAGTGCTTCCTTTTCCACCTTTTCCTTCCACTTTTGTACCATCGGATCCTTCTCTTGGGCTTCTTTAATTCGATCGAGAATAGCAGATGTCACCCGAATATTCCCAAAAGTTATTTGTTTGCATCCCAGTCTAGGGTTCCACTCGCTAGCTGCTCCTAACATTTCCCACTCCTTGACCATTAACCCTGCTACTTGAGCCTTCCGACTTAAGGCGTCCGCTACTACGTTAGCCTTACCGGGATGGTAGTTGATCGTGCAGTCATAATCTTCTAAGAGTTCCATCCACCGGCGTTGCCTCATATTCAACTCTTTTTGGGAGAAAAGGTATTTAAGACTCTTATGGTCTGAATAAACCTCAAAGGTAACCCCGTAGAGATAGTGTCTCCACTTTTTCAGAGCAAAGACCACAGCAGCTAACTCCAAGTCATGGGTAGGGTAGTTTTGTTCATGGGTTTTCAGTTTCCTAGAGGCAAAAGCAATCACGTTCTTGTTTTGCATTAACACACACCCTAAGCCTTCCCTCGAAGCATCGGTATAAACAGTAAAACTGTCTTTCCCATTTGGTAAGGCCAAAACAGGAGCCATGGTTAACCTTCGCTTCAACTCCTGAAAACTGGTTTCACACCTAGTATCCCACACAAAACGGCTATTTTTCTTCGTTAGATCGGTTAAAGGGCCGGCCAGTTTGGAAAAGTCTTTAATAAAGCGTCTATAGTACCCAGCCAACCCTAAGAAACTGTGAATCTCAGTGGGGTTTTCTGGCCTCTTCCATTCAGCCACTGCCTCTACTTTCGCGGGATCCACTGTAATACCTTCTTTTGAAATCACATGTCCCAAGAAAGAGATTTTCTCCAACCAAAATTCACACTTACTAAATTTGGCGTATAGCCGATGATCTCTTAGGGTTTGTAACACTAGCGTCAAATGCTGCTCATGTTCCTCACGGGTTTTAGAATAGACCAAGATGTCGTCAATAAACACGACAACAAATCGGTCCAAGTAGGGTTTGAAAACCCGATGCATCAAATCCATAAAGGCGGCAGGGGCATTGGTCAACCCAAAGGGCATGACTGCAAACTCAAAATGCCCATATCTAGAATTGAAAGCAGTCTTGGGTACATCTTCTTTCTTAATAAGCAACTGATAGTAACCCTGTCGGAGATCTAACTTGGAAAAGACCACCGCGCCTTGCAACTGGTCAAACAGTTCATCGATATGGGGAAGTGGGTATTTGTTCTTAATGGTCATATTGTTTAATCCCCGATAATCGATACACAATCTTAAAGTTCCATCCTTCTTCTTAACAAATAGTACCGGAGCCCCCCACGGAGAGCCACTCTCCTGAATAAACCCACGCTCCAACAGGTCTTGCAACTGTAATTTCAACTCCTTGAGTTCAGCAGGTGCCATTCGATAGGGGGTCTTAGAGATATGTGATGTCCCCGGTAACAGGTCAATCTTAAACTCTATCTCTCTCTCCGGAGGTAAAGTTACTAATTCATCAGGAAACACATTCGGATACTCACTTACTACAGGCACATCTTCAACCCTCAACTTATCAGTAGGAGTGTTTATAAGAAAATCTAGGAACCCTTGGGCCCCTTTACACAGAAATTTCCTAGCCCGAATACCCGAAATCAATGCAGATGAGGCTAAACTACCCCTTATATCGAGCCTTAGGGTTGCCTCCCCCGGTATACGAAATTTCACTATTTTTCTCTTACAATCAAGTTGTGCATCGTACTTAGCTAGCCAGTCCATACCCAATATAACGTCGTACCCCTTAATAGCTAAACTTATAAGATTCCCCAAAAGCTTCCTCTCTCCTACCCAAATTTCGCAATTTGTATACATCAAACCAGTAATCAAACGTTGGTCCCCCGTAGGAGTACTAACTTCTAAGTCATAAGGCAAGCTAACAGGGGTTATATCAATGCCGTACATAAAATCGGGGTTAACAAAGGAATGGGTAGCACCAGGGTCGACCAAAATCCTAGCTAGACGATGAAAAACAGGGATCGTACCTTCTACAACCCCAGAGGAATCAGGGACTTGTTGTTGCTCAAGGGAGTAAACCCGAGCTGGCACCTTTGGCTTTGTCCCTTCTACCTTGGACTGTCCCGAGTTAGCCTTCGACGACTGGGTGGTTACTCTAGCCTCCCGAGGTAACACCGGACAGTTAGCTATTTGATGCTCCGCACTCCCGCAGCGCAAGCATTTCCTTTCTTTCCTCCAACAGTTGTCCTCAGTGTGGTTTGGTTTCCCACAAAATCCACAGGGTCCGCGTGGTAACTGAGGCCGAACTTCCTTGTGAGACGCTTCTCTGCGGGCCCCGTCCATTGTGACCACCCCTCGGCGGAGTCCCTCGTGTCATCCCCGGTTGCCTTCCTCCCCCGGCTCCTCTTCCAAACTTGGGAGGGGTCCCTTTATCCCCTTGGGTCGAACTACTCGCAGAGAACCCCCGTTTTTTCACCTGAAAGTTCCTTACTTGAAGCCTGGCATTTTCAACTCGCAAAGCTTTCTCCACAGCGTCACTAAAGATATTGATCTGGGCTACCGCCAGATCCTTTTGAATTTCCACATTGAGCCCTTGAATAAAACGCCGAACTCTCCTTTGCTCCGTTAGAATGAGTTCAGGGGCAAACTTAGATAAACGAGTAAACTGGCTCTCGTACTCAGCCACCGATTGAGTCCCCTGGCGGAGTCTAATGAACTCGTCCTCCTTCTTTTCCTGGACTAGAGGGGGAAAGTATTTCGCATTGAAGTCCCTCACAAAGTTTACCCATGTTCTTGGGGTTTGTTCCCGGTCCCACTTCATTCGTATCACGTTCCACCAAGAACGCGCGGCCCCTTCCAGTTGGAATACAGCGAAAGTAACCTGTCTCTCTTCTGAATAGTGTAGGGCGGCAAAAATATCTATCATTTTCTCTAACCATTTTTCGGCCACGTCTGGATCTGGCCCTCCCAGAAATTTTGGCGGAGAAAACTTCTGAAATCTCTCTAGGGCCCGATCTTCACTCTCTACTACATGGCCAGGGTTCCCAGGTTGCTGGATAGGAGGTTGGCCCTGCTGTTGCACTACGTGGGCTAACAGGTCGGTCATTTGCTGCATAGCAGCAGCTATCTGGGCATTAGGGTCAACCCTAGGTTCAGGATTTGGTTCAGTCGTGGTATCCCTAGTACCCTCGTCAGTTGTGGGTTGCCTAACCCCGCGCCCGCGGCCTCGTCCACTACGAGTGCCTTCCATTGTTCTAATGTCACTCTAAAGTCGAGGTACAAAATAATATTAAAAGTGCATATAAATATAGTCATATAAGCATGATCGAAGAACCAAAATAAACACCACATAAGATATGTATACACATAGAACAGTTATACACAGAACACATAACGGTGACAAACAGTCATACATGAGCAGTCAAGCAAATATATACAAAAGTACTCCCGTGAAGCCAAAAGAGGGTCTGTCAAGATACACTGTACAACCTAGGTCCCAAAAGATACAACACAGCTAACCAAAAGCTTTTCCTAGGTATCCCTCACACGGGATCAAAACAAGGCTCAAAAACCCTAATCTAGTCCTCAACGGAGCCAACCGACTCCCCCCCCCGAGCTAGAGCTAGGGGCGCCTCCCTGACCTGGAGCTCCGCCACCTGGAACTCCCCCTGGCGCATTGGCGCCAATCACTCCCTGGATGAGTGCCCCACACTCATCGATAATAGCGCCGGACCGGTCTCTCACCTCCCGGACTACCCTAGTGAGGCGGTCGTTAACCACCTGCAACTGCTCTCTCAGAGCGTTCGTCCTCTCCTGCTCCATGGCCACGTTCCCCTGGAGCTCCCCAATCCTATCGGCCTGCATCCGCGTGATGCCCCTAAGCCTAAGGGTCTCAGTGCGCTCCCTGGCGGCGGCACATCTAAGCCTCCGTCGCTCAGCAAGCACTGCCACAACCACGTGGTCCGCGTAAGAATAAAACTGGCAACGCCTACAGCGGCGGGTTCGGCTAGCGGTATACCACAGCCGAATCGGACCTCCTGGTCTCTCCTGGTAGTCAATAACCCGTGGGTGCCTCTGAGGTGGCTCGTCTCCGCCCGCTCCACTAGTGCCGGCCATAACCTACAAAGAGAGCAAAGGTTTATAGCTTAGACAATATATTCATACTTAATGGCATCTAAGGACCAGGTTTGGGGTTCGCCCAGGGTAATTCTAACCTAGGCTCTGATACCACCTGTGACAGCCCCACCTTCCCCTAAGGCGTACCAAAGGGGTTAGCGGACTGCCTGCCCAGCTCTCGCCAGGACTACTAAAGCGGTAAAACATTAATTCAAGTCGTTCGGGAAACTACTAACGCGCTTAACCCAACCATCAATCAAGAAACGGAAAACAAAAGTTAAAACGTAAAGTGAATAGTGACTGCCACGTCACAATCAGCCAGAACCCAATCAAATGCAAATAACTGCTTACAATCCCGGAAAGGAATATATATACAAGCCAAGTAGAATACATGGAAGATGAATACCCACACACTGTTACCAACCACATTTGTATGATTACAAGCCAAAAGGAAACATGTAAATCCAAGTACAATCAAGTTGCCAACTATTGAGGAGCTATACAAAATCTCTCAACTAGCTCTACTCAACTCATCTTCAAACTCAAAAGTCCAAAAGGTAAATCCCTGTAAGGAAAACAAAATTCACGGAGTGAGCTTTCGCCCAATGAGGTACCATCACCAAAATATACCAGGATCACATAAACACAAGAATATTCAGTCCAAATACGCACGTCAAGTAAGTAAAATCAACAACACCCAAGTGTAGGGAATAAAAGGATACGGATGGCTCTCAAGAGCCCTTTTCCTCTTTTGCCATGCTTGATCTCATCTCATTGACTCTCCGTCAATGTATACCAGGTAATCATGACCGTAGACTCCTCTTTACTCCAATTATCCGTCCACCTCACTTTCCCCTTACCGGGCCCGAACACCAAACAGTACAGAATTGGTATTACTCGAGTATACCGGAATCAAGGGTCTCATACCCAAAGATTCCCAACTACAGTCCCCATGGCTTGTCAAATGTCCCCGACCAAGTCCTTACTGGCTCGAGTCCATTGACTTCCAATGAGGTAGAGCTCAGAGTGAACAGTAAAGTTGGTATCCAAGCGATACCAAATCCAGTATAGTCAATAATATTCAAGTAATATCATAAACAGTCAAGTAAGCTTAGTATAATACCCAGTCAAGGAGGCTAGAGAGTACGAGAGTGGTAAAGTACACCCTCGCCTCACCTAGCTCAAACAATCATCACAACTAGTCCAAACCACAGAATTCACGTACAAGAAAGCCACGGAATAACAAACATGTGAGTAGTACACTCACCAAGTTTAACAAAGAAATTTCACAAGTTTTCGCCCGACGTGAGCCTCGGATCACCGGCACGCCCTATAACAATCAAGAAAGTACAATGAAAACTCAAACACAAGTCGAATACCTTTTTCTAGGAACTATTAAGGCAAGACCCAAATATAGCTTGGAAATGAAAAATACATAACATTTAGGGTTAAAAGGAGAAACAAACCCAAAACCGTTCATTTCTAATCCATCTCAACCCAACTCACAAGAATCTAATACCCTAGACACTCGGACAGCATTTCCCCTAAAATTTCAGCTTTTCCAACCTGCAAGACAACCAATAAAACTATCCAACACAACCACAAGCACCCAAACAAGTCATAAGCCATTCAATATACTTCATTAGGGTCACAATACCCTTCAATGATAGCCAATTAGAAGTTCAACAATCAACTCTAGAAAACCCCCAAATTGAAACCCTAAATCTGAAATTTTCCGCACAAGCGGAAATTTCCCGCAATTCTCTCCAATTAACGCACAAGAGAGCTATAAAACACCATTTGGAACCATCAATTCAAGCTCAATCATAATCAATCATGGAAAACAGAAAAATTCCAAGAAAAATCAGAAAATTAGGAAACTTCACTCCAATCCACCAAATCTTCCGGAAAATCACGTATATAACTACCATAAGGCACCAATTGGCCAAAATTAAAACCAAAAGATGAGTTCCAAGCAAGATACCTTAGTTCTTCAAGAAAGGTTGTAGCTTGTGAGGTTTTCTTCCAAACCAACACCACTAAGTTCTTCAAACACTCCTAGGAAGATGATTTTATGGACTACTTTGGGAATTAATCGGTTAGTTTTCAAGATTTGGCAAGAATTTGTAGATGAAAGGTTGAAGAGTTTTTCTCCTTCGCTCCCAAGAAGTTTCGGCCAAGACAAGGCTGAAATGAAGAGCTCTTGGTCAAAATTACACTTTAAATCAAGTAAGGTAAGTTTGGTCAAAAGTTAGGCAAGGTTGGTCCAACCAAAATTGGACACTTGGCACTTTGTCTTGCTAGAGTTATCTTCTTGTCTCCTCAGTATTAATTCATCTAGGTAACCTCCAATTATCTCCTAACACCTAGTCCTTAAATCCCTATATGCAATATTTAACCGAATCGGCCGAATTTCTCTCACTTAATGCACTAGCGGGTCCCACGTCCAAAATACGTTCCAAATTTCTCACGAACTACCTTATACTAGAAAAATGATTTTAAAACTATATTTACTGATAAAATGTTGATAAAAGTAATATAATAAAGAAAATAAAAAAAAACGGGTGCACAGGAATAAAATAATAAATAAATAAATAAAATTTTTTTTTTCTGGGTTCTCACAAACATTCAACATCTCAAGTACAAAGATCAAAGCCATGTAATAGCACATAAGTGAGTAGTACACTCACCAAGCTAGCACAATGTGGTTTCAAACACTTTAGTCAAAAGAACGTTGTGCAACACCGTCACGCCCTAAAAACATGCAAACAAATACAATGAGACTCGATAACGAGTCATAAACCAAGGCCAAACATGACCCCAATAAGGTTCCATAAACATTTACAAACAATAGAGGAAACCAGAAATTAAGGGCTTTAACTAAGGCCTTGATATGAAAACCGGATTTGACCTCATAATGCGGTAATGGCACAACTCTCACTAAAATTATCGGATGGGGATGTAAGACCCACCATTTCGAAGCCAAGAAACAGAACTACAACAATGTAGAAGGTCACTCAATCCAGTTCCTAACACAACTAGGTCAAATATACGAAATACTATACCAGAATTCCCAAAACAGGTTTGCAAAACGCAGAACACTGTAATCGGTATATCTCAGTCCATACAAGTCCAAATGCCGAAATTCCAAAGGCATATGTTAGCTAAGACATTCAGCTACATTTCATCAGAAGAAACCAACTTCAAAATCCAAACCAATTCCAGTCAAAATAGCCAAATACAAACTCAGTTTTCGCATTCTGATCAAAGCAGAACAGCTACAGTAATTTCGTCATAACTCACTCTACACTCATCCAAATGCCCTGAAATTTGGCAGGAACCTCCTACTCATCAATACCTACAACTTTCATGTTTTGAGAAAAGTCCAATTCGGCCTCTAACCCTATGATCCAAAACCGGACAGAATTGGGAAAAATATGAACCCTAACTTTTCATTTTCCATCCAAATCCAAAATTGATTACATTTTCTTATCCAATACACCTCATAGAGCCATTATCAGCCATTACCATTCATCATACAAGGCCACAACATCCCATTCATATTAAACCAGAAAAATTCCCAATAAAATAAAAAAATCACCAAAACTCTTCAAATCAAGAAATAAATCATATATTCCTTCACTCATGCCACCATTAAGCATAATATAACCATCATTAGGTTTAGGGGAGAGGTTGTAGCATCACTTACCAAGAAACAAGGGAAAGAGAGATTGTGGACACCTTTGCTCTTCAAAACAACTTCACTACAACCCTTACTAGCACTAGAAGATATGATTTTATGGAGTGGAATCTTGTTTATTCGGTTGATTTAGATGATTTGCTAGTAGAAAGCTTGAAGATTGAAGAGTTCTTCTTCTTGCAAAAGAGTGAGAGAGAGCCGGCCAAGGAGAAGGAAAAATGAGGAAATTTTGTGAATTTTTGATATTTAATCCTTTGGTCAAAAAAGTCAAGAAAGTGAATAGTAATTCTTAAAGTCCAACCAATGAGATTGTGACACTTGTCACACTCATTAAATGCATTCCTATCTTTCTTTTCTCTCTCACATCAATCACTTCACACACACTACTTATCTCTTAACACCCGATAAATTTTTCACAGTATCCGAAACTTAACCTTATTGGCCGAATTTTTCTGAACTTTTCGCACTAGTGGGTCCCACGTCCAATATAGATTCTTAATTTTCTAAAAATTCACCAATGCTAGAAAAATCATCTTAAAACTATAACTGCTCATAAAATCCACTAAGAAAATATTTCTAAGCCAGAAAATGCAGAAAACATGCAATTAAGGGGAAATAAACCCTAGGAAAATAATTAGGGTTTTACGGGTTCTCACACCTTGCATTAGTAATTATTTGGCAAGGCATACGACTAGTAGTCGAGCCTCACATGTGCATTTTGTTTACTCGATTCTAGATGTGAAACCTTCAATTGGTTTACTTTGATTATTTTAGGGTTTCTTGGCGATTAAAGCCAATCCGAAGTGAAAACTTTTGAGGTATCTGTACTTGAACCGGTGAGTGTACCACTCCCCTCCATTGCTGTTTAACTTGATTTCTGCTCTGCAATCTGTTTAATTTGTTTGAGACGAGGGTGTACTTTATCACACTCGTTCTCTTGTCTGTTCATATGCCAATTTTGGTGTCAATCTGAATCTGTATCTGTATCTGATATCTGTATCTGTATCTGTATCTGTTCGGACGTCGTTTGGAAACTTGTAACCAACGACCTTTCTGTGACCTACGAGCTCAAATCCTGTGGCTAAGTTATTCGAGTCGGGCCGGCAAGGGCCTGGACGATTAGATAACGAACCACGGTAGTCTGTTTTGGGATCTTTGGGTATTGAGACCCTTGATTCCGGTATACTCGAGTATTACCATTTCTGTTTCTGTTGAGGTGAGCGGGCCCGGTAAAGGGGTGTTTGGTGGACGGAATTTGGTGTAAAGTGGGATCTACGGACGTGTTGGTTCTATATACGTTGACGGAGAGTCAACCGGCTTGGATCAAGTACTGCGCTGGAAAGCTGGCTCCTGAGAGCCACCTGTATCCTTCCTATTTGAGTTCTTGTGTTTACCTGTCTTACTTTATAGCGAGCATGTGTATCTGGTTTGTATAACGTGAAATACCTGATTTTTCTGCTACATGTTTGGTACCTCATTGGGCGTAAGCTCACCCCCTCCTCGTTATCTTTGTTTCCTTACAGGAACCTCTTTTGGAAATCATGATTTTGAGAAGCGAGTTGAGCTAGTTAGGAAATCTTTTGTTCTTTTGTATAGCTCCTCGAGAATGAGCAAACCCTAAATGTATTTCGTTTCACTGGTTCCATTTGAATTGTAAACCTAGCGACATGTATATATGAAAGCGTTTTCTCCATGTTTAAGCTTGGCGGTCTTCAATCGTTCATTTCTCTTGGGTCCTATCTCGCGTAATATCGGATTTGTGTGATTCAACTCCGTAGTCCTGGCGAGAGCTGGGCAGGCGGTCCGCTGAACCCTTTGGTTCGCCTTAGGGTGAGGTGGGGCTGTCACATCCTCAACCCTAACAAGTGGTCTGGCTAGATGCCGATCGAATCGACTTCGTAGGTGCACTCGGCTCCTCCTCAGGAGTGCCAGAAACGTCAAGGACCGCAGGCACTTGACCCTCTTCGGCCAAGTCCTGAATCACATCATCCACCAGAGCCTCGCACTCAGTCAGGATATGGTCAGTCACTTTCGAATATCTCCAACCACTCGCATAAGGCGTCCAATAGTCGCCTGAGCCTGCTCGCGGAAGGCATCAGTCCGCTGCTGCTCCTCCAAAACCGAGGCCTCCAGCTCTCGGATCCGGACTCCCTGAACTCGGAGAGCAGTTTGGAGACGCTCTATCTCCGACTGGCACCTACAATTGGCGCTACCCAATCGTCTCCGTTCATCGTCCATTGCGAGCACTACCCGATCGGGATAGGAGTAGGTCTTCTAGGAGTCGCAATGCCGGATCTTACGCGCTGGGGACCACCGATGCACTGGCCCATCGGGGCTCTCCTGGTACGTGAGCACGCTACAGACGGGCCCCTCCAGATATGGCTCGTCAGTAGGTGCGTCAATAGGTACGTCAGTAGGTGCGGGCTGAGACGGCCCAGCACCACCAGAAGCATCAGTACCCGCCATCACCTATGTTTGCAAGTAACATTGCAAAAGTAAGTACATGAGACATAGAAAACAAGCTCAAGAATAAAACCCTAGCCTATCGTATCAAGCACTCAATCTATCTAGATCAATTCACCCCTAGGCTCTGATAACACCTGTGACGACTCCATCTCCCCCTAAGGCGTACCAAAGGGTTCGGCGAACCGCCTGCCCAACTCTCGCCAAGACTCACTCACTCGTATCACGTGCATACATCCATAGACAATAAATAACATCGCAATTCAAACCTATAATGTACATCGATGCACAATCAAGATACAAAACCTCTATATGCCCAAACTGGTTCAAAATGTATACAATCCAAGTACAAATCATCCTAATCGAGTGATAGCACGAGTACAAGTCAAAAGTCAAAAGCATCAAGTCTATGCTAGTCTGTACAAATCTCATGCCTCGCTCGTACCCCTGTAAGGAAAATAAAACTAACGGTATGAGCCAAAATTCAGTGAAGTTCCAAATATCGAATTGGCCATCAAATAAAGTAATAACAGCGTGATAGTGAAATAGCGAGCAAACAAGTCAAATCAGAGAGATAACATTTCATATAGTCAAGGAATAAATGATTCACATGTCATATGTAAGGATACAGTGGCTCATATCTCGGCTCCACAACGGCTTGGTCGATTGGTAGTTGTACTCCGTCAACTTTCAAGTAGTAACTAGTCCAGTAAAACCCCACTTCACGTCAGTCTCCATCTACCGATCAACCCCCTTACCGGTGTGACAGCCCCACCTCCCCCTAAGGCGAACCAGAGGGTTCGGCGGACAACCTGCCCAGCTCTCGCCGGGACTCAGTCGATCACTTCAAGCAACCATTGGAATAACCATAAGAATAACATAATAACGATCCAATCTAAACAAAACTTATATACATAGATATCTTAAAAGGAAGTACAACCTTCGAGAATACAAAAGTTCTCAAGTCACCATACAACCAGCCCGTGCCAAGCACTAGGGCGAGAACCATTACAAAAGGAAACCAAGGGCTAGACCCAGCTAGTCTATACATGTTCTCGTCTTTGCTCGCCTTCCCCTGTTAAGGAAAACAAAACTAACGGGGTGAGCTATAAGCTCAGTGAGGTTCCGAACACATAGGTAACAAGAAGTTCAATGCATTCATTACCTATAACAATAATTCAACACCCAATTATAAAAGAAAGCGATAAACACATTCATTAAAAGGATACGTGCTCACAAGGAGCCATTCGGTCATTCGTTCGTTCATTCATTCTCCTTTCATTCCCTTATACCTTCAATCCTTTGAAAATGTATTTTTGTATATGTAAAACCCTCGTTCATTCATTCATTCGTTCATTCATTCATTCACCAGGCTCCACCAACCTCCACCAACCTACAAGGCAATACTCGAGTATACCAAACGTTCACCGTATACCAAACGTTCACCCAGGTCCCTAATCGTCCGACCGAGTCCGCTTCTGGCTCGAGACGACCGGTGACAAAGGGCAATGGCCAGTTCAGCCAAAAGGCTTACATTCATGCACAAATAACATTTCAATCAATCAATCGTTGAAAACTTCACAATCATTTAGGCCGAGTGCGATAAAGTACACACTTGCCTAGAAAACTCGTTTTAACATTCATTGAAAGCATTTAACATGTTATCAATCATTCATACCGGCCATATAATCATGAAACATAACAAACAAGGAACACTCACCTAATACACGCAAAATAACGTCCACTTCTCAATCACCAATGAAACCTAAAATTAAACAAAGGACACATTACAATCCATCTAGCATGATTTAGATGAAATCAAGAATTACCCGACTACTCACGAGTAAATGTATAAAATGACTTTTAAAGTGTAATGATGGCATTTGGATTCGTGGACGGGAATAACTAGGGTTCATAAATTAAATACAAAACTAACTCCAAAAAGGTTATTAAGTTTCCGACAGAAAATACTTAACTAGAACAATTTATAACCCAACTCGATAGACTAAGAAATATTGTTTTCGAATTTGTTCGCGTGGTTCAAGATCAACTCATTTTCAAAGAAATATTATAGGCTAAACGTCTTCACTACAAATCATGCGAAAGGAAGACAAAATACGTTAACTTCCACACTTAAAGCCTCGCTTAAAAATAATTCACTTGTATTCTTAGGAAAGGGCGTAAAGAACATTTGGGGTTTCAAACGGAAAAGATATCATGTATTAAAAGGGTAAAACGATCACATTATTTGCCAAGCGGAAAATACGAGTTTAAATAGAAACTCAACCCTCGAACCCTTATTAAAAGACCCGATGGCATTTTCAATGCAATACGTTCAACTTGACACAAAATACATTTCCAAAACCACTTGAACTTATTCACAATACAAGAAAATAAATGGACGACATGTCCCCTTAATGTTTACATTTTCACCCTACAATCCAAAAACCCATTATTCATAGTCATTAACCAATATCACATATACAATTATCAAGCAATACAACACACTCAATAAGGCTATAAAACCCCTCAATCAAAGATAAATAGAAACCAATAAGCCAATCCTAGAAAATCCCACAATTAAACCCTAGAACCGGAAATTCACACTACAAGCGGAAATTTTCCTAAAACAACCGCAAATAACATATAAAGAGTCCATTTAACACAATAACAATCCATCAATTCAAGTCCAATCCATGACTTTCATATAAAATCAAATAAATCCCAAATAAATTAGAAAATGGTCCAACTTGACCTAAACCCAAGAAATCATCCACAATATAGAATCTTTAACCTTCACAATCCATCAATAAACCATTATACGAACAAAACAATAATTTCCTTAGCAACTCACCTTGCAACAACTCAAGCAAAGGTAGGAACTTAAGACTTTCCCTTTAAAAGCAACTCGACCAAGAGCTTGTACCCAAATTAGATAAGAAATTAATCGGAGCAATTTGCAAAACAAACGGTTAAATCTCAAGCTTGGAGTAGAAATTTGAAAGAGCTTTTCTTGTTTTCTCTCTATGAAGCTCGGTTGAGCAGGGAACAAAAATGAAGACAAAAGCAACCAAAACCAAGATATTTATGAAGGAAACAGCCGGTCAAAGCTTCTGACCGGCTGTGACACGTCACAATCCGGCCTGATTTCCGGCCGGATTCCTGGCCGGATACAGGGCAGTAGCTACGACCATTTTTTTTCAAAACTGCACAACAATCCGGCCATCAATCCGGCCAAGAACTGGCCGGATTTCCGGCCGGATTCGGCCCTTCAGCCTTTTCGAAAAATTTTCCCTCTTTTCCAAGTTTGATTGCCACGCTCAATCGTACTTCTAACACATACAAATACATACATATCTCACACATAATTGCACATAACAACAAGGCCTTCTTTTGATTTAAAACGAGTAGGTGACAAATCGTCACTTAAACGGGAAACGAGGAAAAACCAAACACGTAGAAAATATGAAAAGTTTAGGGTTCTCACAATCTCCCCTCCTTAAGAAATTTCGCCCTCGAAATTTGACCTTCATTTGCCTTAGACGAGTCCGGGACTGTTTGGTTATCCAAAGCGTAAGCTTTTGCCGGTACACTCGTTCGTTGTCCCCTTTCGTTCGCTTGTTTCGATCTAGCTCCATCTGGTTGTGGAGTACTACCTTCACGGGACTGTCTCCTCGGACAATTGCTCACTTGGTGCTCACTGCTTCCACAGATTAAACATTTCCGTCCTTTCCGCCAACAATCATCTTCGGTGTGGTTGGCCTTTCCACAATAGGCACAAGTCAGGTGAGAAGCCATCTTTTGGCTTTCTTGAAGAATTTCCTCAGGTCCGGTTTGGCTCCCTTGAGTAGACCTTTTATCTACCGCCCCTATTGTCCATGGTGGGTAGGACAAAAAATTTGTTTTCTGCGTTTTGGAAGGGACTATCGATTCACTTGGTTCCTCACTCATACTACCAGCTACACCTCTTTTCCGAGTTTGGGAGGCTTTTACTTGTGCCTTTGCATTCTCGATTCGTTGAGCTTTTTCAAGAGCCTCCGTAAAGGTATTCACTTGCGCCACCGCTAACGCCTCCTGGATGTCCAAGTTCAATCCTTGTATGAACCGTCTTACTCGTCGCCGTTCGGTGGCTACCAGTTCCAAAGCAAACTTGGATAACCGCGTAAATTTCGTTTCATATTCGGCCACACTTAGCGTTCCCTGGCGTAGCCCAATAAACTCCTCTTCTCTCCTCTCTTGGACCAAAGGTGGAAGGTACTTTTCGTTAAATTCTCTTATGAAGTTCGCCCACGTCCAAATAGTCTGCTCTCTTTCCCACTTTGCTCTAACTACGTTCCACCATGATCGGGCCGGTCCCTCAAATTGAAACACTGCAAAGGTCACTTGCCTTTGCTCAGGGTAGTTTAGGGCTGTAAAAATATTAACCATGGCCTCTAACCATTGTTCGGCCATATCTGGATCAGACCCTCCAAGAAATTTCGGAGGATTAAACTTCTGAAACCTTTCTAAAGCCCGATCCTCTCCTATTTCAGGGTTCTGGGGTTGGTTCGCAGGTATTTGACCTTGTTGGTCCACCAACCTTGCCAAAATGTTTGTCATTTGTTGCATCGCCGCTGCCATTTGGTCTCCGGCTTCAACCCTCGGTCCTTGTACTGGTTCCGCCGATGTTTCCCTTTCTGCCCTTGGTTCCTGGGTTCGCTTAGCGCCACGGCTACTACCACGTCCGCGACTACGTCTTCCGTCCATAGATATTGTTTTCCTTTCTCTCTCTCTCTTTTTTTTTTCAAAAGTAATTTCAAGAATAAATGCAATAAGGTGACTCAAAGTAACCAAAATTGAGGCACCAAGTACACAAGTAAACATATATGCACATAGCACTCCACATATCAAGAAAATAGATGATCCATTACACAAGTACGTATCAAGTCAGGCAATTATTCATATACACACATATACATCAATGGACGTCATGTACTAAAAAGATACGGGTGAATCAAACAAGGAGGTGATGTGTCATCCCAGTCTCGGCTAAGGTAACCCCGTCCGGTCCCTCACGTCCCTTACTATTCAACCCAGATATCCCTTAACCTCTTGTACTCATTCCAGTCGAACAAAGCCTGTTCATGTTCCCACAATACAAGTCTCAAATACTTAACACCGTCTCAACTCTGAAGTACTCGGGTACGAGAATCCGAAATAAGATAATTCGCCTCTCGGGCTGGCCAGTCCAAAGAGTAAACCATCTACAATCGAAATTCCTACCAGACGTACCTATCTATGGTCCTCAAATACCACAAGACAATTTAAGGCCTATAACGTTCACAGTTCATAGCTTATACTCGAACGAGTACTTAATCCTTCATACTTATTCACCACTCAGTCCAGGCTCACTCCGCGCAGAGACCACGCGAAGCAGGCTCTGATACCAACTGTGATAGCCCCACCTCCCCCTAAGGCGAACCAGAGGGTTCGGCGGACCGCCTGCCCAGCTCTCGCCGGGACTCAGTCAATCACTTCAAGCAACCATTGGAATAACCATAAGAATAACATAATAACGATCCAATCTAAACAAAACTTATATACATAGATATCTTAAAAGGAAGTACAACCTTCGAGAATACAAAAGTTCTCAAGTCACCATACAACCAGCCCGTGCCAAGCACTAGGGCGAGAACCATTATAAAAGGAAACCAAGGGCTAGACCCAGCTAGTCTATACAGGTTCTCGTCTTTGCTCGCCTTCCCCTGTTAAGGAAAACAAAACTAACGGGGTGAGCTATAAGCTCAGTGAGGTTCCGAACACATAGGTAACAAGAAGTTCAATGCATTCATTACCTATAACCAATAATTCAACACCCAATTATAAAAGAAAGCGGTAAACACATTCATTAAAAGGATACGTGCTCACAAGGAGCCATTCGGTCATTTGTTCGTTCATTCATTCTCCTTTCATTCCCTTATACCTTCAATCCTTTGAAAATGTATTTTTGTATAAGTAAAACCCTCGTTCATTCATTCATTCGTTCATTCATTCATTCACCAGGCTCCACCAACCTCCACCAACCAACAAGGTAATACTCGAGTATACCAAACGTTCACCCAGGTCCCTAATCGCCCGACCGAGTCCGCTTCTGGCTCGAGACGACCGGTGACAAGGGGCAATGGCCAGTTCAGCCAAAAGGCTTACATTCATGCACAAATAACATTTCAATCAATCAATCGTTGAAAACTTCACAATCATTTAGGCCGAGTGCGATAAAGTACACACTTGCCTAGAAAACTCGTTTTAACATTCATTGAAAGCATTTAACATGTTAACAATCATTCATACCGGCCATATAATCATGAAACATAACAAACAAGGAACACTCACCTAATACATGCAAAATAACGTCCACTTCTCAATCACCAATGAAACCTAAAATTAAACAAAGGACACATTACAATCCATCTAGCATGATTTAGATGAAATCAAGAATTACCCGACTACTCGCGAGTAAATGTATAAAATGACTTTTAAAGTGTAACGATGGCATTTGGATTCGTGGACGGGAATAACTAGGGTTCATAAATTAAATACAAAACTAACTCCAAAAAGGTTGTTAAGTTTCCGACAGAAAATACTTAACTAGAACAATTTATAACCCAACTCGATAGACTAAGAAATATTGTTTTCGAATTTGTTCGCGTGGTTCAAGATCAACTCATTTTCAAAGAAATATTATAGGCTAAACGTCTTCACTACAAATCATGCGAAAGGAAGACAAAATACGTTAACTTCCACAGTTAAAGCCTCGCTTAAAAATAATTCACTTGTATTCTTAGGAAAGGGCGTAAAGAACATTTGGGGTTTCAAACGGAAAAGATATCATGTATTAAAAGGGTAAAACGATCACATTATTTGCCAAGCGGAAAATACGAGTTTAAATAGAAACTCAACCCTCGAACCCTTATTAAAAGACCCGATGGCATTTTCAATGCAATACGTTCAACTTGACACAAAATACATTTCCAAAACCACTTGAACTTATTCACAATACAAGAAAATAAATGGACGGCATGTCCTCTTAATTTTTACATTTTCACCCTACAATCCAAAAACCCATTATTCATAGTCATTAACCAATATCACATATACAATTATCAAGCAATACAACACACTCAATAAGGCTATAAAACCCCTCAATCAAAGATAAATAGAAACCAATAAGCCAATCCTAGAAAATCCCCAAATTAAACCCTAGAACCGGAAATTCACACTACAAGCGGAAATTTTCCGCAAACAACCGTAAATAATGTATAAAGAGTCCATTTAACACAATAACAATCCATCAATTCAAGTCCAATCCATGACTTTCATATAAAATCAGATAAATCCCAAATAAATTAGAAAATGGTCCAACTTGACCTAAACCCAAGGAATCATCCACAATATAGAATCTTTAACCTTCACAATCCATCAATAAACCATTATAACAACTCAAGCAAAGGTAGGAACTTAAGACTTTCCCTTTAAAAGCAACTCTACCAAGAGCTTGTACCCAAATTAGATAAGAAATTAATCGGAGCAATTTGCAAAACAAACGGTTAAATCTCAAGCTTGGAGTAGAAATTTGAAAGAGCTTTTCTTGTTTTCTCTCTATGAAGCTCGGTTGAGCAGGGAACAAAAATGAAGACAAAAGCAACCAAAACCAAGATATTTATGAAGGAAACAGCCGGTCAAAGCTTCTGACCGGCTGTGACACATCACAATCCGGCCGGAATCTGGCCGGATTTCCGGTCGGATACAGGGCAGTAGCTACGACCATTTTTTTTCAAAACTGCACAACAATCCGGCCATCAATCCGGCCAAGAACTGGCCGGATTTCCGGCCGGATTCGGCCCTTCAGCCTTTTCGAAAAATTTTCCCTCTTTTCCAAGTTTGATTGCCACGCTGAATCGTACTTCTAACACATACACATACATACATATCTCACACATAATTGCACATAACAACAAGGCCTTCTTTTGATTTAAAACGAGTATGTGACAAATCGTCACTTAAACGGGAAACGAGGAAAAACCAAACACGTAGAAAATATGAAAAGTTTAGGGTTCTCACAACCGGGCCCGCACGCCACACGAAACACTGGTGGTAATACTCGAGTATACCGATTAGTCGAGGAGATAACACTCCACTCAACATTACAAATTACCTAGGGGTTCGTTATCTAATCGACCAGGCCCTTGCCGGCTCGACTCGATTAACTAGCCACAAGGTTTCTGGAATTCCATGTAGGATATATCTTATGGGCATATATAGCAAATCAAGTGCAATCGATGAACAGGTACAAATCATATTAGGGTAAGTGCGATAAAGTACACTCTTACCCTATCAAATCACTTATTTAACATGTAATCACATAGATCAAATATGAAACACATATTTCCAGTGCCATCGGATATTCAGAAGCACTCACCAAAAAGTAGTGCCTCAAGTAATCACGCCCGAATTATTCTCCAGGTTTGGAGTCCAAATTTGCGATAAAACTCAGTTTAAGAACTTTGAAACATGACTAAGATTTGAAACTTAGACATCTCGTTCAATAAGAATCAAGTAGTTGAAATTCGATTGGAGAATATTCGTGAAACACTTGCTCGCTTTTCAAACTGAAAAATTTTGTAGCATGTATACTTGGAAATAACGTTTGAGTCGAAAGTGCAAGGAAAACGGATTTATAGTGATTATTACTGCGTTTCCTAAGGGTACAAGTTTGGCTAGGTTCTAACGTATAACCCTCAATAAACAAAGTAGCAAATGTCCTAGATGGTTCAAGTGATATTCATTTACCAACTTTACTCAAGTCGCAAGTATATTTCTTTAGTTCTCGAGCGCAAATTTGGGCAGCACGCCCTTTGTATTTACCTAATTTTCCAGTCATTTATGACTTCATTATTTTCCTCAGCCAATCCCAAATTCATACACAATATAAATTCATCACAATAGCCATTCAATAGGCTCAAAGTCATTCAAGTACAAGAGTTAACTAGGAAAATGAACTTTTAACTATGAAACCAAAAGGCAGATTCGTCGTCATTTGGCGTATTGGACACAACCAATGCTACGCTTATCGGATTGGGTTACAATTTATACCGTTTTGAAGCTAAGACAAAGGGCTACACTTTTGATGAAGACCACTTAGTCCAAATTCTAGTGTAACCTAGTTAAATTCCCAATTCACAAAACCATATTTCGACTAATAGGCCAGTTAACCATGCTACCTTCAAATGGCCATATCTCAAGCTACCAAAGGCCGTTCAAGATGTTCTTGGAGGCGTTGGAAAGCTAAGGCATAGTACTAAAACTTTCATATTTTGGCTAGAAGCTAGTCGAGTACGTATCAAGTTGAACAAATGCAACCAACTTAGTGTACTGTCAAAACTGTCCACTGACTTTACACCTATGGCAGTCAAGGTATTTTCATCTTTTCACAGGCTACGTTGCTCCAATTGAACTGAAATTTTTTAGACAACCATAAAATATCATTATCTACAACTTTCATGTTTTGTACTAAGCCTAATTCAGCCTCTAACATAATGAAATGGAACCAGGCAGAACTGAAGCTACAATTTCCAGAAATCTGGGATTTTGTTATAGTCAAGCTATAATTCACATTTTTACCTTAAAACTATCACTACTTTCTCCTTTACAGGATTATATACCATATATACACA
Organism: Coffea eugenioides; assembly: GCF_003713205.1. Lineage (NCBI taxonomy): Eukaryota > Viridiplantae > Streptophyta > Magnoliopsida > Gentianales > Rubiaceae > Coffea > Coffea eugenioides. The sequence continues at coordinate 29,315,099 of NC_040037.1, forward strand.
TCATATAACACCTAACCCACAAGAAACCCTAACTCAAAAGTTATCCATCTAATCATCAAAACCATTTGAAACAAGCATCACGAGCACAATTCTAACATTAATACCCAACTTAATCATGATTAATGGAGAACGAAAGGTTGATTAGCCATTATACCTCAAGACAAGAGCTTGCAAGAATGATCCTCCACCTCTCCTTGAAATTTTTGGTTCCTTAAGCTTCCCAAGCTTCCAAACTAGTGATTAATCGGTTTAGTTTTTCTTGTTTGCACTCAAAAGGTTGGATTCAAGGTAGAAAATTGAAAACTCTCTTCACTCTCTTGCCTCTCCTTGCTCTCGGGCAAAACAGAAAGAAAATGGTGGAAAATGAACTCAAATGGAAGATAAGAAGGTGAGACTTTGGCTTGGTCAAGGAACCATAGGTGGCTGACATTTGTCACCACCAAAACCAACTAAAATTTTATTTTCTTTTCCTTGCATTTTGGGTCAATAATTTCGGTTCTAAGGCTGAGGATGAGGGAGATATTTTGCAAAAATATCAAGGGTATGTTGTGGTAGGAAAGTGGTGGTGAAGTGGTGGGTTCAATCGGTAGTGATCGATACCCGTCGGTTTGAGCCGATTTCTTAAATCGCGTATACTAGGGTTTTTACCTTCTATCACTAACTTATTATTATCACTTCTAATCATATAATATTTTCGCATCCAAAAGTCACTCTTACCTGCCAAATTTGATCCTCACTCCGTACCAAATAGTCACACTACGAAAAAACGTGAAAACCCTAATTCGCTCTAACTTGAAAATGGACAACAAAAACCCTTACTTCTATATTCATTTACACTTATTGTGGGATGATTGGGTAGTAGGGCCATCATAAATGAATAATTTCTAAATAAAAGGGCATTTTAAAGAAAAATATAAGGAATTTGCAAGTCCTCACAGTCAATGTTTCTTACCTAGGAGAAGGATTATAAAATATGTTCAAAAAAATTGAACTTAAGGTTTGGTTTTAATGTTTTTTAAAAGCAGTGAACATCCTTTTGAGCATAATAGTGTTCAAATTTTATATTTTTAATGATCTTATTGATGACTCCTTTTTGAAAAATGTTTTCAAGGGCCTAGTAGAGGCTACTATGCAAACCTTTTAAAGGTTGCACCATGCTTTTCAAATATTTTGAAATCAAAATTTGCAGAATTATACATGACCTAGAATGGTTTAAAACATCCATTGAAGAACTTGACCTTGAACTTAACCATTTTCCAAAAGCATTAAAGATGAAATTATAAGAAGGTAGAGGGACATTTTATTGTACAAATGAAAGGGGATAAAGGTTGAAAACCTATATTGAATATGGATTTAATACGCATGAGTCAGTTATAGACGTTAAGGATCCAACATTAGAAAGTCCAATAAGTAGATTGCCTAACTAGTGACTACAACTTTAAACAACTTCTACCACATCTCATTTATTTTTGATTGAGTCCTTCTGAAATCACTAGCATCTTCATTTTCTTGTTTTCTCAGTTTCGGTTGTCTTTTGAATCTTTGGTTTGTCATTGTCCTTGTAGGTAGCCATGGTTCCTCGCAAGTTTTAGGGGGTGAAAAAACTAAGTTATCTCTATTAAAGATCAACCTACGGTTATGGAAGATCATAAGCATATCAAAGAATGTTTCTTTACTCTCTTTCGTGTTTGATTTTTCTTTAAGATTGAGAATAATGTTAAGTTTTAAAGTGGGAAAGAGGAGTAGAAAACTACTCATGATTGTTGTACTCGTGTATGTGTTTTTGAATCTTGAGTGTCTGCTCAACTGATCATACTACGCGTTTTTGATTAAAGATCATTATTGAATTTTTTAAGCTTTTGCAAAAATTATTCAAATACTTCTAATATTGCTTCTTCTTGAATTCTAACTTAGCTTTCATTTATGATTGACCCATGATAATTTAGCACAATGAGTTGAGTGCTAGTTGTGTACTTGATGAACTTGGTGTTAATGTTGTCTCTGTTACGAATGTTTAAGTCTTTGAGAACTAACAGCCATGTTCTTGAGTGAATTGTGAATTCTTAAAATAAGATCATTTGAATTTAATCATTCAATACACCTTAGAACTTTCTTTTATTACACATTAGAAAATGTCTTAGACAGTGAAGCTTGATCTAGAAAATGGCAAAAGGCATTCTTTGAACCTTTGGAATTTTACTCTTTCACATTAAATCACTATTATCTCTTTTAAGTCATAATGTGAAGATTATCCATTCATTTCACTTTTTGACCAATATCTTAGACTAGCATTACATGCTTCAAAAGTATGATTTGAATTAAATTAATTCTTTATTGTCTAATTAGTAAAAACATTATAAATATTATGAGATGTCTACTAAAAACATAGAAGTTTGCATGATCTTAAATACATAACCATAAGGAACTTGATGAATATATAAACATACACATCCTATAGATTTTATGATGTAAATATAATTACTGTTTGATTTATGAGTTAATTGATTCCTCTCTTGATTTAAACTCTTCGATTGTTAATGTTATAATTGTTGAGATGATCATTTTGAAGTTTGAGATAGATTTTCAGTTGGCATTATTCATGAGATTGTCTTTCTTTTTTATTTTTATTTTCTCTAGAATGATCAAAGGTTAAGTTTCGGAGTAGTTGATAAATTCATAAAATACAAGTAAACATTGTTTTATCGTATATTTAATTCACTATCATATGATTTATGATATTTTGGGTGCAATCTCCTAACAAACACCATTAACAAGACCCATGGATTCGTTACAAGTTGGTTCTTCTCTGCTGTGAATCTAGTTGCCACCAAGGGTTCGAGTGTTATGTATCTTCACATTCTCATTATTTTCAAGTCAAGAGTAGCCACCAAGGAGTCGAGTGTTATCTATATTCACATCCTTATTGGTTCTGAGTCAAGAGTTCCAGTAACTTGTTCAAGTGAACCTTTAAATGTACAAAAAGCATTAACTCATGCAAAATGGAGGGTTCAATGGGACTTTGGATTCACTTGGAAAAAGGTCATCGAAAACATCCATTTGGGTGTGTAAAGTTGTATGGATGAATGTTCAAGCATCCTTGTGAAGAAGAAAATGTTATTCAAAGTAAACTTTTCAGATTCGTGATTCGATTCGTGACCCTCCATCCCATGAATCTCCTTGCAGATGCCATTGCAGTGGAGATCTGACTCAAACTTCTGCTTCAACTCTCGTGCCAATTTCATCGGACCAGTTAGAGTGTTTTCTACTTTTTTTCTATCTGTTTTTAATGTGTTTTCGTTTGCCGATTGTTAGTTTTGTTAGCAATTGCGTCATTTTCAATTAACCAGCCAATTTTCTTAGTTTTGGGCCACTTGTTTAGTCATTATCTAGAATAAGTGATGTAATCTATGTCTAATTAGGATTTGTCATAGATAAGTTAAGTAGATCCTAGTCCAATTTGGATTTGGGTTAGTTATGTTTTCTAGTCTATAAATAGGTCTTACTCTTAGTCATAATCGAAAGCATATTTTGATGAATAAAATTTGAGAGCTTTCTCTTAGTTTCTTGTGAACTATTCTTGAAAGCATCTCAAATGTGTCTTGGCATCTTCAACTGGACTTCACAATAAAGAATCGCACTTGATTGTGGCATCTTCTATCTTATACCAAGGTTCTTCAATTATTCTTTCACGTCAAGTTGAGATAATATTAAGTTTCGCGTGTTAGGGTACTTGTTGGGTCAATTTTTTTCACAACCCAGACTTGTCCATGAAATAATCCTGTGGCTTGCCTAGATGTCAGGTCTCGTTGTCCTCAGTGAGGTTCGTATCAGTTGACACTAGAGTTTTGGATTATGGTAACAAGTTATATCCCTTTTTTTAATGTTTGAGTCTAGTTTTTTGTCTTTGCATTGAGTCATTTTTGTCTCTTATTCAATTTCATGATTCATGTCATCTTGTCGATCCTGAGTTTTGCTTTCATAATTTGTATCATTTCTTGTGTTTCCTTGTTGGTTCGTAAATCTGTCGAAATTTCTTCCTTGTCTCGTGTCGCTTATAAAAAGTTTCCATCACAGTTCATCACTACTGTTCATCATCACTATTCATCTGTGGTTACTGTTCATTCAAAAAAAATTCTATTTGTTTGTTTTTGTTCATGATTCTATGGCTGTTTGAAATTGTTCATGATTGTTCAAACAAAAATAACAAAATTGTGCTTGATCTTCTTGAAATCTAGAAGTAAAGGCTACGTATGTTTATCAACAGCAAAAAGGAAACCAGCCACTTCTTGGAAAAAGGAAACAACCGCAACCTAACTTTCATTTCCTAATCCGAAATGATTTGCCTAATCCAGCCTAGTTTCACATTTCTTTCCTAAAAGAGGTTGGATTTGCACAAAAAAGGAAACTAAATCTTAATTCTAGTGGGAAAAAGGAGTATAATTTGAATTTTGTTGTCTCAAATTATCCAAACCAAATTCAAATTCACCCTGCCCAGCTGCGTAACTTAATTTTGTGCCTCATGTTCCTTTAGCTTGTCTAGGGTTTCTTTCCTAAAATTTCCAGCAGTATGAATCTTTACTTTTTCAGCGATGTTTAATTTGATTCTTGAGTCCATTTTTTAGTCAACTCAGTCTTTTAGTGTCAAGTTCTATTCTGTGAAGTTAGCTAAATTGTGCTCTTTCTTAAGTAAAGTTTGTCGAGTCAAAATTCAGCTTTGTTAAATTAGGAAAAGTCTAATTGTGCTATAGTCTTATTGGTTTTTGATTGCTGGTTGCATTGAGATCATTAGAGTGAGATCATTAGAGTGATTTGAGCATAAACACGTGAGTTGAGTGAAACACATTGCGTGAGCTTGTGTGTTGTGAGGTGTTTTTCACTCTAATGTTGTTTTGCAAGTTAAAATGTCTGCCAAAAGAAATTCCAAGCAAATTTAAGTTAGCTTACTAAAGGAAGAAGAGGATTGACATATGGCCAAATTTTATTGGCATCTTACATCTAATCTTCAATCAAAGAAGGAGGAAAAAAGATTGGAGAGTTTCAAATCCAATTATTCATGTGGAACATATCAAAGGTATGAATGGAAAAATGAAAGAGAGGAGCCAAGAGGGTTTCAAGGTGCTGGTTTTTCTAGCATTAAGAAGTCTAGCACAATGAAATAAAGCCAGTTGATACTAAGCTATTGGTAGACTCCACCATAGACAAAATTCACCATATATTGGAGACCAGTCAAGTACCTTATCTTGATCAATGTAATCAAGTGAAGGTTCTGAATAGCTACAATCGAGATATGAGTCTTATAGAGAAATCTATTGAGCCCATTGTTAATAAAGGAGAATCTCATTCTGTTCCACTATTTGATGAGGATGACTTTGAAGTGAATCCAATTGTCGAGCATGATCAAGAAGTGCCTGAAGTTTAACCTACACTATCCAATAGTCAAGGGCTAGTTGGAGAGGATTTTTGTGAGAAAAAGACGGTGAAAGAGGAGAGTGCAAGCAATGAGGTAAAATTTGAGAGTGAAAAGGAGGTAAAAGTTGAGGTGATGTCAAAGGAAAATGATCGGTGAAGATTCAAGTCAGACAAATGAAAAGGAAAAGGAGCTGAGTATGCATGTTAAAGCAAATGAGAGTGAATTAGTTTCGGAAATTGAGTTTGTACTTATTACTAACCATCTTTATTTTGTTTTATCTAGTGTATCTGTTGATCTTTGGCAATGTTTAGAGAAATAAAGATACTGAATCATCGAGAAATCATATTGGTGTTATGAAGGTTAATTCATTTGTGAATGCTATTGATCAATGGCCTATTGCACTGATTACACATGGTAAATTGTTAGTTGATCAATTAGCCATTGACAAGGTAAGTTTCCTACCTAAAATTCTTGGTTATTATGGTGACATTGAAGAGCTTAGCTCACCTATGGCAGTATTAATTCTTCATAATGTGTTTTTTGATGGGTTTAATTCCAACTTTGATGTTGAGAGTTCTTTGTGCATCGCAAAGGATACGTTTTTTGACTTGTTAACACATGGTGAAGTGCTTGAGTTAATTGGAATTGTCTTTATGGTGGTCTACATGTGTAATCATCTTTCGTACATTAAGTTTATGTTTATTTTTCTGTTTGATAAAGCTATTTATTTGCATTAACATTCATATGCTAATTTGAGTCATTTTTAGAGCCACATTTATCCTAGTTATCAGAGTCTAGTTTTGCATTCCTTATGTTTTAGTGGTCTTGGTTGTGATGCCCCCACTTCTCCCTAAGGCGAACCAAAGGACATCCGCGGGGCGCCTTAGGGAGAAGTGGGGGTGTCACAGTTGGTATCAGAGCGCTAGGTTAGAGATCTATATGGGAGACATATTAGATACTCTACCCTTAAGACCTGAGACCGGAAAATTAAGTTATACCTTAAGTGGTACTTGTGGCAAACTAGTGACTAGGTTAGGCATGCATTAGTGGCATCCGAGCGAGCTAGTGATTACGTTCCTAACCCGAAAAGTGTGATTATTTTGCAGGGATGGATAATGGAAATGGGACTCCGGCAGCTAACGGGAATGACTATGCTAATGGTCACGTAGAGCTTCCTAGGCCTATTTACTACTGATCCCTTGGTGGAGGGGCTCGAGTGCGCTACTCACCCTCTAGTAGTTACCCTCGATGTTCGTGTAGGTTGACTTTTGCCTACCCGAACCACGTTGTACTGGCCTTGGACGACGAGCGTCATTAGTTGGTGAATGCCAACTTGGACTTACAGGCAGAGGTAGATGAGCTGAGGTAGATGGTTAGCGCTCAGGGGGAGCGGATTGTGGAGCTTGAGGAGGTTATAGAGGGCGAGGTGGCCACATCTGCAGTCGTTCGTGAGGAGCTCCAGAGTACTAGGGCTCGACTTACTAGTTTGAGGAAGGAGGTCCGTGATCAAGCTTCCAGGATCTTGACTAATGCTACCAGGCTAGTGGATGAGGCGATGGATCTAGTCCAGAGCTCTGAGGAGGAGGAGGATCCTGAGGAGGAGGTTCCGCTCAGTAGTCCTATTGAGGACTAGGTGTTTAGTCATTGACCTTTTGACTCTTTTGACCTTTTTGACTGGTACAGTTAAGATTAGTTGGGGTGATGCTAAGTGCTGAGACCATTGTATTTTGTATGACTATGTGGCCTACTTTTGAGGCAGTTGCTTTTACTTTAGTCTTCTATGACTAAAAGTACTTTATGGCACCTGTGTGCTATATTTTTGTGATTTCCCCCATGACTTGCTAATTGTATGAACTTGACATGCTAATGAATGTAAATTACTGCTATTTCCAATATTTTTTTGATTGGTTCCTACTTTCTACTTTGCATCGCATAATTGATTTATTTCTGCACTAGGCACGCCTAGGATATGGAAAGACGAAGGAGTGGTTGAGGCCGTGGGCATGGGACTAGACAGGCCCAACCTCATGGGAATGACCAGGGATCGGCAACTGGACAGACCCAGGGACAGGAAAATATTGAGGGAAATCAAGTGGCTATTGCCATTAATAGGATGACTGATATCCTAGAGCGCTTAGTTGATAGACAAGGTCCTGGACCATTTAGCCAACCTAGGGGACAGGAAAGAGGAGAGGATAGAGCCTTAGAGGGGTTCTTAAAGTTTAACCCGCCTAAGTTTCTTGGTGAACCCGATCTCGAAATAGCGGAGAATTGGTTACAGAGGATGACCAACATATTCACCGCTCTAGACTATACTGAGGATAGGCGAGTGAATTTTGCTGCTTTCCAATTTGAGGGATTGGCTCGTGTTTGGTGGGACATGATAAAAGCGAAATGCGAGAGAATCCAACCCCCTTGGACTTGGGCGAACTTCCAGAGAGAATTTAATGAAAAGTTCCTTCCACCCTTGATCCAAGAAAAGAGAGAGGATGAATTTATTAAGTTGAAACAAGGAACCTTACTGTAGCGGAGTATGAAGGAAAATTCACTAAACTTTCTAAGTATGCCTCTGAGCTGGTAGTTAATGAGCGGAGAAGGATAAGACAATTTGTACAGGAGTTGAATGTGGAAATTCAGGAGGGCCTGACCGCTGCCCAAATTTCTACATTTAGTAAGACTCTAGATAAGGCACAGAGGGCTGAGAGTGCAAGACTACAAGTGAGGGACTTTCACAATAGAAAAAGGAATTTTTCTAGCCATACTTCTGGGCAGACCAGTAAGAATACACAACCTTCCAAAATAGGAAGAGGAGCGGGAGGAATAAGGACTGCTGGAGTTTCAAGGGGAGCTCTATCTAGAGGAGGTCGTAGTGGGCCGACCCAAGCTAGGGGAGCGCCATCTACTGGTTCGGCGGTGACCCCTCAAGTTACTTGTGGGTACTGTGGTAAATCCAACCACTCCGAGAACGACTGCTGGAGAAAGTTGGGGAAGTGTTTGTTTTGTGGTAGTGCCGAACATCATGTCGTAAATTGTCCAAAATCATCAAAAATAGGAAGTAACACCCAGAGGCCAGAAAAGTCAACTTCTAAGCAGGTCAGTGCTGGAGGAAGTCGACCGAAAGTGCCGGCTAGGGTTTTTGCACTGGACTATCAACAGGCTCCTGAGGCGATTGAAGTGGTTGAAGGTACAATTCCAATCTTTCATTGTTTAGCTAGGGTTTTAATTGATCCGGGTGCAACACATTCTTTTGTAAACCCTAACTTCATGAGTGGAATAGACTTGAAGCCAATTAAGTTACCGTATGACTTGGAAGTTAAAACACCTACTGGAGATCAAAGTTTAATTGCTAGCCTAGTGTATAGAAATTACGAAATCTGTGTTGGGGAACGAAAATTGTTGGCCGACCTGATAAGTTTAGCAATTAAGGGATATGATGTGATTTTAGGAATGGATTGGCTAGCCCGTTATAATGTCCAGTTGAACTGCCGAATAAATATTGTAGAATTGTGCATTCCAGGGAAGGCAACCCTGAAGTTGGATGTAAGGGGTAAATTGGCTTCGTCTGCACTTATATCAGGGATTCGGATTAGAAAATTATTAAGTAAGGGACCCCAAGGCTACTTGGCCTTTCTAATCAACACTCTTGGTGATAAGGTGAATTTGGAGGACATGCTTATAGTGAAAGACTTTCCAGATGTATTTCCTGAAGAATTAGAGTCTTTACCCCCGGAACGGGATATAGCTTTTAAGATTGATGTGATTCCGGGAGTAGTACCTATCTCTAAGACACCATATCGGATGGCACCAGCTGAGTTGAAAGAGTTGAAAATGCAACTGCAGGACTTGTTAGAACGGGATTTTATACGGGAAAGTGATTCGCCATGGGGAGCCCCAGTTCTGTTTTTTAAGAAGAAGAACGGGAGTTTGAAACTGTGTATAGACTATAGAGGCTTGAATGATGTTACGATCAAGAATAAGTACCTATTGCTCCACATTGATGAGTTATTTGACCAATTGCAAGGGGCGATAGTATTCTCGAAATTGGATTTGAAACAGGGTTATTATCAATTGAGGATTTTGGAGAAGGATATACCCAAGACTGCCTTAAACTCGAGGTATGAACACTTTGAATTTTCCGTGATACCATTTGGATTAACAAATGCACCTGCTACTTTCATGGATCTAATGCATAGGGTTTTTAAGCCTTATTTAGATTAATTTGTGGTGGTCTTCATTGATGACATTTTAGTGTATTCTAAGAATGTAAAAGACATGAGAAGCATTTGAGAATTGTCTTACAGATTTTGAGGGAACACCAGTTATATGCTAAGTTCAGCAAATGTGAATTCTGGTTGAGGGAAGTGACTTTCTTGGGACACATAATTTCTAAGGATGGGATTAAAGTAGATCCAGTTAAAGTTGAAGCTGTTTCGAAATAGAAACGACCGAAAAACCCTACTGAGGTTCGGAGTTTTATTGGATTAGCAGGGTATTACCGGAGATTTATCCAAGATTTTTCTAGAATTGCTGGACCCATGACTGAGTTGACCAAGAAAAGTGAAAAATTTATTTGGAGTCTTAAGTGCTCAGAGAGTTTCCAGGAATTAAAAAGACGCTTGACCAGAGCCCTAGTGTTAGCTCTACCCAATGGAAATGATAGTTTCATGGTTTACACCGACGCCTTTAAGGAAGGATTGGGATGTGTTTTGATGCAAAATGATAAAGTGATAGCGTATGCGTCTACAAAATTGAAACCACATGAAGGGAATTATCAGACTCATGACTTGGAGTTGGCAACAGTGGTATTTGCTTTAAAAAAATGGAAACACTATCTATATGGAGTGACATTTGAGGTTTTTACTGATCATAAGAGCCTTAAGTATATATTCTCACAAAAGGAACTAAATTTGAGGCAACGTAGATGGATGGAATTTCTGGAAGATTATGATTGTACGATTAAGCACCATCCCGGGAAGGCCAATTTAGTGGCTGATGCTTTGAGCCGTCAAGTACAAATGGCTGGATTGATGATTAAGGAACTACACTTGTTGGAAGAAATCAGTTATTAGAATTCTCGATTGAAATTGAGGAAGGTCATTTTGGGGAATATTGTAGTGAATTTTGCTTTGTTGGAGTGTATCAAGGGATCTCAAGAATAGGACACTGAAGTGCGAAAATGGTTGGAAAAAGTTAAAAGGGGAGATAAGTCAGATTTTAACTTGGGATCAAATGGTGTATTGAGGTTTCGGAATTAGATAGTAGTGCCAAAGGATGAAGGACTTAAGAAGGAAATTTTAGAAGAGGCACACCGATCGAAGTTTACGGTACACCCTTGAGGGAATAAGATGTACCAAGATTTGAAGAGTCACTATTGGTGGGAGAATATGAAAAAGGAGATTGCCCAATTTGTCCAGACCTGTTTGGTTTGTCAACAAGTTAAAACCGAACATTAGAAACCATCAGGACTTTTGAAACCTTTAGAAATACCTGAGTGGAAATGGTAGAATATCACTATGAATTTTGTATCCGGATTACCAAGGACACAAAGGGGCCATGATGCTATTTGGGTGGTAGTGGATAGACTGACCAAGTCGGTTCACTTTCTGCCGATTAATATGAAATACCCATTAGAAAAATTAGCCAAGATGTACATGGATGAGATCATCAGATTACATGGAATTCCCGTGAGTATTGTGTCTGACAGAGACCCAAGGTTTGTTTCGAAATTCTGGCAAAAGATGCAAGAGATGTTGGGGACAAAACTGAACTTTAGTACTACTTATCATCCTCAGACCGACGGGCAATCTGAGAGGACAATTCAGACTCAAGAGGACATGTTGAGGACCTGTGTTCTAGATTTTGGAGAAAGTTGGAGTAAATATTTAACCTTGGTGGAATTTGCTTATAACAATAGTTTCTATTCTTCTATACAAATGGCTCCGTATGAAACCCTTTATGGTCGGAAGTGTAGGTCTCCAATTTGTTGGGATGAAATAGTGAAAGAAAGATCTTAGATCCGACTACAGTATCTTGGATTGAGGAAGCTAATGAAAAGGTAAAGTTGATATGTCAGAGGATCCAAACCGCCCAGAGCCGTCAAAAGAGCTATGCCGATAATCGGAGAAAGGATCTAGAATTTACTGTTGGAGATCTAGTGTTTCTCAAGATTACGCCTCTGAAAGCAAGTTTGATGTCTGGGAAAGGAAAGAAATTACAACCGAGATTTGTAGGGCCTTATAAGATTATCCAGCGTGTGGGGAATGTGACATACAAGTTGGAGTTGCCACCAAGTTTATCTCGAATCCATAATGTATTCCATGTGTCCATACTTAAGAAGTATCATCCAAACCCTTCACATGTCTTACAACCGGAAAGTATCGAGATTGATGAGACATTGACCTATGAGGAGAAACCGGTTAAGCTTCTGGATGGGAAAGTGAAGGAGTTGAGAAATAAACAGATACCGTTGGTGAAAGTTTTTTGGAGGAACCATGGGCTAGAGGAAGTGACTTGGGAAATCGAAGAAGCAATTCGAGAAATGTATCCAGACCTATTCACCAATCAAGGTAAATTTCGAGGACGAAATTTTCTTAAGGGAGAGAGGATGTGAGGACTGGAAAATTTATTATTTTAAATTCCATTTCAAGCTTATTTATTTATTTACATGCCATTTACTCCGAATAATATTTTCTAGTCTCTTAAGACCCAATTATATGGATCTATGGTTTAATTATATTTTTTACAGTGACTTGTCTCAAAATTTAATTTTTGAAAGCTCGTTAAGTGAGAATAGTGAATATGCGATTGGGGATTTTAGTTGATTTGGAAATACAATAAGTTTGAAAAATTAGAGACTTACACATAAGCGTTAAAATAAGTATTTTTATGTTTAAGTACTAAAGTGATAGTTATTAGTATTACCGTTATAAGAATTTCTTGAAAGTTTCGTTTTATCGCGCTTAAATTGGAAATACGCGTTTTCACATGCGTGATTTAATTAAGGGACTTTAGACCCTTATTTTGGGACAAGTAAGAGTACAAGTGCATTAGAGGTTTAGTGCACTAGTGAAATAAACTCGAGAGGAATCGAGCACAAAATACGCGCGAACGCGCACTATTGAAGAGTTGACTTTTGGACAATTGTGGACTACACATTTAAAGCCAAAGTTTGAAACTGACTCGGTGAGGAAATTCCTCATTTTGGAGCTAAATCCTTAACTAATCTTGGTTTGGGACTTGTACTCAAAATTCTTGGTGTAATTACCTACCGAACCTATTTTAGAATGTTTATTAGATCTTGTCTACTCCAATGAACCATGTTTGAGGAAATTTCCTTGGCCAAATGCTTGAAAACGAAAAAACAGAACTCCAAGGCAGATTTACCTTGGAACTCCTTGGGACTTTAGTGGTTTGGTTAACCGGCTTCCCATGTGTATTTTTCTATGAAATTTTACAAAGGAGTTGCCCTTATATGGTAGTGTAATACTGCTAATTTTGGTGCTATTCCTAGGCCGTTTCATTGCTCAACTAAACTTCCAAAATTCATGATTTGAATTTGAAAAACCCTTGTTTAACAAGGAAATTTGGGTAACTTTGAGCTATCGTATCTTGGTGCTCAAAACTTTAATTCTCATTTTACTTGTTCCATTTTAAACTTGGATTACAACTCTAATAGAGTTCCAAATTTCAAAGACTAGTTCTAATTGAGTGAATTTTATCAAATTTTCAAAGTTGGCAGAAAATCAACTTAATTCCGTCTTGATAACTCAAGATAGTGATTTCGAGCCAATTTTTGAATATCTTCTACTTGGATTCATGGAAAGAGGTCTTCTAGAAACTTTCAGTCTTTGAAAGATGATTCCAACAGTACCAAGTTTTCCAATTTTGGACATTCCAGGAGTGAGTTATGATTTTTCAAAGATTGCACCAAAAATAAAAATTTTGGCTATTTGAAAGAAATCCGTGCGGGAAACTGTTCACCAAAATCCGGCCTTGAATCCGGCCAGTTATTGGCCGGATAGTCCGCAGGATTGGTGTTGGAATTCAAAAAAAAAGGAAGTTGGTCTCTGCCAGGAATCCGGCCAGATATCCGACCAGAACCTGGCCGGATTGTGACGTCACCTGTCCTGTTCCAATTTCGGTCGTTCGTTTCGAAAATATTATTTAACGTGTACTTGTTCCTATCCAATGAATTTAAGGATAATGATCCGTTCTACTCGAGTTTTGTGACCCTATTGAGTCTCAATTTTCAAAAGAAACCAAGGCTCATTTTTGAGATATATTCTAATATCGTACTAGTGTACGACCTTCCTTATCATTTGGAATTATCCGTAATAGCCATCATTAATTGCTCAGACACACAAGAGGAATCTCAAGAGAATCCCACGGTGGACGCTTGAACTTCGAGTGCCGTTTCTTCTTGTTTACTTGGTAAGTGTCAAGTATGTGTTACTTGAACTCCTGTGAACTCGATACATGTTTACTTGTTATTGATACTTTAGATTTTGAAACTTGAGACGAGTGTATACTTTATCGCACTCGTTCTCGCTTGAAATGAATAACTCGAACTTGAATACTTCCATATCTCGATTGCTTGAATATACCACATGCTTGAATGACTTGATATGGTATGCTATGGCTGCATACGTCGTTGGAGTGAATTTCCTCGGCACTCAAAAATACATGGGGATGCCTAAACCTCATTGGTCATCCTTGTACTCGAGCCGGCATGGGTTTGGTCGGGCTCCTTGGTAAACCATAGGGAATAATGAAAGCTTGATCTAGTAAGAGATCTCGCTTGGCATACTCGAGTAGTATCGCCTTAAATAAACGACAGGGGGGCTCGATACAGGGGTATGTAAGGTGAAAGGGGGCAGGTTAAGTGGAGTTCTACAGACTAAACTTACCCGATTGACGGAGTGTCAATTCGTGGAGGTTATTACTCGTGCAAGTGAAATATAACTCCTGAGAGCTCCAGTATCCTTGAATTGTTTTTGTTTACTTTTTCAGTGAATTATTAATTATTGAAATATTATTGCTCGACTTGTAAATTGGATTGTTACTTGAACAATGTGCTTGCATGTGTGCTCTTGGCATCACGAGCGTTTTGCTCACCCTTTAGATTTGTTTTCCTTAGCAGGATTGGGCTTGGAATGAGACTCGGAGGGAATCCCCTTTTGTACTTTTGTAATAGGGTTCCAATGATATTGAGTAGACATTGTGGCTATTGTATATTTTGGGTTGTATTATTGAAACCCGATGTAAGGATTGGATAATTGTTAAATATTGTTAAGCTTGAAAGCTTCCGCACTAATTGTATTTATATTATGTGGTTGTTGAGACTAGTTCCGATATAAGCTTGAACAAAAATTGCTTGAGTCCTGATGAGAGCTGAACAGGCTCTCCGCGGATACCCTTTGGTTCGCCTTAGGGAGAAGTGGGGGCGTCACATTGGTAATACTTGTCCTTGTGTTGTCTTTATAGATTTTGAGTTGATAGGAATTGTGTTTATGTGACGCCCCCACTTCACCCGAAGGCGAACCAAAGGGTATCCGTGGGACGCCTGCCCAACTCTCGTCAGGACTCAAGCGAATTCCAATCAAACTTAACACAATTGGATAAAGTAAGAAGGGGCGGAAAAACCTTCGAACTTACAAAACTAGACATTCATCGAATCCTTATATTGAAATCCCAAAAGATATATCAAATGTCCCAATCGTACATTAAATTCTCAAAAATACAACCAATGAAAGGTCTAGCCAAAAGACAATCGAATCCCAAATGCAAAATGTAGCCAGGGGGGTTTCTCCAAGTTCACTCCATGTCCCATCCTATTAAGGAAAACAAATCTACAGGGTGAGCAAAACGCTCGTGAGGCCAAGAACACACATGCAAGCACATAGTCCAAGTAACAATCCCAATTTAACAAGTAGAACAATAATATTTCAATAAATAACAATTCAAGCGAGAAAATTAAACAGAAACAATTCAAGGATATAGGAGCTCTCAGGAGTTATTTTCCACTTGCACGATCACGAACCTCCACGAGTTGACACTCCGTCAATCGGGTAGATTTAGTCCGTAGAACTTCACTTATCATGTCCCCTTTCACCTTAGATACCCCTGTATCGGGCCCGCTTGTCATTTGTTTGAGGCGATACTGTTCGAGTATGTTAAGCAAGATCTCTCCAAAAGATCAAGCTTATCATGTGAATCTCATGGCTCACCGAGGTTCCCGACCAAGCCCATGTCGGCTCGAGTCCCAAGGTCGGCCTATGAGTTTGGGCGTCCCCTATGTACATGTATGTGGCGAGGAGATTCACTCCAGCGACGTATGCAGCCATAGCATACTATTTCAAGTCAAGCAAGCATTTGATATATTCAAGCATTCATGTCATGTCAAGCAGGTCATTCATTTCATGCCAAGCAAGTTGATCAAGAATTATTTGTTTCAAATGAGAACGAGTGTGATAAAGTACACACTGGACTCCATTTTCAAAATCTTTGATCATTGGTTACAGGTAAGCATGTATCAAGTTCACAGGAGTTCAAGTAATCATACACTTACACTCACCAAGTAAACAGGAGAAATGGCACTCGAAGTTCAAGCGTCCAACGTGGGATCCGTTTGAAGTTCCTCTTCTGTGCCTGAGCAATTAACAATAGACTATTATTGATAATTCCCAAACAATGAGGAAGGTTGCACACGAGTATGATCTAGAAAATATCTCGAAAATCGAGCCTAGGTTTCTTTTTGAAAATCGAGACTCAAAAGAGTTACAAGACTCGAGTAAAAATGGATTATTATCCTTAAAATTATTGGATGGGAACAAGTACGTGCAAATAGATCTCAAAACGAACGACCGAAGTCGGAAAAGGACAGGCCACGTCACAATCTGGCCGGGTTCTGGCCGAATATCCGGCCGGACTCCTGGCTGGATTGGAGGCAGTGACCAAGCCCCTTTATTTTTTTAATTCCAACACCAATCCGGGGGACTATCCAGCCAAGAACTGGCCAGATTCAAGGCCGGATTCTGGTGAATAGTTTCCCGTGCAGATTTCTTTCAAATGGTCACAATTTTTTTATTCTTGGTGCAATTTTGAAAAATCATAACTCACTCCCTGATTGTCAAAAATTGGAAAATTTAGTACCGTTGGAAACATCTTTCAAAGTACAAAAAGTTTCTAGCAGACACCTTTCCATGAATCCAAGTGGAAGATGTTCAAAAATTGGCTCGAAATCACTGTCTCGAGTTATCAAGACAGAATTAAGTTGGTTTTCGGTCAACTTTGAAAATTCGGTAAAATTCACTCAATTTGAACTAGCTTTTGAAATTTGGAACTCTATTAGAGTTGTCATCCAAGTTTAAAATGGAACAAGCAAAATGAGAATTGATGTTTTGAGCACCAAGATATGGTAGCTCAAAGTTACCCAAATTTCCTTGTTAAGCAAGGGTTTTCCAAATTCAAACCATGAATTTTGGAAGTCTAGTTGAGCAATGAAACGGCCTCAGAATAGCCCCAAAATTAGTAGTATTACACTAACATATAAGGGCAATTCCTCTGTAAAATTTCATAGAAAAATACGCATAGGAAGTCTGTTAATAAAACCACTAAATTTCCAAGAAGTTCCAAGGCAAATCTGCCTTGGACTTTCGTTTTTCCGTTTTCAAGCATTTGGTCAAGGAAATTTCCTCAAACATGGTTCATTGGTGTAGAAAAGGTTTAATAAACATTCCAAGATAGGTTTGGTAGGTGATTAACACCAAGAATCTCGAATTAACAAGTCTCAATCGAGTTTAGTAACAATTCTGCCCAAAAGAAGGGTTTTCCTTCAAGAAGTCAGTTTCGGAATACGGCCACAAATCACTCAATTCAACTCAGAATTGGACGTGGTTGGTGGCATTGGAAACCAAATTCATAAATATATAATTTCTCAGAAGAAACCATTTTCAAAATCTGTCCAGAACTAGTCCATATTTGAGCATCAAATTACAGTTCATATTCTACCTTCTAGTGAACTACGAAACAGGACAGTAATTTTTAAATGAATGGTTTGGCTCACTCAAGTGGAACCAAGATATGAATTTTATACCAATAGAAAGCTGGAAATGTCTAGTTTCCAATGCCACAAACGACACTCAATTTCGACATCAGAGTAAAATGTTATAACCAAAACAAGATGACTGCCTGGGCAATTCTGGAAAATTTTTCAGTTCTGCCAAACTTTGGAAATCAACACATTTGACCAACCAAATCATGTTATTTTTCAATGAAACTTTCTACACCATCCATATAACATGTATACATTATAATCTCAAAAATTCGCACCAAAGGTCACAAACATGGCAGGGGTAAAATGGTCACTTTTGATCATTGCACCATCCTTGAGTTTCTATCAACAACCCAACATTATTCCACTAATATAAGCACTAAACCAACATTAATTTCATCATCATTCACCAAATCAGTCCATCCAATCAAAGTGGGAGTTCATAGAGCCCACACAACAATTTTTCAACATAAACAAGCTACCCACATGCATGCAAGAGCTTAGATGTGCACTAGAACTTCCATAAATCAAGTTTCCAAGGTTTGATCATCACTTACTTGTTTTGAGGTTCCAAAGTAGAATTTTTGGTCCTTTCTTGGTCCAAGAAATCCATGGAATGCAGCTCTTTTTCTTAGCTAGATGGACTCTCCAAGTATTAAGCTAAGTGGTGTTCAATTTTGGTGTGAAATGGTTGAGATTTGGTGCAAGAAATGGAGTAGAAATTGATGAAGCAAGTTTGGTTCTTTGCTCTTGGGGTGGCCGGCCAAATGAGGGAGAAGAGAGAGAGTGTGTGTGATCAAATGAAGCTTCCTTGAGAAGCTTTAAATGCGTGGTCCACAATTGTCCAAAGTCAACTCCTCCTCGCGCGTATAAGTGCGCGTTTTGTGCTCGATTCCTCTCGAGTTTATTTCACTAGTGCACTAAATCTCTAATGCACTTATATTCATGTAAATATAATCCACTCTTACTTGTCCCAAAATAAGGGTCTAAAGTCCCTTAATTAAATCGCGCGTGCGAAAACGCGTATCTCCAACTTAAGCGCGATAAAGTGAAACTTTCAAGAAATTCTTAGAATGATAGAATAACTAACTAACATTTGAACACTTAAATATAAAAAATACCTATTTTAAGACCATCGTGCAAGTCTCTAATTTTTCCAAGCTCATTGTACTCCCAAATCAGCTATAATCTCCGAACGCGTATTCACTATTCTCACTAAACGAGCTTTCGAAAAATTAAATTTTGGAATCAAGTCATTTAAAAATACACTTGAGCCATAATTCCATGTAATTGGAGTAATAAAAGTCAGAATAAAATATTTGGAATAAATGGCCAAATAAATAATTAAATGAGCTAGTAATAGGCATTTAAAATAAATAAACTTGCAAGTCCTCACATGAGTCTAATATTAATTCCTCAATTAACCTTTCTTAATCTACTATTGATCATTCTTAATTCTCCAATATTAATACACTCTCGATCCAAGTATAGCCTCGAAAACGTGTACTCATTGTTCCGAACGAAACGAAATTGTGAAAGGTGAATTTTTGCAACAAAACGCTTTAAAAGTATAAAAGAGGCATCGTTCCGTATAAATGGATTTAAAATGGTCAAAATAAATAATTCAGAGAAAATAAGTGAATAATTATTTAAATAACCCAATAATATTCTATAAAAATAAGAAAATTTTCGGGTCCTCACAGTTTAAGGTCATTTATTAGCCTAACATTCCTTAGTCTGATATATAGGGTATCCATGCAAGTTGTGTGACAAGTCAACTTGATCTAGTTATTTTAGAAAATTTACTTGTTTGTAAGCCTAAGTATTTCTTTCATGGTTATGCTAATTTTGGTCTAATTTCATGTCATGCTAAAGGTGATAAGTGGCTATTTTGTACTATAATTGAATGATATTTTACAAGAAGAAAATGGTCCATTTTGGCTAGAATTAATTCCAAATGCTACTTAGTACATAGATGAGATTTTTGCCCCTTTTAATCACATGTTTTTGGTTGTTTATGTAGAAGTTGGAAATGGACTTCATTTTGGACAAGAAATAAGCTTTCATTATGTTGATTGAAGTTCTAAAGTTTGCAAGGATGACAAGTTTCAAAGGTGGTTCGAGTCACAAAAATAAGAAAACAACAAAACTTGTCCAAAAATAAAATTGGTTCGAATCCCTTTGAGAATCCGGCTTTTTTTTGGAGGGATTTGAGCAGAAATTTTTGATAAAACAAGGGATGAATCCCTCCTAGAATCCGGTCAGGAGGGATTGTCAGAGGAATTCTGGTTAAACTTTGCAATTTCAACTCGTGTGCAATTTGCTTTCAACTCCATCATTCACACCTTTTGAGGGACATTTTATATAAGATTTGTAGTTATAAAGTGGAGTTTCTAGCAATAATTCTTGGCCTTATTTTCTTTTATAATGATGAGCTTTATCTTGGAAGCCAAAATTCTTGAGTAATTGAAGCAATGTTCACATTAAAGATACAAGAAAAGGGCTTGAAGATTTCTCTCTAAATAGAGTTTGTATCTTTGATTTTAGGAGAGATTAAGAGGTGCAAGAAAACACCACAAAAATGTAGTTCTTACCCAGTTTTTTAATTCTAAGTTTAGGGTAGTATTGGATAGTTTACTTAGTTAATTTATCCTTTTTTGTGTATAGAACAGTATAGATAAAGAGTTTGATCTCATGTAACAAGAGGATATCTATGACAGCCTCACCTTCTCTTAGGGCGTACTCCAAGGGTTAGCAAACTGCCTGGCCAACTCTTGGCAGGACTACTAAGCCAGAATTCACAATTTACCATCCTAAACGTGCAATTGAACTTCAATTACTCAATCCATAATATATACAATGGAATCTCTAACGATTCAACTTAAATTACAAGTCAGAGCATCCAAACTAATACAAATACATATAAAGTTTACTAATACAGAGGAGCTTAACTAAAACAAACTATAACTAGCTCAACTCTTTCCCCAAAATTCACGCTCCAAAAATTTCATCCCCTGTAAGGAAAACAAAGGTAACAGAGTGAGCTTTCGCCCAATAAGGTACCACAAAGGTCACGCAGTCAAGAATCACACAATTACGATTTTAATCGATCAAATATAAGCATCAAATGTAGATATATGTAAACACCTCAGTTTAAACAGAGTAGTTCAGGTAAAAGGATACATATGGCTCTCAAGAACCAAATTTTTCGTTGCATTACTTGATCCAAACCCGTTTGTCGCGCCCCATTTTTAAATGAAAAATAAAGTGTTAATGAATTTGATGACTAATTTTGAGAAAAATGAATTTTTAATTAGAAAATGAATTTGGATTTAATTTTGATTGAAAAATGATTTTTAATTTTTTAGAAAAATGAATGGGCCTAAATCGGACTTAAAGTGCGATGATTTTTGACCCAAAAATAATAGTTTAAAAAGGGTTTTTAATATAAATAGGAGTCACTACTTGGTATTGAGTTAAGCTGTACCAAGTCACCTTCGTTTTAAAGAAAAAGTAGAGAAAATCCTTTTTAAACGACTCCAAATCTGCGAAAATCAAGAGAAAAAGGGTCGAGAGTCACATTTGAAGAAAGGGAAGGCAAGGATAAAATCCAAAACACTCTTTCAACCTAGCCAAGGCTAGTTGCGTGATTTAGTAAAAAATTTTCTTATTTTAATTTAGGAGTTTATCACATTTGGATGTCACTATATGGATGCAAAAACCTAAATCTATTGGTTATCGGAAGGATCAATATGTCTCTTCGAATTTTAGTTGGTGCCAATCGCATTAATTGCGACGCCCAAACATGATTCTTTGAAAAGGTCACAAATGTGCAAAATATGAGACTCGAAAGAAAAGAAAAGAAAAGAAAAGAAAAGAAAATAATGACATACGAATATACATGACCTAAAAGAATGCATCATAACAAGTACGGGGAGCTAATACTCGTGATTTCAATTTTTCCTTTAATAAAGGGAATACGAGCGTGCTAAGGTTAGAAAGCCATACTCGTCCATATCCCATATTCGAGGGGTTACTCTTCTAATCTAGGCAAGCAAAATGATCTAACCTAATTCTAATTTTCCTTAAATGCGATGCAAATCTAAATGTTATGTTTTATACATAGGGATAGGGGATATACATAGAAAAATATCGTGCAAAAGTGATAAGGATCCTAAAAAGGGGAAATATGCATGAAATGTAATGATTTGTCACACAAACATGATCTAACGTGTGAACGGTCCCTAAGGGTCTAGTGTTGGACTAACCCATGTCTACAAGTTTTCACTAGCATTGAACTAATGAAAAATCGGAAAGAAGGGCCACAACTAGCGTTGGACTAGTGTGGAATCGGAAAAAAGGGGCTACAACTAGCGTAGGACTAGTGTGGTGACGTCATACATTTATTATAATCAAATAAATCATGTAAAACATAATAAAGCAAATAAACACATAAATCACATATAGCACATAACACATATGACGACCCAGTCTCCCCTAAGGCGAACCAAAGGGTTCGGCGGACCGCCTGCCCAACTCTCGTCGGAACTCACTGCAATCCTTAAATGAGAAACAAATCAATTTTCAATGATTACATCTAAATAGGTCAAAAGAATAACACGACTATAATATTTCATTTGCACAAGTACACCCAAGAATACAAATCTCAAGTCAACTACATCGAGTTCCAAATCTTACAGTTCCCCAAAACTCAGTTACAAAATACCAAACTATACAAAAGACTAGCCTTCACTAGTCTCTTCCAACCACTTCTTTCACGTCACTCTCCTGTTAAGGAATAACAAATGGAATAGGATGAGCTAACGCTCAGTGAGGCCAAAAAAAGCATTCAAACACATAGTTCAAGTAGCAATACCACTGTTAGTCCCACAGACAACCAAGAGGGGGGGTGAATTGGTTTGATTAAAATCTTAACCAAGTTTATGCACTTTTTCGTTAATGAAAATTTACCTTCCTTTTTAGTAATGATCAACCAAGTAGATAAGAAGACAATAGCAATATTGATCAGAGAAGCAAGTATAGATAAGCAATGAATATTTTATTAAACAGAAATGTAAAATAGAGAGACAAACCAAGTGTCTACCAAGCTTAACCCAAACTTGAAGACCAAACACTAGGAAGAGCAACTTCTCTTTGATGAACGAAGATCAACTAGATGTACAATGGAGGGAGCACTTCCTCCTTGCCCTAAGCCTCACTTAGTCAAGCTAGGAAGTTTTACAATCACTCAGAAAACCCTCAACAAAGCTACACTAAAGATCCTTTCAACCACAAAAGAAATGCTCAACAGAAATTCACACCACTTTAAAACAAATCTGCTTTGGAGACTATTTTCTAGCTAAAATATCTCACTAGATCTTGTAAACAAAGTGTGCAAAAGTTCCTACTTCGTTCAGACCAGTTTGATTTTAAAGGGAACCAGAAATGGGCTTCATCAATGCTTCCAACGGATAGAAGGCAGCTGAAGAGTCAACTAGCCGTTGGGGCTGTCGGACGTCCGACGATCGAATCATCGTCCGAACCAATCGTCCGATGATAGCCAAGTTGAGGTTCGGACGTCCGATAAGTTCTTTGTCGTCCGACAGCACAGCGTCCGACCTTGGGCCGAGAGCTAGCAAGTTATCTTGGAATTTTTCGGACGTCCGATGCGATTGATTAGCGTCCGATGGCAAGCGTCCGATCCTTCCGGACGTCCGATGCTTCTATGTGAGCGTCCGACGGTGCTTCCTTCCTGATGTTCTTCATCCTTTCGGACGTCCGACAGTTTCCTTTCGGCCGTCCGACCTGATTGTCCTGTTTTTGCTTCACATTTTGGTTGTTTTGCTTTTGATGACATATTCGAACCTGATTCTTGGATAGACAAAAACACTTGTTTTTGAAGAAGGTTAGATAAACATTTCAAAGTGCCAAGAATGACACACTTAAAAGACAATATCTTTGATCGGAACAAAACAATGACTAAATTCATTTATATTATTTCAATCTTGTTTGCCACATCCAAAGCATCGTAGTCTGGAGTCAATCAAACATATGCTTTCTTTGTTCCATCAGGCCTGATCAAAGTGTTCACTTTCTTGGACTGTATTTCAAAGAACTTTTGTGATCACCAAAACCAAGAATAACAACCACTTATACGAGAAATAAAGCTATAACGTTAAAGTAATTCACAATTTAAAATAAAACACACTCATTAAGGATACGGGAGCTCTCAAGAGTTAGATTCCACTTGCTTTGTTGAGTCTCGATCATATACCTCCGTGTGATGACACTCCGTCACCCGGGTAAGTATATTTTGTCCGTAGAACATCACTTTGCTTCTCGAATCCCGTTCACCGTTACACCCCCTATTCGAAACCCGCTCATCATTTAGAAAGGCGATACTACTTGAATATGCCAAGCGAGATCTTTCAAATCGATCAAACTTTACTAATTTTCTCATGGTTCATGTAGACACCAAATTTTTAGTGTAGTTTTATTTACTATTTTTATTTTTCATGTTAGTTTTTATTTATTTTTAGTCTTTTATTTTTAAGTCTTTTTAGCATAGAATTTATCGAAAAAGAAAATCATTCACAAAAATATATTTTATTTCTTTTAGATTCAAGTTTATTGTTATTTAATTAAAAAAAAAGAAAAAGAAAAGAGGGACCATGAGATGCATAGGATCCGAACCTCTCCTCATTTCATCCGTAAAAACACAGATGCAAAATTGCAGTTTTTTTCTTTTTTCTTTCACAGGTTTTTCTTTCATTTTTTGGGCTCCGTTTGATCACTCTCTCCCTAACCACTTGGCTTTAATCCCTACACTAAGATCATCATAGGACAAAAACCCATCTAAGGGTTCATAAACCATCATGGAAAAATGATTTCAGTAGCACCATTAGATGTAGGTTTAGGTGTCTTTAGAGCTATAAAAAGGAGATGAGTGATGGCAAGAAGGGAGAGGTTTTGGACGGAAAAAAGAAAGAAACAGGAGAGAGTTTTGACGGCTAGGGGAATAAGAGGGAGCGAGAGGGAATGTGTGTGTGACAGAAGAAAGGAAAACCAGCAAAGGGGAGTGAGCTAAGAGTGAGGTACAGCGGCTGGGGTTGGAAAATAGAGGTGACGGGCCAAGAGAAAAGTTTAGGTTTTTAAGAAAGGAGAGAACCACCAGTAGAGAGAGCTAGGAGTAACGGGCTGGGGGATGACAGCTGAAGTTTGAAGGGATAGTCAGGGACAGCTTTGAGGGAGAACCGAGAGGAGTAAGGATTTGGGGGGCTGAGGAATATTGACAACTGAGTAGGGAAAAGCTAGGGAAGAGAGAACAAGGGCTGGAGAAGAAAGGTCTGGGGCTGAAGAAAACCCACGGAGAAAGCAAGCTTCGGGCTAGCAGGGAAGAATGAACAAGTGAACAAGAGGAGAAACCAAGGAGGGAAGTGAAGGAAAGCTTTGGATCAAACAGAAAAGACGGAAAGGAGCTGCTACTCAAGTTTTGCTGCTGAAATCCATCAGAAAATAGCACTGTAAGGTTCCTTTCCCTTTCCTATAGATAATTTTTATTAAATAATCATGAAACTATGCTGAACTATGAGTCGATGAATGTGGTTAAGAGTTCCGATGGTGGTTTATGATTATAGCTTAAAGATGTTGCCTTTTGCTGTCATGGTGTATGATAGGTATGTTAGGGTCTGAAATTTGTTTGGTGTGGATTATATTTCATCCCTAGGCTATAGTTCAGTAGCAAGACCCCAGCTTTGAAAAGAAAAGACATTTACATGGCCTGTACGTTTGAATTGTTGGATAAATTGTGAAGAAAAGTGGCCTGTTTCATTTTTTTTAATTTGTCTTGGTCTGTTCGGATGTTGGAGCATTGTCTTGGTTGTTGCTGGAACTTTTATTTGGACTGAAATCTGGGATTTGTTGTTCAGTTGATACACCACATGCATGTCCAAACCAAGTTTTATCTTCATGTATCTTTGCCGCATCAGAATTGTAGAAATCATTATTGTGAATAGGAAGGTTTTCGAACCATTTTGTATGAAAGTTTTCCCAGAACTTACATAATTTCCTTCGAGGTTTGTTTGTTTGGATGGTGATAGCTATGTGTTTTGTTGCTTCGTTTACAGTTATGATTTTTGGTCGAAATGTTTTGATCAAAGTTGTGTGCTTGGGTCCGAAATCTGTGTTGGAAACGAATGGCAGCAGGCTATCCCTTTGGTTACAGATTTTTGGGTTGGATTGGGGCTTGTGTTTTGTATGTGTTTCAATTGGTAAACCATGAACAAGTTCATCGCAGGTCCCTTCCTTGGCATCTTAGCTACATTCTTCATAGTAAGTTGCTTTTAGTGAACGTAATAAAAATAGATAGTTGGGTTCGGGCATGGGTTGAAGCTTTGCATTTTGGTTTAGTAGTTAAACATTTTGTTCAAGTGATCACATTCGGCTAAGTCACCAAGACATACCAGTCTTTTCTTGATACAAACTTCTGCTGTCTAGCTGCGTTGGCACTCTGGTGAAATGAAATGATGTTGCAGAAAATGATAGCTGGTTTTGTTTTCTCTGCCGCTGCACACTTCCTCTATTCGTTTCTTCTTTTGTCTTCCTATGATTTTAATGGTTTAGTGTTCATGATTGGATTGCGTTAATCATAATGTCTAGCTGTTAGGTGGTGTTGAGTGCTGGTCTTTGCTGAATTTTGTTTGAAGTCTTGTATAAAATCCGCATTTTGAAAGCTTAAAGTTGCAGACGCATGTTTTCGGTTGCAGAAACTTTCATTGTAACATTTGCATGAAAGATTGCTGGAATTTACATTACCTCATTTTAAGTTGTTGGCTTGTTGAATTCTGTGGTGGTCTTTAGTTTAATGTCGATGGTTTTGATTGATTGGATGAGATGTTAGTTGCTTTAGGATTGCATCTAAGAAACCCATTATAATGCAGCAGAAATGGTAGAAGCAAAGTGATTTCATTTGGCCGAAAGTCTTCAATGCATGCATGCAAATACTTTTAAAAATTGCCTTTTAACCCCCCAAGCTTCCCTTTATCTTACTATGACCCAATTATGTTCCAATTTATTGTAATTGAGTCCTAGAGTAATTGCAATTTGAACCATTACTTGGCCCTTTCTTTGCTCTTGGACCCTTGAAGTTCCCAAAATGTTTCAATTGGACTTGAATGATTGGTTAAGGGTTGATATTGGGTCTTTAGTAGTTGCTATTTTAGAAATTTGATGGATAATTTACCTTCTTTGCAACTCTACATTATTTGTTACATTTAAGTTGTAATTTGGGAGGGATTTGGTGATTTTGTTTATATTTTGCTATTTAATTGGTGCCTTGACCCTTTTATTGTTTTGAAGCTAATATTTCCTTCATTTCATTACCATTGCAAGGGAGGTAACCTCTATCTCCTTGATTTTATTTCTCCTACGTGCTCCTACGTGTTATGTGTGAATATGCATGCTTTAATTCGCTTTTCATTATATTAATGTTTAATTGCTTGTTTCGCTTTCTTTCTATTTCGCCTTCTTTAATTGGCAAGTCATTTGAGGGTATTTGAACCCCCAATTTGTAATAGCTAGGTTTTGACGCCTCTCTTGAAGACATGTCTTAGCTAGCCAATGTAATAGTTAGGATTTACTTTTCTAAGTCTTCCCCCTCTAGATTGTAGTAGGCATCCATTTTTGTAATATATAGGGCTTGTGTGCTATGTGCTTGTGTGTGCCTATATGCCTACGTGTTTAATTGCTTTCCCTAGGATTTTGCATCTAGACAAGCATGCTTATGTGTTACGTGCTATGTGAAACTATGTGTTTTGCATGCCTATTTGCTTTTAATATTATATCTAATTATGTGGATAGAACGTACGTTACCGTGGCTAGTCCAATGCTAGTCATGGTCTTCCCTTCGAGCTCTTACAAATCCAATACTTGTGAGAGAACGTTAGTTAAGGGCTAGTCCAACGCTAGACCCTTAGGAACCATCCGCACGTTAGATCATGATTGTGTGATAAAATCACTTCATCTCATGCATATTTTGTAACACCCCTGTCGCGCCCCACTTTTTGAATGAATGAAGATGTGTGGTGGGTGTAGTGTGGTGTGAACGTGTGCAAATTGAAAATAAAGGCCATGGGACTTGATAAAGCGACGGTTTGGCCATATAAAGTTCAAAAAGGGTTTTTTTTGAAAAATGGAGTCGCCACTTGGTATAGAGTTAGGGTGTACCAAGTCACCCAAAAATGATTTTTGATTTTTGAATGAAAAAAGTAAATAAACCCTTTTAGAGAACTTTTGGGTCTACGTAACCAAAAGAGGGATCGGGGGTCACATTTGACGAAGGGGAAGGCAAGGATAGAAATCCAAGGCACCCCTTCGACCTAGCCAAGGCTAGTTGCGTGACTTAAACCATTTTTCCCTAATTTTTCCACCCAAGATATGTATCGCGTGTTGGATATGTCTATATGAATGCAAAAACCTAGACCTAGGGGGACATGGGGGAAATTTCTCTTCAAAGGTTGAGTGGTGCCAATCACATTAATTGTGAAGCCCAACAATGATCCTTTTGGAGAGGTCACACCTAAACCTAAATGATGTGAAAAATGAGTGAATGAATGCATGCCATGAAAAATGTGAGTTTGTGTGAAAAAGTAATAAAAACAATAGTGGTAGTGGAAGTGTGCAAAGAAAATGTCCTTGAATGTAGAAATATACTCTAGGTGCCAGTGGGCAAAATGCATATATGCAATCAAAAGAGTGTGAAAGTGTTGGGGTGCAAATGAAAAAAGTGCTCGTGTGCAAGTGAATATAAATATGGCATAGATAGTAGTGTGCAAATGGGTGCAATTTGTGAGGTAGAAAAATAAATAAGTGATAGGAGAGGTGTGTGAACATAGCATGTGAAGTGAGAAAATCATAAGTAGTGAAAAATGTAGATGAAAAAGTGAAATGATAAGATGAGATGCATGAACCTATAGGAGTGCATCAAGTCGGGTACGGGAGAGCTAAATCGTGACTCAATTTTCCCTTTGATAGAGGGAATATAAGCGTGCTAAGGCTTAGAAAAAGCCACACTCGTCTATATCCCATATTTAAGGGGACTTTCAAGCAAATGAACCCTATAACTAATATGAGATGCAAAAATCCTAAAATGAGGGGAAAAGGGGTTCGAGGAGCATGCCAAATGATAAAACTAAGAAAAATGCATGACATGCGGTGAACATGCAAATATGCACTATCGAAAGGGAAATCCTAAGGGTCTAGCGTTGGACTAGCCCATCTATGAATTCCGACTAGCGTTGGACTAGCGGAAACGTACATTCATCCATCACATTCATTCATGGTTATGGAAAGCGAGTAGACATGCCAAACACTCGTAAACACGTAGCACATAACATTTAGCATGCTCGACTAGATGCAAGGCCCTAACAAAGCAAATTAACATGTAACAACTAAGCAGGCAAGACACATAAGGCAATTAAAGCCCTAACTATTACATTTGCTAGCTAGGCACACGTCTTCGATAGGTCTTCATCGAATGCTCCTCCAAGCCCTATCTATTACAAGCCAAGAGGTGTACACATACCCCATAATGAGACTTAAATAAAATTGCTCGCCAAGCCCTATCTATTACAAGCCAAGAGGTGTACACATACCCCATAATGAATAACTTAAACAAAAGCGAAAAGTAAATGAACTAATTGAAAGAAATTTAGACGAGGCAAGGAAAGCGAAGTAGACATGCATATCCACATAACACATAGGAGCACATAAGGTCAAATGAAATGCAAATAAAGGATGAGGTTACCTCCCTTGCAATTGGGTCCCAAATGAAAGAAAAATGGCTTCAAAACAATAAAACGGTCAAGGTACCACTTTATTTGGGAAAATTAAAGAAAATAGGCAAACACAAGCTCACTTGGTCATAAAGCCCCTAAAGTTATGAATTAAATACAATTGAAACAAAGCATGGTAGTTAATTGAAGCAAACAAGCAATGAAGTTGCACAAATTAAAATTATCAAGGACCAATTTGATGAAATTATTTATTTGATTGGGCCATAGTAGGACAAGGAGAGACTTGGGGGGCCAAAGTGTAAAATCTGGAAATTATTTCCATGCATGCAAACGAAATCTTCCAGCACCAACGCTTTCTTTGCTTCATTTTCTGCTGCGAGATTCGCAGCTTGTGGGCAACCAAAGAAGTGTCAAAATTCATCAAATGCTTTACAACTATTATTGGCACAAGATTCGGCATGCAAACAAGGTAAGAAAATCCAGCTTGTGGATTGTCATGGGAAGGAAATAAAACAGCAAATGAGGAAGATAAAATACAGCAAAAGGAAGGACGACGCGAGCGGCTTCCTGTTGCAGCCCTGCGGCTTTACTCACACGAACTTCACACAAGAACATGCACCAAGCCCATGGATTTACCAACCCAAAACCAGTAAATGTCTCAAACGTTTAGTTAGCGTAATCTGGACAAAGTTCTTGATTTTTGCATGCAAGCAAACAAATGCCAAAGACTTCTTTACTTTCTGCAAATTCTGCTGCTACTTCCGCAGCTTATAGCAACCCAGAAAACATACCAGGTTCATTGTTTGCCAACCCAACTCACATGAGTCCTAAATCGTTAACTTAAAGCAATAACCATCTATCAATGGTGGTCCCCAACAAAGAGTGCTTAAGCGAGAAAAACAGGACAGAGAACAGCAGAGGTTTTCAACCTTTGTTCAAAACTTTAAACCAGAACGTTCAATAAAACATGCTGAAAAACTGAATCACAAAGCAACCAAAATACTAGACCTCTGTACAAGGATTTTTCAAGGCAATCATCATACAATCCATGAAGATGCTTAGTGCAGATTCCTACAACTGATTCATGCAAAGTTACGATGGAAATTTCTGCAGTAACCCTCGGCAATTGCTAGAGAGATCTGCAACAACCTAGCTGCAAATCCTCATTTTACAAGCATGGATTTGAAACTCAAAACACCATCTCAAACGGAAATAAATTCAATCAAAACTTTGACATGAGCCCAAAACTCACAAGATCTAGCTTTAGTTCCTTTTCCCCACCGACAGATTCATAAGCAAAACATTCATGGTGGAGGGCAAACAGATGCAAGCATCGCAGCAAAGTTTCAACCTTTCTAAGATGATTTTATGACCTACGGACAGTAAAGCAAATGAAAGGTGTTACCTCTATCCCTTTCAAGGGAAAAAATCGGGGCCTGAGATGATGAACAGGATGTCCTTGCTCAGCCCAAAAGCTTGATCTTTCCGGCTACCAAACGTTGCTCCTCTGGTTCCTTCGTTCCCTGACTTCCGCCGCCTCCTTTTTCCTGTTTTTGTTTAGCCTCTCACCCCCTCTGTTTTCTTTTCTGCGTTTTTGCTCTTGCCCAGCCACCAGCTAGCTTTCCAAAAACCTCCTTTCTCTCTCACGGCAACTCTCCACTCCCGTAGCTGCCTTTTTGTTTTGGTTTGGCTTGAAGCCCTCAAGCTCTTGCCAGAGCCTAGCGTTTTTCCCTTTTCTCGGCTCCCCCAATGATCTCGTTCGCTGCTGGTTTCTCTTCTCCCCCCAGACCTCTCTATCTCTCTCCCCTTCTGTTTTCTGTTACGCCGTGAACTTCCTCTCTCATTTTCGTTCACCTCCCCCCCTGCCTTCTCAGATGTTGTTTCTCCCAATTTTCAGTTCAGCCGCTACTTCCCTCTTTCAGACTCTCTCTTTCAGGTTTACAGCCGTCCCTCTCTTTTTCTCTCGGTGGGTTTCTTTTCTTTTGCTTATGTTTCTCTGCTCATCTAGCCGCTGTCTCCCTCTCTGTTTCCTCCCCCCGTTTGCTAGCTCTCCCCACGATGAAGCTCCCTCTCTTGCGGCTGCCCTTAGATGAAAACCCCCTCTCCTAACCCTTCATCCTACGGCCCCCCTTCTTCTAGATTCATCTCCCCCTTCCAGGTGTCCTAGGCACCTGGCCTTTGTAGCTAAATTTTACCCCCCAAGGACTCCCTGCAATTTCTTCTTGCAAGCTGCGGCAACACTCAACTTTTGGCATGCGTGACTTTTTCCTTTTTTTTTTTTTTTTTAATAATAATAATTTTAACAAAAACAAAAATAAAACTAAATAATAACAACTAATTAACAGAATTGACAAAAAATCAAGTAATAATAATAATAACAAATGAAAACAATTTAAAAAAAAATCTAAACAACTAAAAACAACAAAAATGGCCATTTTTCAATCTTTTCCTACATTTTCCATTGTTTTCTTTTTCGTTTGAGAAATTCCATGCTAAAAGCTTAAAAATAAAATAATAACATGAAAACTAAAAGAAGACTAAAACTAAAAATGAATAAAACAAACATGACAAAAACAAAAACTAAGAAATAAAGAGTAAATGAACTTGAGCTAAAATTTGGTGTCTACAACCCCGAAAAAAAATAAGGAGGTTGCTGGTAAAGAAGATACTAGAGTGTATTTCTTTGGGTTTGTTTAAAACCTTATTTTGTTTTAAAAGATTAGAAACCCTAATATTGTAGTCAAAAACTCTAGTTTACTTGTGACTAACCGGTTTTCTTAAATCTTTCGCATTTTAATTGATACCCTAATTTTTATCATTGGAATTGTAAAACCCTCACGTTTTCTTAAAAATGCCCTTTTATTTGGAAATTATTATTTATTCAGGCTCCTCTATCCAATCATTCCACATAAGTGCAAATAAACCTAGAAAGTAGGGTTTCACTCTTCGGTTTTCAAGTTTAGAGCAAAATTAGGGTTTTCGCGATTTTTCGCCGGATGAATTTTTTGTACAGAGTACGGATTAAATTTGGAGAGTAAAAGTGACTTTTAAGTGAGAAATAATATGTGATTAGTAGCAATGATATAAGGTTAGTGAATGGGAAGTAAAAACCCTCATACGTGTGTTTTTAAGAAAAACGGCGCGAACCGGCGGGTCCCGCACACTACCGATTGAACGCACCACTTGACCACCACTTTCTTATCACATGAGCATTAATACTTGAGCAAAATATTTCCCCCTCATTGCCAGCTAGCTTGACCGAAAATGTGGACTAAAAAGAGCAAGGAAAAGAAAGAGAAAATGGCCAAGTGATCAACTAGCCTTCTTAAACCAATTTTCTGCCCTTTCCTCTTCATTTTTCCAGCAGCTGGTCGACCAAGAGAGAGAGAGAAAGTGAGAGCAAGAAACAATTCCTTCTTCTTGATTCTAACCAACCAAGTGACAAATTAAATTTCCAAACCGATTAAAGTGCTAATTGTGAGTTGGGAAGCTAGGGGAACCAGAAATTTTCCAAGGAGGTTGATTATCACTCATCCAAGCTTGTCTTTGAGGTATGAAATCTGATCATGGTCTTTGATCTTTTAAATCTTGTGTAAATTAGCTTAGCAACTCAAATTTGGTGGTGAATAATGGATGCTATCATGTTTTGGGGGTTTTCCCCTTTTGGTTATATGAACTAGGGTTGGATGATTTGCTGCCCAACTTGGTGTATGGTTAATATATGTTGTAATTAAGGTTATATAAGGCTGTTTGATAGTGATTAGAACAAGAAATTTGAGAAAGTTCCATTAGAGACCAAAAGATTCCAGATTTCTGGAAAAATTTTCCCCTTTCTGTCCGTTTTTGTTGCACCATGTTAGAAGACGAATCGGCCTTAGCTTAAAACATAAAAGTTGTAGGAAATGACATTTTAGAGGTTCCTACAAAATTTCAGGATAATCGGAGTAGCGTAGAATGAGAAAAGTCGAAATTACCCTTGCTGTCCTGTTTCTACCCGAACCTGAGAACTGCGATTATAATTGGTTATTTTGGTTTGGACTGTTTCAGAATTGGTTGTTGAGGCCTTCTGATAGAATTTATCCCTATTTCTTAGCTTTCAGCTGGTCTTGGAATTTCTGGATTTGGACTTATGTAGGCTGTTTTATGATGTTTGTACTAGATTACGGTTTGTGAACCTGTTTTGCGATTCTGGTGTAGTATGTTACATTTTTGACGTAGTTACACTCGAAATTTGACTGAGTGGCCTTCTTCAACATTGTAGCCTCTTAAGTCCTGAATATGCCTGTAAAATTTCGGGTCAAACGGATTAGTGTATCATGAGTTATAGATGAAATACTCAAGCCTGTTTTGAACATCAGGTTCTGTGCGTTTTTAGTTTAGCTTCTGTCCGTGACTTTTTCGGTTTTGATCCCGTACGATCTGGGTTTTGACTCCTCCATAAGAAATGTAGATCTTGGTTTTGGATTCGAAACGGTATAAAGTGAATCGAAATCCGAGTTCCGTAGCTCCTGTTATGACCAAAACAAAATCGATCGTCAGAACTGCCTTGAATCTGGACAGTTCTGACGAGTACTTTGACACTCAAATTTCGTTCTGTTCTGAGTGGATTCAGGTCTTGGGCAAAACATCAAAATTTTAGCCTTATGTCTCAGCTTTCTAATTCCTTTGGAATTTCCTGATTTGGATTTGTGAGCTGGGAGTTATAGTCCAGCAAACATACCCTGTCCGTTACTCTGGAGTGCAAATTCCTGGAACGGTTTTCTGCACTTTCGACCTATTTCTGTTCAGATCCGGATTTAGGTGCCTTCATGAAAATTGTAGCCCTTCCTCTTAGCTTCGCAACGGTACCTCATGTACCATGATCCGACACTCATAGCTTCGATTAGGTTCAAAACAGTTTTGACGGCAAAATGGCTAGGCCGCCATTCCCGTTTCCGTGTGTCGTTTCCGCACTCGTATGTGCCGATTTTGCCGTTTTGCTTGTTTTAGGCATATTAGTAGCCGTTTATGATATTTTGTGATGCAATCTTCTATTTCAGACGGTGGTGAGCTACGTGGAGCCGGTGGGGCCTACTAGCTACTCTTCGCGGCACAAATTTTGAATTTTGCTCTTTTGTTCGTTGTGTAAGTATTCAGGCCGCTCTTGTGTGTTAGTTGCTTATGTGTTTCGATATGTATGAAGAGGGTACCTAGGCGAGGGTGTACTTTATCGCACTCGACCTAAACCCTAACTTACGCACATATTTGTACATGGCTTGTGTATATGAGCAATTTTGAAACTAAAACCCTTGAGCTTGTGGCTCGGGGTGACTTTTGAATAATTTTGTGAAGTTTGTGAGTTTGGGGTTGATCTTCCGACCTAGATGGACTATTCGAGCCAGTCAAGGCTTGGTCGAAGCCAGTCCAACTTAGTCTGAGGTCACCAAGTTTGTGAATCCGGTTCACCGAGAATGTGGACCAAGTTTGTGACCCGAGCTTGTGAACCAAGCTCATGTTTGTGATTTCGTTCGTTCGAGCAAGTTTGTGAGGTGCCTGGCCAGAGAGGGTGATAAGGTGTACGGTGGGTGTACAAGTGAAGTTCTACGGACCATTATTTGAGGTCGACGGAGTGTCGGCAGGAGGTCACACATGGCAAACGATCTGGCTTTGGAGCCACCCGTATCCTTACTATGTGATGTTATCTTTCTGCTTTTGCTTTACTCTTACCATATAATTGGTTGATACGTGAAAATTTACGCTTTTGCCCCTGTTTACTTACTAAGCATATAGCTTACCCCGTTCCATTTGTTTTCCTTAGCAGGGGGACGGCACGGGGATCGCTCGGGAAGGTGGTTAGATTTTGAGCTATAGAATACTTGAATTTGTATTTGTTAAAAGTTGACGAGTAAGATGTACATAGTTGGCGTGGTGATTGTAGTTATGAGTTTTTCTAGGTTTTACTTTCTGGTACTTGTGATATGTAATTCTTGGAGAATTGAAAGTAATATTTGAGATTTATCTTATACTTCATTGGAGGACTGTAGAGAGTGAGTGAGTCCCGGCGAGAGCTGGGCAGGCGACCCGCCGAACCCTGGGGTACGCCCTAGGGGAAAGTGGGGCCGTCACATATTTTCACTTTTTAGGGTCTTTTATCATTTTTTGCATGACATCCCTCCTTATACGTATATCCCTTCCCCCATATTTTCCCTTATATGTATATTACTTACCCCTTTGTATGAAACATGACATTAGACTTGCATTTCATCTAAGCATTAGACCTAGGTTAGTACATTTGCTTGATTAGACTAGGGAAAACCCCTTGGATATGGGATATGGACGAGTTTGGCTTCTCTAGCCTTAGTACGCTCGTATTCCCTCTATTAAAGGGAACATTGAAGTCATGACTGTAAGTTCCCCGCATCCATTATGATGCATTCCTTTAGGTCATACACATTTGTATATTATTAATTTCTTTGCTTTTTCTTTCTTTCGAGTCTCATGACTTGCATTATTCGTGACTTCTTCGAAGAGTCTTTATTGGGCATCACAATTAATGTGATTGGTACCAAGTAAGCTTTGAAGATACATTTCGATCCCCCGACACCCTCCTAGGGCTAGGGTATGCATTCATATAGTACATCCAAATGTGATAAATCTTAAGGTTAAAAAATAAGAAAATCTTTGACTAAATCGCGCAACTAGCCTTGGTTAGGTTGAGAGGGTGCCTTGGATTCTTATCCTTGCCTTCCCTTTCTTCAAATATGACTCCCGAATCTCTGATTTTCGTAGACTTGGAGTCGTTTAAAAAGGGTTTTTCTACTTTTTTCTTTAAAAATTCATTTTTAGTTGACTTGGTACACCTTAACTCTATACCAAGTGGCGACTCCATTTTCCATTCAAAAACCCTTTTTAAACTATATTTTGGGTCAAATCGTCGCATTTTCAAGTCCCATTTAGACCCATGTTCTTTATTTTTCTTTTCAAAAATTCATTTTTTCAATAAAAATTGAATCAAAAGCCATTTTTCTAAACTCGTCTTTTATTTTCTTATTAAAAAATAGGGTGCGACAGTTGGCGACTCCACTGGGGACTTAGAGGGTCCGAGCATTCGATTTAGTTAACCTTTTCTTCTTTTAACCTTCTTATATATCACATTTGGAGTATTAGGTTGCATTCTTCTTTTCCTTTTTCTTTTTTTCTCTTTTTAGGGTTTTTTGCATCTACCACACGCATAATCGCTCTTCGCACACTATGTATGTGATGAATGGATGGTTCATTTATTTGTTTACTTTTACTTGTTTGGCGATTTTCATTTTGGGATGGGGGGTAGTTACCCTAGAACCTTCGACCGTATCTAATGGTATAATCCCTCCCCTCAAAAGAAAAGCACTTCATACGTGCATGCATAGTTTTATTTATCCCTTTTTTTCTTTATCGTGGGCGCTATCCCACATCTCCCTGTAGGATTAAGATTGATTTCCTTAGGTAGGCGGATGGTGTGCACTGCGCCCATAGCGATGCCTAAGGGATCACTCAAGCCACCGACCGAAGGTGGTGGGATTGATGACCCTTTGCCTTTAGGTCTGAAGGCTTGGGAACCTTGAGACTTATCGAGTCTAGATGCATTAGTGAGCCAAACCTCATGCATCCATATTAGAATTACCTAGGGTAGAGTCGACCTTATCCTAAATTAGGAACACTAGGCACGAGGGGAGGGATTCCATCTTTCTTTCCTTATTTTTCTTTATCGCCTTTTATATCAATTAATTACTTCAACGTGTTATGTGATTATTTGTTGAACTAACATTTCCTTGTTGTCTTACCTTTTGTATTCACAAACGTTAGAAAATAAGAGGTCTGGCATGATCTTTTTTAGAGAACCTTACCTTTTAGATAGGTTATTGCACGTTTAAAGATTTTTGGTATATTGCATATATAGATTAATAAATTGCATATCATTCTAGGCCCACCCTGGCATATAAAGGGTCCCTTTAGGTCATGATATCATTTAAATTGTATATTTTATTGCTTTAATAAACTGGCATCATGCATCCACCTTAGAAGGGAATGCCATTTAGGGAATCC
Source organism: Coffea eugenioides (assembly GCF_003713205.1). NCBI lineage: Eukaryota > Viridiplantae > Streptophyta > Magnoliopsida > Gentianales > Rubiaceae > Coffea > Coffea eugenioides. The sequence continues at coordinate 29,352,417 of NC_040037.1, forward strand.
CGTGTTAGGAACAAATCGACCTGTGTCTCGGATATATAATCCAATGAGACTTGCACGTTTATATTTCCTATACTGTCCGAAGGGGTAGTGCACGAGGTAAGGTAGGATCCGATCATTTTCATAGAGCGATCTTTAAAATATGAGCATCTAATAATCATCTTTTGGCCATTTTAACATATTTGATAAAATTCCCTTGTTTAAAGGACATTAACTTGAAGAAATGCACAAATAATTCCTCATTGTTGAGACGATAAATATATTGAGGCCAAATCTTGATTTTAGAAGGCTCATAGACTAATGCATCGCAATAAGTTTTTGAAACTACTAGTGGATAGATTGATTTTTTTTAAAATAAGCTGTCAATTCCATTCAATCCATTGGACCATTTTATTCATCAATTTCATCCAGTCCATTTTATCAATTTGTTCATTTTTAGGGCAACCTAGTCGATTTTGAATTCATTTGACTAGTTTACCCATTTTAGGGCAATCTAGTCGATTTTGAATAGATCACCAATTTCATTCAATTCATTTGATTAGTTTACCCATTCTCAGGGCAATCTTATCGATTTGAATAAATCATCAATTTCGTTTGACCAATTTACCCTTTTTTAGGGTGATTCGGTCAATTTTGAATAAATTAAATTTCATTCAATTCATGTTGACCAGTCTACCTATTTTTAGGGCAATTCGGTCGATTTTGAATAAATCATCAATTTCATCCTATCCATTTGACCCGCTTATTCCCTTTTCAGGTTTAAGTCTAAGGTTCACTGAATAAATTAGTCAAGACATTGCAATCCTTTTAAGAGCAGGCTCTTTTGCATATCATGCGCCAATCAAAGCAAGCAATTCATTCGGACTTTGTCCTCGTTTTTAGGACAAATGTCTCTTCTCACTCCAATTGGCCGAATTTTCTAAAATTATTTTGTTACTCAATAAGTTGGTCGGATTCATCAGGTATTGTATAGTGCCTACCTCAGAAGATTGCATTCTCATGCTAGGCCTACCCTTAGCACTAAAAGGGTCCTCCAATAGGACATGCATCCAAACTACTTTAATTTTTACTAACTCCTGTCTTTTTCTTTTCCTTTTTCTTTCTTTTCGACAACAGTCAATCAAGAAGGGCATTTAATAAGGGTTTTCCTACATTCTCAGGTAGTAATCACAAATATTACTACACAAAGAAGCCCCATTATTACCCGATCACATAGCCGGATTTCAAGAGAAAGTGTAAACATGAGTACCCATCCAGAACCATCTGATAGGCTTACAACGACATCACCAACTGACCTGACAAATCTGGGAGCTCAACTGAGTGAGGTGCTAAATAGATTTAATGAGTTAAGTGTAGAAATGATCGCACAGCGGCGCGTGATTGATCAGTTGGTCGCTGGTGGCGGTAGTGGTGTCCAACATGAGCCTTTACCCGCTAGTCAACCCGAACCACAACCTTTGTCCTTACCTTACAATCAAACCTCTTTTGCTTCACATGTCACAAATCCACCTGAGCAAACTTTCACCTACCCCACTCATGGCTTACCACATATTTATGCACCCAATACCCACGTCAATCTTTCTCACCCTCAAATTCCTCCAAATTATCCACCTACCAACTTGAACAAGCCACTTGAACCTCAAGAACCATATTACTATCCCACCGCTGAACCATTCACCATGGACACCGCTGCCCAAGGAAAAATTGAAGCTGGGGAATCCTCTGCGCCGATCAACAAGAATTTGTTAAAAAAGTTGGATAGATTTGACGAGTTTATAAAGCAAAGTCAGGGTTTAAACAAGCAGGGAGGATTGGATTATAATGAGTTGTACATGTTTCCTGATATGCAACTTCCTGTAGGTTTTAAGGCACCCAAATTCTGTAAGTATGACGGAACGGGCAACCCTAAGACACATCTCCAAATGTTTGCCAACAAATTGGGCAAGCCAATAGATGATGAAAATTTGCCAGTTCGATTGTTCCCCGAGAGCTTAGAAGGTGATGCACTAGACTAGTATTCCAATTTAAAGTTTGAAGATATGAGGACATGGGTGGATTTGTCAACTGCATTTGTAAGACAATACGAGTACAATTGTGAGCTTGCTCCAACAAGGGCCACACTGGAGGGGACTAAAAGAAAGCCATCTGAGGATCACAAGACGTATGCAAAAAGATGGAGAAAATTGGCTGCCAAAGTAGAGCCTCCCATGACTGAAAATGAGATTGTTCGCACGATCATCAAAGCTCATGACCCGCCCTATTTTGAGAAAATTTTTCGAATGACTGGGTGTTCCTTTGGCGAGATTGTCAATAAATTGGAAGAATTTGATGAGTTTGTGAAGGTCGGAAAAATTGTTAATGTGTCAACATTGAAAATGCAACTAGAGGCTCTACAAGGCTAGAAAAACAGTGGGAAGAGGTTCCAATTTAAGGAAAAAGAAGGGGAAACTGCTTTTGTTGGGGATCAGGGCCCCTCGGCTAGACCTAGATTTTCAAATCGCCTTACTTATTCATCACCCTACCCATACTATACAAACTCCCGTCCTATCCATCATACTACCATTAACCATCCTCGACCTCGACCAAATTATCCAAATGTACCTACACCACCCTTTTAAAATTCTCAACCAAATCTCCAAACTAGACCTCGTCCTCCTTTTAACCCAAGAACTATTCCACCCCTTAGCCCAAATTACTACTACCAACAAACTAGTGACACCCAAATCCAATGCCATACCGAACCTTCACCAATCTAGGTCGGCCTGTTGACCAAGTATATGAGCAATTGAAAGCTGTCGGGAAAATTGGTGTTATACCTCCTAAGATCTATTCTAAGCGTTTTCCCTCTGACTATGACCCTCAAGCAGTTTGCGCTTATCATTCTGGAGCTCCCGGGCATTCCACCAATAATTGTCGGGCATTGAAACATAAAATCCAGGATATGATCGAACTCGGAGAAATAGTGCTAAGGAAAAAGGGTGAACAAGAACAGAGCATAGGTACAAATCCCTTTCACGAACACAAGGACGCCTTTGAGGCACCCACCCCCAATGAAGAAATTTGAGAATCCTGGAAGGCGCTGAATTAGTGAGATTCCTCTCCCTTGAAGGGAGTTTCGATAAATTTGGGGAATTGTTTTGGTTAAAACCAATGAAAAATCATTCGCGCGTGTGTTTTTTGTTTAACTGGTTTTTTGAAAACAGTTTTCAATCAAGTGACTTTTGAAGACATGTTTTGATCTTTATCTTGAATTCAATAAAATGTACAGTTTTCTATACTCTTTGTTACTTACACATTCTTTTCAAATTGCCAAGAATAAAATCCGCCTACCCTTTTGGATATCACTGTTCTGAAGTTTGATGATGACAATATCTCACGAATGTGAATTTGAATTTCAAAATGCAAGGAGTAATAAGGAGACATCCGAAGGTAGTTCAAAGAGGCTCGGATGGTATAAAGAGAAACTCGAACCGAACTGGGGTCAACATTAAGGAAATGAAATTAGCATTCATTTTGAATGAAAAGTTGAAAAGAATATTACAATAAGAAGGACAAGCCACGATTATTCAAAAAGGAGATGGAGTTTACCAGTGCAAAGAGGAGGCTAAGGGCAAATTGGCACCAAGCTGGCAGCACCCTTTTATTTGTCAAAAGATATTTTGCCTGGGGGAGCACTTGTTATCACAGAAATAGAATGGACAAGTTTTTCTCAGCCGATCAATCCGGATATGTGTAAAAAATTCTTTGCTTGATAAATGAAAGTTTTCTTTTAGAGTTAATGCGAAGAATGCAATGAAAGTCAGGCCCTCTTCTTTTCCCATTTAGACATTATATCCCTAGTTATCCCTTTTGAGCCTTCAGAATAAATCATTTCGTTTAGCAACCTCTGAGAATCGCAAACCCCACACTGGGGCAAATTTAGTTTTGAAAGCAATAGAAAAAGAGAGAAAACCCCACACTGGGGCAAATTCAATTTTTGAAGGAAAGTCGAAAGAAAAGGAAATGAACAAAAGAAAGCCTCAGTTAAAAATAAACTGGGGCAAATTTTCAAAATTTCGAAAGATGAATGAAAAAGGGAGAAAATAAAAGAAAATAGAACCTCAGTTGAGAATAAATTGGGGCAAGTTTTGATTTAACCCTAAAATAGGGTTGATACAACAATGGGATTTCAGATCACTTTAACCACTTTTGAAATCCGCCTTCAAGCCTTAACTTTTCTTAGCACCTCACCTGACCCCATTACAAAAGCCGAAAGTCCTGACTTCTGTTCTTTGCATCATCTCTTTCAGGAGATTTTCTAAGTCACATGGCAAATGATGTCAATACACCTTCACCCATTTTGCAAGAGAAGGATTGTCGCACTGATGCCATCATTTCTTAAAGCACATTTTTGAGTTGATAAAGGCTATCAACAATGGTTGGTTCAGGTGAAAACTCCAAATGGCACCTTTGAAAAGAGAAAAAGAAAGAAAGGAAAAGAAGAAAGAAAATGAAAATGAAAAAGAAAATGAAAAAAAGAAAATAAAAAGGTGGAGTGGTAGTCTTAGTGAAAACCCGAAAGGGCGCTAAGGTAGGGTTTCATAAGGAGAAATGAGTTTGGATTTGGAAAGCTGGTGACTTAGTTCATTAGAATTTCTCTTCACCTTGTGGTTCAGTTGCCGACATTAAACTCCGGAGGAACGATATCCAAAAGGTCAAACGCGGCATTTTGTTCAAGAATTAAAGTGTTTTGGTTCATTGTACATAAAATTTTAAGTTTACAGGTTCATTTTTCTTAAATTAATTTTCTTTCAAAATGAATGATTATTTTCAAATTACGGAGACTTTCATCATTGTTGTGTAAATAGAATATTCTTACATTTGTTTCATGGTTTCATTTATCTCTTTGGATTTATCCAATGGCAATCCCTGTGATTTATTGGAATTACCTGGATACCAAGTGTCTTATCAGCATTAAAAGTCAAGAAGATGTGATGTGATTCGAGGAGCGAAGTTGGGTCAAGAGTTTATCAAACGGCAACCCTTATGATTGGCTAGATACCAAGGGTCTTGGTAGTATTGGAAGTTGAGGATATTTGACACAGTTCACAAAGTAAAGTTTAGTTTTCGCTACATCGAGGAAAAAAAACCCAAGTACTCATGTTTACACATTTCTTGAAAGCAAGATTGATCGGATGGTGGTGGTATTATCTATCATTACGATTATTTCTATTTTTTGTAGGTCCAATGGTCCAATAGCAACACACTGGGGTAAATTCTATATGATTGTGGAATGTCACCCAAGAATTGAAGGGTTCGGACCAAGGAAGAGGTGAATCAAAGTATTAAGGAGAAGCAACCATGCCGTAATGCAAATTGAAGGATCGGTGGCACAATAATTGATCAAAACTGGGGCAAATAATTTTTGAAAAATCATCAATAAAAAAAATCAAAATCAAAAAAATCAAATCAAAATCATGATTAATTTTCTGTTGGTGAAGCCTCAGCGTACGCTGCGCACCCTTCTATCTCCCCCTTTTGACAATCACACTTAATTTTTTTGACCAATTGGATGGCAGGATTGGATCTTATCCCACTGACCATTAACAACTATCACGTTGGGCCTGGATTTTATGCCGCCAACATCACAAAGCATCACGTTGGGTCTGGATTTTGTGCCGCCAACATCACAAACATCCCGTTGGGCTTGGATTTTGTGCCACCAACATCACAACTATCACGTTAGGCCTGGACTTTGTGCCGCCAACATCACAAACATGACGTTGGGCCTGGATTTTGTGCCGCCAACATCCCGTTGGGCCTGGATTTTGTGCCGCCAACATCACAAAAATCACGTTGGGCTTGGATTCTGTGCCACCAACATCACAAGTATCACGTTGGACCTGGATTTTATGCCGCCAACATCACAAAGATCACGTTGGGCCTGGATTTTGTGCCGCCAACATCCCGGTGGGCTTGAATTTTGTGCCATCAACATCACAACTATCACGTTGGGCTTGGATTTTGTGCCACCAACATCACAAGTATCACGTTGGGCCTGAATTTTATGCCGCCAACATCACAAAGATCACGTTAGGCCTGAATTTTTTGCCGCCATCATCACAAGTATCACGTTGGGCTTGAATTTTATACCACCAACATCACAAACTCCATGTTGGGCCTGAATTTTGTGCCACCAACATCATCAGGTTGGGCCTGGACTTTGTGCCGCCAACATCACAAACATCCCATTGGACTTCGATTTTGTGCCACCAACATCACAAGTATTACGTTGGGCCTGGACTTTGTGCCGCCAACATCACAAACATCACGTTGGATTTGGATTTTGTGCCACCAACATCACAAGTATCACGTTGGGCCTGGGCTTTATGCCGCCAACATCCCGTTAAACCTAGATTTTATGCCGTCAACATCACAAAGATCACGTTGGGCCTGGATTTTGTGCCGCCAACATCACAAAGATCACGTTGGGCCTAGACTTTGGGCCGCCAACATCCCGTAGGGCTTGGATTTTGTGCAGCCATGGCAGGCTCGGGTTTAATCTCACTGACCAATTCATCATACTGGGGCAAATTATTTTTGGAAGGATTCTAAAAAAAAAAAAAATCAAAAATCACAAAATCAAAAAATCAGAAGTCAAAGAGAAAAAACAAAAACAAAAAAAATCCAAAAATTCAAAAAAAAAATCAATAAATAAAAAAAAAATTCAATCAAAATCAAAAATCAAATCAAGTTTTATCACGGTAGGCTCGGGCTTGATCCCACTGACCGATTGTCAAGGCATTTCATTTTGCATCGCCACTAGCCGTGGGTCAGTCCCACTAGTGAGTATTTCTGTGAGAACCCGTAATTTTCCATTTTCTAGGTTTTATTATTTTTCATGGCTTGTTTTCTGCATTTTCGTGAGTAGCAAAAATTTCTAGATATTTTTAAGGAGCAGATATAGTTTTTAGATGATTTTTCTAGTATCGAATAGGTTTTGAGAAATTAAAAGCGTATACCGGACGTGGGACCCACTAGTGCGAAAAGTTCAGAAAAATTCGTCCAACTAGGTTAAGTTTCGGATACTGGGTTTAATTTACCGGGTGCTAAGAGATAATTAGAGGAAACCATTTGGATTGGTGTGAGAGGGAACAAAGAGATAGAGATTCATTAATTAGGTGACAAGTGTCACCATAGGGTTGGGAGAACTTTTGACCATTATTTCTTGTCTTACTCTTTGACTTAAATAAACCAAAAATTTCCAAAAAAATCATCAAAAATCTTCATTATTGTGGCCGGCTCTCCCTCTCTCTTTCTCTCTTTCTCTCTCTAAGCAAAAGGAAGAAAACTCTCCAAGCTTTGCTCCAAATCATCAAAACCAACCATTGATTCTTGTTTTTGCTCCATAGAAAACATTAAGGAAGTGATAGTGAGGTGTTGTGTGGAGTTATTTGGCAAGCTAAGAGGACAAATTGCTCTCTCTCTCTTGTTTCTAAGGTGAGTTGTGAAGAACCACTCTCCTCCCTTTATTGATGCTTAAATCATGCTTAGTGGTAGTATGAGATGCAATATTATGGATTATTTCTTGATTTGTGGTTGAATTGATGAAGTTTTATAATTTTTGGGGATTTTTCTGTTTTAATATGAACATGATTGTGTGGCTATCTATGATGATTGGAAATGATGTATAAGGACTCTAGGAGGTGGAAAAAGTGGGTAATTACAACCAATTTCTGTTTTGGAAGCAATTCTGGAAAATTAGGGTTTGATTAAGGTACATTCTGCCTGGTTTTGTATCTTGTAGTTAGAGGCCGAATTGGCCTTGGCTTAAAACATGAAAGTTGTAGGGAATGATATTTTAGAGGTTCCTGAAAAATTTCAGGTCAATCGGAGTAGTGTAACTTGAGAAAAGTCGAAATTACCCTTGCTGTTCTGGATTTACCCGATTTGGAGAATTGCTTCTGTAATTGGTTATTTTCGTTAGGAATGCTTCCGAATTGGTTGTTGAGGCCTTCTGATGAAATGTAGCCCTGTTTTTTATCTTTCAGATGGTTTTGGAATTTCTAGATTTGAACTTGGATAGCCTGATTTATGATGTTTCCGCTAGAATGCGTTTTGTGAATCTGTTCTATGGTTTTGGTGTAGTATCTTGCATTTTTGACATGGTTGCACTCAAAACTGGGTTGAGTGACCTTTTGTAATGTTGTAGCCCTGTCTTTTAGCTTCGAAACGGAGTATCGTACACCTTCATCCGGTAATCTTAGTGCCTTGGGTGCCATTACCATAAAAAGAGGTCAAAAACTGTTTTTTTCAGGGCAAAGCTAAATCCATTTCCGGATTTTCTGGTTTTCTCTAATGCTTGTATATGCTTATGGAACCCTATTGGGGTCATATTTGGCATTGGTTTATGACTCGTTATCGAGTCTCATTGTACTTGTTTGCATGTTTTAGGGCGTGACGTTGGTGCACGACGTTCTTTTGACGGAAGTGCATGAAACCTCATTTGCAAGCTTGGTGAGTGTACTACTCACTTGTGTGTTACTATATGGCTTTGAATGTGAATTGCTTGAAGTGAATTGAATGTGAATTGATTGAAGTGAGAGCGTACTTTATCACTTATTGTTTACCATGTTATTGGAATGTTATACGACATGTTACATGAAATGAAAGTACATGGCTTGGTGTCGTTTGGACGAGTATCCAACGACTACAATTGTTATCTTTGAGCTCAACCCCATTGGTAGTTGATTGAATCGAGCCGGCCAGGGCTTGGTCGTGCCAATTGATGTGCCTTGGGGAAATGTTATATGGAATCTTGTAGTATGAGAGACTCTCGATTCCGGTTTACTCGAGTAATACCAAAGTGCAAGTGTTTGGAGTTCGGGCCCGGTAGGGGTATGTTGGGTGGAAGGAATGGAAGTAAAGTGGAGTCTACGGTTGGTTACTTTTGAATTGACGGAGAGTCAATGATGTTCGATAAAGAAATGCAAACGAGGGAAAAGGGCTCTTGAGAGCCACCCGTATCCTTTTAACACCCCATGTGATGTGTGCCTTTGCTTACTTTTAATGTATTAAATGAAAAGCTTGATGTTTAAATGTACTTGGTTGCTTGAGTGATAGTATTCTCACTGGGCAATTAGCTCACCCCGTCCCTTTTGTTTTCCTTACAGGAATCTGACTGCTTTTGGAATGACTTTTGATAATTGGTTGCCGAATGAACTAGATGAATATCTCTTTTGTATAGTTTATGAATTGAAACCCTAAATGTGCCATTGGGGCCGTTTTCACTTTTATTTTGGCAACCGTACATGTATTAATTTTGAGTAATTTTCATATGCCATTTTGGTTTGTAAATGCTCAATTACAAGATGTGAAGGTTTGCTTGATTTTTGGTTGGGTTCTGACGGGTCGGTTACTATTCATGGCCGACTCTGGATTTTTTTTTATTTTTATTTTGGGTTATTTTGCCAGTTTGACTTGTTTGCGCGCGTTATAAGTTCTGAAACGAAATAGATCGCTCTAAACTGCACCGTTAGTCCTGGCGAGAGCTGGGCAGGCAGTCCGCTAACCCCTTTGGTTCGCCTTAGGGAAAAGTGGGGCTGTCACAGGTGGTATCAGAGCCTAGGTTTGAATTAGCCTGGGTGTAATAGAAATGCTCGATTTGAGGGTTCTTTGTTTATGGCCTTTAAGCTTATTTATGGTTAATTGTTCTTTTGGTGTAGGATGGCCGGACAGGGTGAGCCTAGTGATAGTCCTCCGGGTGAGAGATCTCGTGGAGCGCTCCCCGTGATACCGTACCAGATACGGCCAGGAGGGGCCGTCGTGCATTGGAGCCCGTCTAACCGTCTCCGACAGCGTGAGTGTCGACATAAGTATGCTTACCCTAACGCTCTAGTGTTTGTCGTGGCCGAGGAGCGTAAGGAGTTGGCCGGAGAGAATGCGAGACTTGAGGCCGAGGTGACCCAGCTTAGGATGGTCAATGAGAGACAGGCCGAGCGCATTGAGGGTTTGAAGGACGACGTACTTGAGGCAGAGGATAGGGTTGATGACCTCTGCGCTCAGCTTAGGGAAGTCCAAGAGCGCGAGATTAAACGAGCTCGCAAGGTGAAGGTTCGAGCTGCATCGATCCTGAACCTTTGCGCGGATGTGGTCGAGGGCGTGAGTGACGAGGACTCATGTGCGGGGCCTGAGGCTGGGGTTGGATCCACTCCGTCGGGTGGGTCTAATAGCTCGTCGTCGGTCTAGGACAGGACTTCTAGGGTTTGTTTTGGATAGTTTGGTTTTGTATATAGGGTGGATAGGGAGAAGGGCCTTAGCTAATCGTTTTGTACGTTTAGATTAGCTACGTGTATATTTCTTTTGTTGAGGCCATTCCCTTGGGGATTGTCCATGTTTGTACTCGACTTGACTGAACTTGACTTGACTGATTGTTAATATGTGTGTTGTTTGCCTTGCTTGGAATGTATATATCTGTTTGAAAAGGTTTTGGGTTTTACTTACATGCATTGTTTTATATTGGTTTAGTACCATTGCCTAGATCAAGTAAAAGTTTATGGAAGGAACACGTAGTGGACGGGGACATGGGCGCGGATATAGACAACCCACACCGGATAGGGGTACTGGCGAAACCTCTACTGGACCTAACCCTGACCCCAATGTGCAAATCGCTGCCGCTATGCAGCAAATGACTAACTTGCTGGCACAAGTAGTGCAGCAACAAGGCTAGAACCCAAACCCTAACCCCGAAAACCCTGGCAACCACATCGAGAGCGAAGATAGAGCTCTCGACCGTTTTCAAAAGTTTGCTCCACCCAAGTTTATTGGGGGGCCAGATCCGGATGTTGCCGAGAGATGGCTCGAGAAGATGGTCGATATTTTTGCGGCCTTGCACTACACCGATGAACGGCATGTGACTTTGGCCGTATTCCAGTTAGAATGGACGGCCCGTTCCTGGTGGAACGTGATACGACAAAAATGGGAACGGGTACAAACGCCCTGGACTTGGGTGAATTTTATTAGGGAATTCAACCCGAATTTCTTCCCTCCTCTAGTTCGGGAGAGGAAGGAAGATGAGTTTATTCGACTCCGCCAAGGGGCTCAATCGGTGGCGGAATACAAGAGTCAATTTACCCCCCTGTCTAAATTTGCGCCTGAGCTGATCATGACGGAGCAACGGCGAATTAGGCGTTTCATTCAGGGCCTAAATGTCGAAATCCAGAAGGACCTCGCAGTGGCTCAAATTAATGCTTTTAGCGAGGTCGTAGAAAAGGCTCAAAGGGTAGAGAGTGCTCGATTGCAAGTCCGGAACTTCCAGGCGAAGAAGCGGGGCTTTCCTGGAAGCAGCTCTGGACAAGGGGATAAAGGTACTCCCTCCAAGTTCGGACGCGGAGCTGGAGGTGGACGACAGTCAGGTTCCGGCAGAGGGGCTCAGTCTAGGGGTGGCCCAGCCGGGAGAGGCCAAGGCGGAAACTTCTAAAAGGGTTCAGGTTCGGCGTCCCGCGGGCCCTATGGTTACTGCGGAAAGCCGAATCACTCCAAAGATAATTGCTGGAAGAAGGGAGGCAAATGTCTGCGTTGCGGAAGCGTAGACCACAGCTTGCTACCTGCCCACTCTTAAAGCAAAACGGAAGGGGAACTCAAACCACGCCAAAGACCAATTCGGGACTGAATAAGGGGAATGAGGTGAAACCTAAGGTGCCAGCTCGAGTATATTCCTTAGAACCTCAACAGGTCCCAGATTCCTCAGAGGTCGTAGAAGGTACGATTCCTATTTTCCACCGTTTTGCCAAAGTTTTAATTGATCCTGGTGCCACTCATTCTTTCGTTAACCCTGATTTCATGTGTGGCATCGATATAAAACCTGCTAGTTTACCATACGACCTAGAAGTTAGTACACCTACGGGGAATCAACGCTTGGTTACTAGTATGGTTTATAGGGATTGTGAAGTGTGGGTAGGAGAGAAAAGATTGTTAGGGGATTTGATAAGTCTGGTCATTAAGGGGTATGATGTGATATTGTGTATGGATTGGCTAGCCAGGTATAATGCCCAACTGGATTGTAAAACAAAAGTGGTAGAATTCCGCATTCCTGGTGAGGCGACCTTAAGATTGGATATAAGGGGTAGGTTAGCCTCATCCGCTTTGATTTCGGGCATTCAGGCTAGGAAATTGCTAAGTCGAGGGACACAAGGATTTTTGGCCTTTTTGATTAACACCCCCACAGATAAAGTGAAGGTAGATGATGTGGCCATAGTGAAGGAATTTCCGGACGTGTTTCCTGATGAGTTAGCCTTACCTCCGGGAAGAGAGATTGAATTCAAAATAGACCTGCTACCGGGATCCTCACCTGTCTCAAAAACACCATACCGAATGGCTCCTGCTGAGCTCAAGGAGCTAAAGTTACAATTACAGGACCTTCTGGAGTGGGGATTCATTCAAGAGAGTGGGTCTCCTTGGGGAGCTCCTGTACTGTTTGTGAAGAAAAATGATGGTGGGTTGAGGATGTGTATCGATTATCGGGGCCTGAATAATATTACGGTGAAAAATAAGTATCCACTGCCCCACATAGATGAGTTGTTCGATCAGTTGCAAGGAGCGGTGGTCTTCTCGAAATTGGACCTCCTCCAAGGATATTACCAGTTATTAATCAGGAAGGAGGATATCCCGAAGACCGCCTTCAACTCGAGCTATGGGCATTACGAGTTCGCAATTATGCCTTTCGGACTGACCAATGCTCCTGCCGCCTTCATGGACCTAATGCATAGGGTTTTTAAGCCCTACCTGGATCGATTTGTAGTGGTCTTCATCGATGACATTTTAGTCTATTCCAAGACGCGTGAAGAGCATGAGCAGCATTTGAGGGTTATTTTACAAACCTTAAGAGACCATCAACTGTACGCCAAGTTCAGCAAGTGCGAATTTTGGCTGGAGAAAATTGCTTTTCTGGGACACATAATTTCTCAAGAGGGTATTTCAGTTGACCCGGCGAAAGTAGAGGCTGTGACTAATTGGAAGAGGCCAGAAACTCCCACAAAGGTCCGCAGCTTTCTAGGACTGGCTGGATATTACCGGCGTTTTATCAAGGACTTCTCCAAACTAGCCGGTCCTCTAACCGATTTGACGAAGAAACATGGTCGGTTCTTATGGAACGCCCGAAGTGAGACAAGTTTTCAAGAATTAAAGAAAAGATTGACCATGGCTCCAGTGCTAGTTTTACCAAACGGGGTGGACGGATATGCTGTGTATACTGATGCATCACGAGAAGGTCTGGGTTGTGTACTAATGCAGAACCGTAATGTGATCTCTTTTGCCTCTAGGAAGTTGAAACCTCACGAGCAAAATTACCCGACGCATGATCTGGAGCTAGCTGCCGTTGTTTTCGCTCTTAAAAAGTGGAGACACTACCTATATGGGGTAACCTTCGAGGTTTACTCCGATCACAAAAGTTTGAGGTATCTTTTCTCACAGAAGGAATTGAACATGAGGCAGCGACGGTGGATGAAATTTCTGGAGGATTACGATTGTACTATCAACTACCATCCAGGAAAGGCGAACGTAGTGGCCGATGCTTTGAGTCGCAAGGCGCAAGTAGCAGGATTAATGATTAAAGAGTGGAATTTGCTCGAGTCGGTTTGCGAGTGGAAACCCTGCCTTGGGAGCCATAAGGTGATTTTTGGCAATATTAAAGTGACTTCCACTTCTTGGAAAGGATTAAAGAAGCTCAAAAGGAAGATTTGCACTGGTGCAGAAATGGGGAGAGAAAGTGGGAAAAGGAGAAACCACTGATTTCAATTTTGGTCCTGAGGGTATTTTAAAATACCGAAACCGAATAGTGGTGCCGAAGGATGAATCATTGAAAACGGAGATTCTAGAGGAAGCTCATCGATCCAAGTATACAATCCATCCGGGTAGTAGTAAGATGTATCAAGACCTGAAAGGAAACTATTGGTGGGACAATATGAAGAAGGAAATTGCTCTGTACGTGCAAAAATGTCTCGTTTGCCAACAAGTTAAAGCAGAGCATCAAAAACCATCGGGCTTGTTACAACCCCTTGAGATACCCGAGTGGAAGTGGGAAAACATCACCATGGACTTCGTTTCAGGTTTGCCGCAAACGCAACGAGGACACGATGCCGTTTGGGTAATCGTCGACCGGTTAACCAAATCGGCTCACTTCCTGCCGGTAAACATAAGTATTCCATGGACAAGTTGGCCCAGCTGTACATGGACGAGATCGTAAGGCTACACGGCGGTTCCGGTCAGTATCGTCTCCGATCGAGATCCACGGTTCGTATCTCGGTTTTGGCAAAAGTTCCAAGAAACCCTGGGGACGAAACTCAACTTGAGCACGACCTATCACCCTCAGACGGATGGACAATCGGAACGAACCATTCAAACTCTCGAGGACATGCTACGAACTTGCATTCTGGATTTTGGAGGCAACTGGGGTCAACACATGACCTTAGTAGAGTTTGCATACAACAATAGCTACCATTCGTCGATTCAAATGGCTCCATATGAAGCACTATATGGACGAAAATGCCGGTCACCAATTTACTGGGATGAAGTTGGCGAAAGGAAGGCACTGGATCCAACCACTATTCCTTGGATGGAGGAAGCTCGAGAAAAGGTGAAATTGATACGACAACGACTCCAAACAGCTCAAAGCCGACAAAAGAGCTATGCGGACAATCGAAGAAAAGATTTGGAGTTCGAAGTTGGAGACCGTGTTTTCCTCAAGGTTACACCATTACGGAGTGTCACGGCGGGTAGAGGAAAGAAATTGCAACCGAGGTTCGTCGGACCTTACAAGATCCTGCAGAGGATAGGCGCGGTAGCATATAGACTAGAGCTGCCGTCAAGTCTCTCTCGAATTCATGACGTCTTCCACGTCTCGATGCTCAAGAAGTACTATCCCGACCCCTCCCATATCTTACAACCAGAAGAGATCGACGTAGACGAATCGCTTGCTTACGAAGAGAAACCTGTCCAAGTGCTTGACCGGAAAGTCAAAAAGTTAAGAAACAAGCAAATTCCGTTAGTAATGATACTATGGAGAAATCATGGGGTAGAGGAAGCTACCTGGGAAGTTGAAGAGGAGATGCGAAAGAAATACCCTAAACTTTTCGTGAGTTAAGGTGAGAAATTTCGAGGGCGAAATTCTTTTAAGGGGGAGAGAGTGTGAGAACCCGTAATTTTCCATTTTCTAGGTTTTATTATTTTTCATGGCTTGTTTTCTGCATTTTCGTGAGTAGGAAAAATTTCTAGATATTTTTAAGGAGCAGATATAGTTTTTAGATGATTTTTCTAGTATCGAATAGGTTTTGAGAAATTAAGAGCGTATACCGGACGTGGGACCCACTAGTGCGAAAAGTTCGGAAAAATTCGGCCAACTCGATTAAGTTTCGGATACTGGGTTTAATTTACCGGGTGTTAAGAGATAATTAGAGGAAGCTATTTGGATTGGTGTGAGAGGGAACAAAGAGATAGAGATTCATTAATTAGGTGACAAGTGTCACCATAGGGTTGGGAGAACTTTTGACCATTATTTCTTGTCTTACTCTTTGACTTAAATAAACCAAAAATTTCCAAAAAAATCATAAAAAATCTTCATTATTGTGGCCGACTCTCCCTCTCTCTTTCTCTCTCTCTCTCTCTAAGCAAAAGGAAGAAAACTCTCCAAGCTTTGCTCCAAATCATCAAAACCAACCATTGATTCTTGTTTTTGCTCCATAGAAAACATTAAGGAAGTGATAGTGAGGTGTTGTGTGGAGTTATTTGGCAAGCTAAGAGGACAAATTGCTCTCTCTCTCTTGTTTCTAAGGTGAGTTGTGAAGAACCACTCTCCTCCCTTTATTGATGCTTAAATCATGCTTAGTGGTAGTATGAGATGCAATATTATGGATTATTTCTTGATTTGTGGTTGAATTGATGAAGTTTTATAATTTTTGGGGATTTTTCTGTTTTAATATGAACATGATTGTGTGGCTATCTATGATGATTGGAAATGATGTATAAGGACTATAGGAGGTGGAAAAAGTGGGTAATTACAACCAATTTCTGTTTTGGAAGCAATTCTGGAAAATTAGGGTTTGATTAAGGTACATTCTGCCTGGTTTTGTATCTTATAGTTAGAGGCCTAATTGGCCTTGTCTTAAAACATTAAAGTTGTAGGGAATGATATTTTAGAGGTTCCTACAAAATTTCAGGTCAATCTGAGTAGCGTAACATGAGAAAAGTCGAAATTACCCTTACTGTTCTGGTTTTACCCGAATTGGAGAATTGCTTCTGTAATTGGTTATTTTGGTTAGGAATGCTTCCGAATTGGTTGTTGAGGCCTTCTGATGAAATGTAGCTCTGTTTCTTATATTTCAGTTGGTTTTGGAATTTCTGGATTTGGACTTGGATAGCCTGATTTATGATGTTTCCGCTAGAATGCGTTTTGTGAATCTATTTTACTGTTTTGGTGTAGTATCTTGCATTTTTGACATTGTTACACTCAAAACTGGGTTGAGTGACCTTCTGTAATGTTGTAGCCCTGTATTTTAGCTTCGAAACGGTGTATCTTACACCTTGATCCGGTAATCGTAGTGCCTTGGGTTCCATTACCGCAAAAAGAGGTCAAAAACTATTTTTTTCAGGGCAAAGCTAAATCCATTTCCAGATTTTCTGGTTTTCTCTAATGCTTGTATATGCTTATGGAACCCAATTGGGGTCGTATTTGGCATTGGTTTATGACTCGTTATCGAGTCTCATTGTACTTGTTTGCATGTTTTAGGGCGTGACGTTGGTGCATGACGTTCTTTTGACGGAAGTGCATGAAACCTCATTTGCAAGCTTGGTGAGTGTACTACTCACTTGTGTGTTACTATATGGCTTTGAATGTGAATTGCTTGAAGTGAATTGAATGTGAATTGATTGTAGTGAGAGCGTACTTTATCACTTATTGTTTACCATGTTATTGGAATGTTATACGACATGTTACATGAAATGAAAGTACATGGCTTGGTGTCGTTTGGACGAGTATCCGACGACTACAATTGTTATCTTTGAGCTCAACCCCATTGGTAGTTGATTGAATCGAGCCGGCGAGGGCTTGGTCGTGCCAATTGATGTGCCTTGGGGAAATGCTATATGGAATCTTGTAGTATGAGAGACTCTCGATTCCGGTTTACTCGAGTAATACCAAAGTGCAAGTGTTTGGAGTTCGGGCCCGGTAGGGGTATGTTGGGTGGAAGGAATGGAAGTAAAGTGGAGTCTACGGTTGGTTACTTTTGAATTGACGGAGAGTCAATGAAGTTCGATCAAGAAATGCAAACGAGGGAAAAAGGGCTCTTGAGAGCCACCCGTATCCTTTTATCACCCCATGTGATGTGTGCCTTTGCTTACTTTTAATGTATTGAATGAAAAGCTTGATACTTAAATGTACTTGGTTGCTTGAGTGATAGTATTCTCACTGGGCAATTAGCTCACCCCGTCCCTTTTGTTTTCCTTACTGGAATCTGACTGCTTTTGGAATGACTTTTGATAATTGGTTGCCGAATGAACTAGATGAATATCTCTTTTGTATAGTTTATGAATTGAAACCCTAAATGTGCCATTGGGGCCGTTTTCACTTTTATTTTGGCAACCGTACATGTATTAATTTTGAGTAATTTTCATATGCCATTTTGGCTTGTAAATGCTAAATTACAAGATGTGAAGGTTTGCTTGATTTTTGGTTGGGTTCTGACGGGTCGATTACTATTCATGGCCGACTCCGGATTTCATTTTTTTTATTTTGGGTTATTTTGCCAGTTTGACTTGTTTGCGCGCGTTATAAGTTCCGAAACGCAATAGATCGCTCTAAACTGCACCGTTAGTCCTGGCGAGAGCTGGGCAGGTAGTCCGCTAACCCCTTTGGTTCGCCTTAGGGGAAAGTGGGACTGTCACAATTTCATTTGCACTGCTACTAGTCGTGGGTCAGTCGCACTAGTGAGCATTTCATTTTCATTGCCGCTAAATATGGGTCAGTCCCACTAGCGTGTATTTCATCTTTATTGCCACTAAACATGGGTCAGTCCCACTAGTGTGCATTCGATTTTAAATTTTCCGTTTCAGGTCAGTCCCAATTTTAAATTTTTGTTCGGGTCAGTCCCGATTTTAAATTTCCTGTTTCGGGTCAGTCCCGATTTTAAATTTCCTGTTCAGGTCAGTCCCGTTTTAATTTCTTGTTCGGGTCATTCCCATTTTAAAATTTTGTAAAAGGGGCCAGTCCCCATTTCTAAAGCGTCCATCCTTCGAGTCGTTCGCAGCCGAATAACGAAGGTAGGTATTTGGTGTCTACTTCTTTGTCTCAAGTTTTTCCAAAACTCAGACAAAGAGGGACAAACTGTAGACATCAAATTTTTAGTGTAGTTTTATTTACTATTTTTATTTTTCATGTTAGTTTTTATTTATTTTTGTCTTTTATTTTTATTTTTATTTTTAAGTCTTTTAGCATAGAATTTATCGAAAAAGAAAATCATTCACAAAAATATATTTTATTTCTTTTAGATTCAAGTTTATTGTTATTTAATTAAAAAAAAAGAAAAAGAAAAGAGGGGCCAAGCTCACAGACCATGAGATGCATAGGATCCGAACCTCTCCTCATTTCGTCCGCAAAAACGCAAATGCAAAATTGCAGTTTTTTTTCTTTTTTCTTTCACGGGTTTTTCTTTCATTTTTTGGGCTCCGTTTGATCACTATCTCCCAAACCACTTGGCTTTAATCCCTACACTAAGATCATCATAGGACAAAACCCATCTAAGGGTTCATAAACCATCATGGAAAAATGATTTCAGTAGCACCATTAGATGTAGGTTTAGGTGTCTTTAGAGCTATAAAAAGGAGATGAGTGACGGCAAGAGGGGAGAGGTTTTGGATGGCAAAAAAAAAGAAGCAGGAGAGAGTTTTGACGGCTAGGGGAATAAGGGGGAGCGAGGGGGAATGTGTGTGTGACAGAAGAAAGGAAAACCAGCAAAGGGGAGTGAGCTATGAGTGAGGTACAGCGGCTGGGGTTGGAAAATAGAGGTGACGGGCCAAGAGGAAAGTTTAGCTTTTTAGGAAAGGAGAGAACCACCAGTAGAGAGAGCTAGGAGTAACGGGCTGGGGGATGACGGCTGAAGTTTGAAGGGATAGTCGGGGACAGCTTTGAGGGATAACCGAGAGGAGTAAGGATCTGGGGGGCTAAGGAATATTGACAACTGAGTAGGGAAAAGCTAGGGAAGAGAAAACAAGGGCTGGAGAAGAAAGGTCTGGGGTTGAAGAAAACCCACGGAGAAAGCAAGCTTCGGGCTGGTAGGGAAGAATGAACAAGTGAACAAGAGGAGAAACCAAGGAGGGAAGTGAAGGAAAGCTTTGGATCAAACAGAAAAGACGGAAATGAGCTGCTACTCAAGTTTTGCTGCTGAAATCCATCAGAAAATAGCACTGTAAGGTTCCCTTCCCTTTCCTATAGATAATTTTTATTAAATAATCATGAAACTATACTGAACTATGAGTCGATGAATGTGGTTAAGAGTTCCGATGGTGGTTTATGATTATAGCTTAAAGATGTTGCCTTTTGCTGTCATGCTGTATGATGGGTATGTTAGGGTCTGAAATTTGTTTGGTGTGGATTATATTTCATCCCTAGGCTATAGTTCTGATACGAACTCGACCCAACAAGAACCTGTCTTGAAGAACCAAGTCGATCAGGCAGCGGAAGGATCTATCTTGATCAGGTTATGGAACAATAACTACCTTACTAGACCTAAAGAGAACCCGTCTCTAAAAACCTAGTGGATTGGTTATTGGCTTGAAAGAACAAGATGATGTGATCATCTTGCCTTGAACACCACAAGTATCCAAGCTAAATACTTGATACTATTCAAGAAGAAACTCAAGTTCTATCAAGGAACTCCATAAAAGGAGACAACTCTCTTTTTATTAATTCATCTTCAATATCATGTGTCTCAATAGTTAAATAAAGTTGGCTATTTATAACCTTACAAGACTCAAAATCCTAATCTAAATTGGAAACAATACAAGCTTCCTAATTTGACTTGACACAACTTCCTAAATAAATTTGGAAACAATTAACTACTTTTCTAAAACTCTAATTCAATTAGAATAGGAAACTAACTGACTCAATCGGCTTAACTATGGTCAACATGACCTTAGCCTTTATTTCCCTTAATAACTCAAGACTAACTAACAAGTATTGCTGGAAACTTATTTAAATAAATAACAAGAAATAAGCATAACAAATCTTCAATGATTCTTGAACCCGATTGCACCATCAACCATCAATCGAATTTCCTTGAATTTGAAGGGAATCCAAATCTTCATGTTCTCATCATTCCCCTCCTCTTGAAAGACGATTTGTCCTCAAATCGAGTGCTTGCTTACAAAGGAGTAATTCGGAGAATGTCTTGATAAATGCAATCCAAGAACCATGTCGCCAACTCAACTTGATTATGAACACGAACCATTGCACATGCTCCATTTGTCAAAAATATCTTCACCCAATTGTACTTGGCCAGAATTTGGAAGTCGACCAATATTTGGAAATCAATCAAGATTTGGCAATCAATCAAGATATCAATCAAGATTTGGAAACCAATCAAGACACAACTCACTTTGGAAACAAACACAAGGAAAAAAAAATTCTTTTTTTCGGATGAACAGTTCTGCTACAGTACTACGAACAGTGTGCTACAGTATCAGCGGATGAACAGTACTGCTACAAGCGTGAATAGTGCCTATGAATAGTATTTCGTGAACAGTCCTTTGTTTTTTTTTTTTTTGACGACTCGACACAAGGTTACGACTTCACTTGGAAAAAATTTAATGGGAGTTAAACCCTTGAAAAACCTGTTTTCAAGAACGTAATCACACCACAAAATTTCAACCTCGATCAATCACAGGGTAGGTTAGACTCAAGTGATAAAATCAAGAAAACAAGAATAAAAAAAAAATTTTTGTTTCTTTTAAATCAAAAGGTGGCTAAGGTTTTGTTAGAAAAATAAATAGAAAACAAAAGGATATTAACCTGAAACAAGAGCCGAAACTCTGATACCAGATGATACGAACTCGACCCAACAAGAACCTGTCTTGAAGAACCAAGTCGATCAGGCAGCGGAAGGATCTATCTTGATCAGGTTATGGAACAATAACTACCTTACTAGACCTAAAGAGAACCCGTCTCTAAAAACCTAGTAGATTGGTTATTGGCTTGAAAGAACAAGATGATGTGATCATCTTGCCTTGAACACCACAAGTATCCAAGCTAAATACTTGATACTGTTCAAGAAGAAACTCAAGTTCCATCAAGGACCTCCATAAAAGGAGACAACTCTCTTTTTATTAATTCATCTTCAATATCATGTGTCTCAATAGTTAAATAAAGTTGGCTATTTATAACCTTACAAGACTCAAAATCCTAATCTAAATTGGAAACAATACAAGCTTCCTAATTTGACTTGACACAACTTCCTAAATAAATTTGGAAACAATTAACTACTTTTCTAAAACTCTAATTCAATTAGAATAGGAAACTAACTGACTCAATCGGCTTAACTATGGTCAACATGACCTTAGCCTTTATTTCCCTTAATAACTCAAGACTAACTAACAAGTATTGCTGGAAACTTATTTAAATAAATAACAAGAAATAAGCATAACAAATCTTCAATGATTCTTGAACCCGATTGCACCATCAACCATCAATCGAATTTCCTTGAATTTGAAGGGAATCCAAATCTTCATGTTCTCATCAAGTTCATTAGCAAGACCCCAGCTTTGAAAAGAAAACACATTTACATTGCCTGTACATTTGAATTGTTGGATAAATTGTGAAGAAAAGTGGCCTGTTTCATTTTTTTTAAATTTGTCTTGGTCTGTTCGGATGTTGGAGCATTGTCTTGGTTGTTGCTGGAACTTTTATTTGGACTGAAATCTGGGATTTGTTGTTCAGTTGATACACCACATGCATGTCCAAACCAAGTTTTATCTTCGTGTATCTTTGCCGCATCAGAATTGTAGAAAGCATTATTGTGAATAGGAAGGTTTTCGAACCATTTTGTATGAAAGTTTTCCCAGAACTTACATAATTTCCTTCGAGGTTTGTTTGTTTGGATGGTGAATGCTATGTGTTTTGTTGCTTCGTTTACAGTTATGATTTTTGGTCGAAATGTTTTGATCAAAGTTGTGTGCTTGGGTCCGAAATCTGTGTTGGAAACGAATGGCAGCAGGCTATCCCTTTGGTTACAGATTTTTGGGTTGGATTGGGGCTTGTGTTTTGTATGTGTTTCAATTGGTAAACCATGAACAAGTTCATCGTAGGTCCCTTCCTTGGCATCTTAGCTACATTCTTCATAGTAAGTTGCTTTCAGTGAACGTAATAAAAGTAGATAGTTGGGTTTGGGCATGGGTTGAAGCTTTGCATTTTGGTTTAGTAGTTAAACATTATATTCGGGTGATCACATTCGGCTTAGTCACCAAGACATACCAGTCTTTTCTTGATACAAACTTCTGCTGTCTAGCTGCGTTGGCACTCTAGTGAAATGAAATGATGTTGCAGAAAATGATAGCTGGTTTTGTTTTCTCTGCCGCTGCACACTTCCTCTATTCGTTTCTTCATTTGTCTTCCTATGATTTTAATGGTTTAGTGTTCATGATTGGATTGCGTTAATCATAATGTCTAGCTGTTAGGTGGTGTTGAGTGATGGTCTTTGCTGAATTTTGTTTGAAGTCTTGTATAAAATTCGCATTTTGAAAGCTTAAAGTTGCAGACGCATGTTTTCGGTTGCAGAAACTTTCATTGTAACATTTGCATGAAAGATTAAGTTTAATGTCGATGGTTTTGATTGATTGGATGAGATGTTATTTGCTTTAGCATTGCATCTAAGAAACCCATTATATTGCAACAGAAATGGTAGAAGCAAAGTGACTTCATTTGGCCGAAAGTCTTCAATGCATGCACGCAAATACTTTTAAAAATTGCCTTTTAACCCCCCAAGCTTCCATTTATCTTACTATGGCCCAATTATGTTCGAATTTATTGCAATTGAATCCTAGAGTAATTGCAATTTGAACCATTACTTGGCCCTTTCTTTGCTCTTGGACCTTTGAAGTTCCCAAAATGTTTCAATTGGACTTGAATGATTGGTTAAGGGTTGATATTGGTTCTTTAGTAGTTGCTATTTTAGAAATTTGATGGATAATTTACCTTCTTTGCAACTCTACATTATTTGTTACATTTAAGTTTCAATTTGGGAAGTGACAGCCCCATCTTCCCCTAAGGCGAACCAAAGGGGTTAGCGGACTGCCTGCCCAGCTCTCGCTAGGACTAACAGTTCAGTTTGGAGCGATCTAATACATTCCGGAACATACAAACACGCGTAAACAAGTCAAAATGTCAAAATAAAAAAAAATGAAACTGGAGTCGGCCATGAATAGCAACCGACACGTCAAAACCCAACCAGACATCAAGCAAATATTTACATGTTGAAATGAAGCATATACAACCCAAAGTGGCACACAAAAGTATTCAAAAGTTGATACATGTACGGTTTACCAAATCAAAAGAGAAACGGACCCAGAAATACATTTAGGGTTTCAATCAATGAGCTATACAAAAGATATGTCCATCTAGCTCAAGTCGGCAACCAACTATCAAATCCAGTCCAAAAGGATTTATTTCCCTGTAAGGAAAACAAAAGGGACAGAAAGGGGTGAGTTTGCGCTCAATGAGGTACCAGACATATAGCAATAAAATCATGGCATTTCACATGTAACAATTCAGGTACATATGCCAGATGTAAAGTAAAGGAACCAATGATTCAAATAGGAAGGATACAGGTGGCTCTCAGGAGCCAAATTCCTATTTGCGTCACCGAAGCTTGATCGAAATAACATTTAACACTCCGTCAACGCTAAAGGAGTAACCAATACCGTAGACTCCACTTTCTTCGATTCCTTCCACCTCACATACCCCCACCGGGCCCGAAATCCAATCAGATCAGAAATGGTAATACTCGAGTATACCGGAATCAAGGGTCTCAATACCCAAAGATCCCAAAACAGACTACCGTGGTTCGTTATCTAATCGACCAGGCCCTTGCCGGCCCGACTCGAGTAACTGGCCACAGGTGTTGAGCTCAGAGGTCCCAGAAAGGTCGTTGGATACAAGCTTCCAAACGACGTCAGAACTGATACAGATACAGATACAGATGACAGATAACAGATTCAGATTCGTACCAAAATTTGGCATATGAACAGACAAGAGAACGAGTGTGATAAAGTACACCCTCGTCTCAAACAGAATAAACAGATAGTACAGTCATTCAGATCACAGATTGCAAGTACAGAAACCAAGTTAAGTAACAAATAAGGGGAGTGGTACACTCACCGGTGTCAGTACAGATACCTCAAAAGTTTTTGCCCAAAAGAGAGCTTTAATCACCAAGAAACCCTAAAATAATCAAAGTAAAACAATTGAAGGTTCCACTTTCAAAAATCGAGTATACAGAATGCACATGTGAGGCTCGACTACCAGTCGTATGCCTCGTCAAATAATTACTAATACAAGGGTGCAAAACATGATTTTTGGAAATGAAAAGGTAACATGAAGACCTAGGCTCAAACAACCCAAAAGCCCTTCATTTCTACCAAAAGGCAATTCAAACTTAAAGGAACCAAACGGCCTAGAAAATTGGACAGCATTTCCCCTAAATTTGCTTACTTTTCCAGCCGTCATGGCTTCATTATTTCCTCAAATCAGTCCCAACATCTCGTACAAAAATAATCTCATTTCCAAAAGCCGTTCACTAGGCTTAAAGTCATTCAAGTCATTTAGCTAGCAAAATGTCCGAAAAGGAAAGTCAAGCCCTAAAATATTCCAATAAGCACAATAAGACTCGATTACAAGTCATGAAACAATGCTAAATACTACCGAAATAGGGTTCCATAAGCATACATAGGCATTAGAGGAAACCAGAAAAATCCGGAAATGGAGTTAAACGTTAACCCAAAAAAATAGTTTTTGACATCATTTTGCGGTTTTGGTACCAATAGTACTACGATTATCGGATGAAGGTGTAAGACCCACCATTTCGAAGCTAAGAGATAGGGTTACAATATTGCAGAAGGTTACTCAGCCCAGCTTCGAGTGTAACCAGGTCAAAAATGCAAGATACTATACCAGAACCGGAAACACAGATTCACAGAATGCATTCTGGTGCAAACATCATAAATCAGGCTACCTAAGTCCAAATCCAGAAATTCCAAAGCCATCTGAAAGCTGAAAAACAGGGATACAATTCATCAGAAGACCACAACAACCAATTCGGAAGCATTCCCAACCAAAATAACCAATTACAGACGCAATTCTCAAATTCGGGTAAAACCAGGGCAGCAAGGGTAATTCCATCTTTTCTCAAGCTACGCTACTCCGATTGACCTGAAATTTTGTATAAATCTCTAAAATATCATTCCCTACAACTTTCATGTTTTAATCCAAGGCCAATTCGGTCTCTAACTATGAGCTACAAAACCGGGCAGAATGTAATTCCAAGAACCCTAACTTTCCAATTTTTCTTCCAAAACAGAAATTGCTTGCAATTTACCACTTTTTCCACCTTCTAGCTTCCTTAAATACCATTTCCAATCATCAAACATAACCACAGAATAATATTCATATGAAAACAGAAAAATCCCCAATAATTACAAAACTTTACCAATTCAACAAAAAATCAAGATATAAACCATAAAATTGCATCTTATACTACCACTAATCATGGATTAAACATCATTAGAGACATCATTAGAGGGAGGAGTGGGGTCCTTCTCAACTTACCTTAGCAACACAAGATAGAGAGCAACTAGTCCTCTTAGCTTTCCAAGTAACTCCACAAAAAAACTCAGAAACACTCCCTTAAGGTTTTCTATGGAACAAAAACAAGAGTAGATGGTTGAGTGATTGGATTTGAGCAAGAGGGAATCAAGAAATTGAAGAGGTTTTCTTTCTTTCCTTCCTTGAGAGAGCCGGCCACTTGAGCTAGGAAATGGATCAATTTTTGGTAAATTTTTAGTCTATTAAGTCAAATGGTAAGACATGGAATAGTAGTCAAACGTTTCTACCAACCCTATGGTGACTCTTGTCCCCATCATTAATGCATCTCTATCTTTTTGTTTCCTCTCACACCAATGCAAATAGCACCCTCTAATTATCTCTTAACACCCGATAAATTAATTTCAGTATCCAAAACTTAACCTAGTTGGTCGAACTTTTCCGAACTTTTCGCCCTAGTGGGTCCCACGTCCGGTATACGCTCTTAATTTCTCTAAACCTATTCGATACTAGAAAATTACCTATAACCTCTATTTACTCATACAAATTATCTAGAAATTTTCCTAATCAAGAAAATGGAGAAAACATGCCATTAAAGATAATAAAACCTAGAAAATGGAAAAGTTACGAGTTCTCACACTCTCTCCCCCTTAAAAGAATTTTGTCCTCGAAATTCTCTCTTTTGCTCACAAAAATTGATTCTATAGTGAATTCTTCTATCTTACAGGAGCTTCTCCTCATTCATGCCCTAGTCAAGTTAGGATAGTTCTCGAAAATCACTCAGGCACGAAGGATCACTCTAATCGAAATTCAACATATACCCGAGATCTCCCATCCCGTCACACTAACAAGTTCATACAAGTGTTTCCTTTGCCTCGAGTCCTGTGGAGAGGAAATACATCTTTTAAGGTGAGCTAAAAGCTCAACAAGTATCCAGAAAACTCAATATTCAAATAAGTTTCGCAGTAGTGCATTTAGCTGGTATCATGAATCAGTAATCAAATGTACGTTTATTGCTCTTGTGAGCCAGGGAAATCATGGTACTTAAACATGCAACTCTCCAAGAAAATCCAGTATCAGTCAAGCGGTACAAATGAGCCATCGGTGCTCCCATGTTCAAGTCAATTGTCATTAAACTGGAGACGTTGGTTTTAAGCACAAGACTTCCAAGCACTCATTTGAGCCAAATCATTGCATGGCAAACACACAAGAAAACAGTACAGGAAATAGTTCGAAAATACTTTTGCAAAAAATTTTTGAAATCATTTACCAACCACAGCTCATGATCCTCATCCCTCATAGATAGTTTCCTAGCTCTAGTCCAATTCCCTCGATCACAAATATCATATCAAGCAAAGGAAATCTAAAATCATCAAGTTCCTCTCACCTTTTTACATTTCCTATTACACCTGAAGCTACACCTCTCGGATTGAAAGAAATCTTATGGCGTTTTGAATCTAAGACATAGGCCTACACTACTGGGTCCCTTCTCTCGGTCCTAGGTTCTCGATTTGGTCAGTCACAGATTTCCAATGGCCCTTCCTTAATCCCAAGGTCGTCTAAATCTACACAGATGTCGAAATATCATTTTCTTTGCTTTCCTTTCCATTATATATATAAATATAAATATATCTCAGAGGAGAGGGTTCAGTTAGGCACATAGACACAGGTAATCAATCAAGAATCCAACATATATTTATCTGGTATAGCACAAAATAATTACATATGTAGTTGTCCACAGGAAAATCAAGTAGACACATAACAATGTGCACATTCATAGGAGAAACAAAATAGGTTTTCAAAGCTAACACGTTAAACATCCACAGTAACTATTATAGTCCAAATCTAACCACTATCTATCAAAACCCTAGCTCAACTTTTATTGGGCAAATCCGAGATAGCATCCCTCATTCCAATCTCCTCAATCGGGTCAATGTCAAGTCCAATACAAGAATTCCCCGTGCTCTGACCCTTGTCATCATAACTTATCTCAAAATCACTTATGATTTCTAGTTACCTCATCACACACAAGACTATACCCCATCCGAATTCACAAGTATTCCCTTCGGAAAAGTATTTGGTACTCAAGTACAAGAATCCCAAACTAAGAGAATTTACAACTCAGGCCGTACGCTCCCAAGTGCAAATCAACAAGGTTTAAGATTCCTACATGACGTACACATCTAGCTTCCTCAAGTCCCATGATAATGATCCTTACACTTATGACATGCACAGTTCATAGCTTATGCTCAAAAGATCAATTATACCTTTTGACGCATTCACCACTTGGCCCAAGCTCTCTCCGCGCAGAGACCACGCGAAGTGGCTCTGATACCACCTGCGACAGCCCCACCTTCCCCTAAGGCGAACCAAAGGGGTTAGCGGACTGCCTGTCCAGCTCTCGCCAGGACTAACGGTTCAGTTTGGAGCGATCTAATACATTCCAGAACATACAAATGCGCGTAAACAAGTCAAAATGTCAAAATAAAAAAAATGAAACCGGAGTCGGCCATGAATAGCAACTGACACGTCAAAATCCAACCAGACATCAAGCAAATATTTACATGTTGAAATTAAGCATATACTGTAACAGCCCCACCTCCCCCTAAGGCGAACCAGAGGGTTCGGCGGGCCGCCTGCCCGGCTCTCGCCGGGACTCAGTCGTTCACTAAAGTCCTCAAATGAATTACAAGAATAAACCTCAAATATACATCACATGGTCAACAAATATACATCCAAGTCTCCAATAATTACATGTCACAAATGCAGCGGAAACAATTCCCAACTATACATAAATTGATCCCAAATCCAAATTGTACAACATAAAGGCCATCCATTCACGTGAATAAGCACAACAAGTCCTGCCTTCGCCTTGAGCCCTGTGGAGGGGAATAAAATATTTTTGGGGTGAGCTAGAAGCTCAGCGAGTAACCAGAAAATCAGTAATCAAATCTGTTTAACAATGGTTCATTTCAATGATGTCGTAAATCAAATGATAAGTCTAGAAACAATTACAACGTTTACAAAACATTAAATATGGAGTATCAGTAATTCAAGAAACATTTACAATGGAAAGCGATAGTAACATTCATGAAAAGGATACGTTCGTTCTCCTGTCATTTCATTGCATTTTTGGTTTCATTCGTGCATTCATTCACCCCATCCCTGGCTTTTGGCCAGGCTCCACCAACCTACAAGGTAATACTCGAGTATACCGAAACGTTCACCCAAGTTCCTAGTCGCCCGACCAAGTCCGCTTCTGGCTCGAGACGACCGGTAACAAGGGGCAATGGCCAGTTCAGCCCAAAAGGCTTACATTCATGCGCAAGTAGCATTTAATCATTAATCATTGAAAATTTCATATTTATTTAGGTCGAGTGCGATAAAGTACACACTCGCCTAGAAAACTCGTTTTAACAATCATTGAAAGCAAAATCAATAATAACAAGACACTGATATGCAAGCACGCATGATATGTAAGAAAACAGTTCCAAAATTAACTTTGAAAACAGTTCAAAAGTAAATAATGCGGGAAAGCGGTTCAAAAGTAAATTTGGAAACAGTTCAAAAGTAAATAATGCAAGAAACGGTTCATAAATAATTTTAGAAATAGTTTGAGGTCACTCACCTCCATGGCTCAGAAATCATCCATTAAATATCATTGCCTTGCTCAAATCCAAGTCTTAAATCACAAACTCAATGCAAACAAGTTCCTTCAAAGTTTGGACAGCACTTCCCCTGAATTTGCTTACTTTTCCAGCCATCATGGCTTCATTATATCCTCAGCCAGTCCCAAAGGTACACACA
This sequence comes from Coffea eugenioides, assembly GCF_003713205.1. Classification (NCBI taxonomy): domain Eukaryota; kingdom Viridiplantae; phylum Streptophyta; class Magnoliopsida; order Gentianales; family Rubiaceae; genus Coffea; species Coffea eugenioides. Next base: position 29,382,055 of record NC_040037.1, read on the forward strand.
CAACAACAAGTTCATCCAATAGCCATTCAGCAAGCTCCAAGTAGTACTAGTACAAGTCAAGCTAGGGAAAAGTCCGGAAATGAAAGTTTAGCTCAAAACCAGAAAAACAGTTTTGACGTCATTTTGCGGTAATGGTATCAAAGGCGCTAAGATTGTCGGATGAAGGTACAAGACCCACCGTTTCGAAGCTAAAATACAGGGATACAACAATGTAGAAGGCCACTCAGTCTAAATCCTAAAACAACTAGGTCAAAAATGCAAAATACCAAACCAGAACCTTAATTGCAGGTTTACAAATTACACTATGCTGCAATTAGTCCAACTCAGTCTGTACAAGTCCAAATTCATTGATTCCAAAGGCAGGCGGTAGCTAAGACATCAAGCTACATTTCATCAGAAGACCTCAACAACCAAATCCAAAGCAATTCCAGTCAAAACAGCCGATTACAGGCGCAGTTCGGCCATCCTGATGAACCCAGAACAGCAATAGTAATTTCGACATTTCTCACTCTACACTACTCCAAATGACCTGAAATTTTACAGGAATTTCAAACACATCAATAACTACAACTTTTATGTTTTAAGAAATGGCCAATTCGGCCTCTAACCATGAGATATAAAACCGGCCAGAATTGGGGATATAAAACCCTAACTTTCTCAAATTCCTTCCAAACCCAAAATTGCTTGCAATTACCAATCATGTACACCTACTAGAGTCATTACCCTTCATTACCAACCATCATAGATAACCACAACATCATGATCAAATTAAACCAGCAAAATCATCAATAAATTAAAAACTTCACCAATTCATCTCAAACCAAGAAATAAACCACAAATTTCAGCACTTTAGCTACCCCTAAGCACAACTTAAGCTTCATTAAGTGTAGGAGGAAGTTCAATCACCACTCACCTAGTAAACAAGAGAGGGAGAGTTGCAGGACACCTTAGCTTCCTTGAACACTTCCACAAAATCACTTACTAGCACCAAATGGAGGGATTTTATGGAGTAGAAACAAATTTAAGCAATTGGTTTGGATGATTTGCACTAGATGGAAGCTTGAAAATTGGAGAAGTTTTCTTTCTTTTCCTAGAGAGAGAGCCGGCCAAGAAGTTGAAGACAAGAATGAATTTTGTGTGATTTTTGAGATATTTAAGCAATTGGTCAAAAGTCAAGAAAATGAATAGTTGTCCTACAAGTGCCACCACTCACCAAGTGACACTTGTCACTACATTTAAAGCCTTTCTATCCTTTAAGTCTCTCTCACATCAATCACTTCACCTCCTCTACTTATCCCTTAATACCCGATAAATTTCAACCAGTATCCGAAACTCAACCTAATTGGCCGAATTTTTCCGAACTTTTCGCACTAGTGGGTCCCACGTCCGATATATATCCTTAATTTCTCAAAAACTAACCGCTACTAGAAAATCATTTTAAAACTATTTTTGCTCATAAACTTTATCTGGGGAATTTTTCTAATAAAGAAAATGTAGAAAAGGCGGGCGATTAAATAAAATAAACCCTAGAAAATTAGAAAATTTCCGGGTTCTCAAACTCATTTTTTTTTCGGGGCGTCACATATACAACCCAAAGTAGCACACAAAAGTATTCAAAAGTTGATACATGTACGGTTTGCCAAATCAAAAGAGAAACGGACCCAGAAATACATTTAGGGTTTCAATCAATGAGCTATACAAAAGATATGTCCATCTAGCTCAAGTCGGCAACCAACTATCAAATCCAGTCCAAAAGGATTTATTTTCCTGTAAGGAAAACAAAAGGGACAGAAAGGGGTGAGCTTGCGCTCAATGAGGTACCAGACATATAGCAATAAAATCATGGCATTTCACATGTAACAATTCAGGTACACATGCCAGATGTAAAGTAAAGGAACCAATGATTCAAATAGGAAGGATACAGGTGGCTCTCAGGAGCCAAATTCCCATTTGCGTCACCGAAGCTTGATCGAAATAACAGTTGACACTCCGTCAACGCTAAAGGAGTAACCAATACCGTAGACTCCACTTTCTTCGATTCCTTCCACCTCACATACCCCCACCGGGCCCGAAATCCAATCAGATCAGAAATGGTAATACTCGAGTATACCGGAATCAAGGGTCTCAATACCCAAAGATCCCAAAACAGACTACCGTGGTTCGTTATCTAATCGACCAGGCCCTTGCCGGCCCGACTCGAGTAACTGGCCACAGGTGTTGAGCTCAGAGGTCCCAGAAAGGTCGTTGGATACAAGCTTCCAAACGACGTCAGAACAGATACAGATACAGATACAGATGACAGATAACAGATTCAGATTCGCACCAAAATTTGGCATATGAACAGACAAGAGAACGAGTGTGATAAAGTACACCCTCATCTCAAACAGAATAAACAGATAGTACAGTCATTCAGATCACAGATTGCAAGTACAGAAACCAAGTTAAGTAACAAATAAGGGGAGTGGTACACTCACCGGTGTCAGTACAGATACCTCAAAAGTTTTTGCCCAAAAGAGAACTTTAATCACCAAGAAACCCTAAAATAATCAAAGTAAAACAATTGAAGGTTCCACTTTCAAAAATCGAGTATACAGGATGCACATGTGAGGCTCGACTACCAGTCGTATGCCTCGCCAAATAATTACTAATGCAAGGGTGCAAAACATGATTTTTGGAAATGAAAAGGTAACATGAAGACCTAGGCTCAAACAACCCAAAAGCCCTTCATTTCTACCAAAAGGCAATTCAAACTTAAAGGAACCAAACGGCCTAGAAAATTGGACAGCATTTCCACTAAATTTGCTTACTTTTCTAGCCGTCATGGCTTCATTATTTCCTCAAATCAGTCCCAACATCTCGTACAAAAATAATCTCATTTCCAAAAGCCGTTCACTAGGCTTAAAGTCATTCAAGTCATTTAGCTAGGAAAATGTCCGGAAAGGAAAGTCAAGCCCTAAAATATTCCAATAAGCACAATAAGACTCGATTACAAGTCATAAACCAATGCCAAATACTACCAAAATAGGGTTCCATAAGCATACATAGGCATTAGAGGAAACCAGAAAAATCCGGAAATGGAGTTAAGCGTTAACCCAAAAAAACAGTTTTTGACATCATTTTGCGGTTTTGGTACCAATGGTACTACGATTATCGGATGAAGGTGTAAGACCCACCATTTTGAAGCTAATAGATAGGGATACAATATTGCAGATGGTCACTCAGCCCAGTTTCGAGTGTAACCAGGTAAAAAATGCAAGATACTATACCAGAACCGGAAACACAGATTCACAGAATGCATTCTGGTGCAAACATCATAAATCAGGCTACCTAAGTCCAAATCCAGAAATTCCATAGCCATCCAAAAGCTAAGAAACAGGGATACAATTCATCAGAAGACCTCAACAACCAATTCGGAAGCATTCCCAACCAAAATAACCAATTACAGACGCAATTCTCAAATTCGGGTAAAACCAGGGCAGCAAGGGTAATTCCATCTTTTCTAAAGCTACGCTACTCCGATTGACCTGAAATTTTGTAGTAATCTCTAAAATATTATTCCCTACAACTTTTATGTTTTAACCTAAGGCCAATTCAGCCTCTATCTATGAGCTACAAAACCGGGCAGAATGTAATTCCAAGAACCCTAACGTTTCAATTTTTCTTCCAAAACAGAAATTGCTTGCAATTTACCACTTTTTCCACCTTCTAGCTTCCTTAAATACCATTTCCAATCATCATACATAACCACAGAATAATATTCATATGAAAACAGAAAAATCCCCAATAATTACAAAACTTTACCAATTCAACAAAAAATCAAGATATAAACCATAAAATTGCATCTTATACTACCACTAATCATGGATTAAACATCATTAGAGATATCATTAGAGGGAGGAGATGGGTCCTTCTCAACTTACCTTAGCAACACAAGAAAGAGAGCAACTAGTCCTCTTAGCTTTCCAAGTAACTCCACAAAACAACTCACAAACACTCCCTTAAGGTTTTCTATGGAACAAAAACAAGAGTAGATGGTTGAGTGATTGGATTTGAGTAAGAGGGAATCAAAAAATTGAAGATTTTTTCTTTCTTTCCTTCCTTGAGAGAGCCGGCCACTTGAGCTAGGAAATGGAGCAATTTTTGGTAAATTTTTAGTTTATTAAGTCAAATGGTAAGACATGGAATAGTAGTCAAAAGTTTCTACCAACCCTATGGTGACACTTGTCCCCATCATTAATGCATCTCTATCTTTTTGTTTCCTCTCACACCAATCCAAATAGCACCCTCTAATTATCTCTTAACACCCGGTAAATTAATTCAAGTATCCAAAACTTAACCTAGTTGGCCGAACTTTTCCGAACTTTTCGCCCTAGTGGGTCCCACGTCCGGTATACGCTCTTAATTTCTCAAAACCTATTCGATACTAGAAAAATCATCTAAAACCTCTATTTACTTATACAAATTATCTAGAAATTTTCCTAATCAAGAAAATGCAGAAAACATGCCATTAAAGATAATAAAACCTAGAAAATGGAAAAGTTACGGGTTCTCACATGGGAGGGATTTCGTGATTTTGTTTATATTTTACTATTTAATTGGTGCCTTGACCCTTTTATTGTTTTGAAGCTAATATTTCCTTCATTTCATTACCATTGCAAGGGAGGTAACCTCTATCTCCTTGATTTTATTTCTCCTATGTGCTCCTACGTGTTATGTGTGAATATGCATGCTTTAATTCACTTTTCATTATATTAATGTTTAATTGCTTGTTTCGCTTTCTTTCTATTTTGCCTTCTTTAATTGGCAAGTCATTTGAGGGTATTTGAACCCCCAATTTGTAATAGCTAGGTTTTGACACCTCTCTTGAAGACATGTCTTAGCTAGCCAATGTAATAGTTAGGATTTACTTTTCTAAATCTTCCCCCTCTAGATTGTAGTAGGAATCCATTTTTGTAATAGATTGTGTGAGAACCCGTAATTTTTCCCATTTTCTAGGTTTTATTATCTTTCATGGCTTGTTTTCTGCATTTCCGTGATTAGGAAAAATTCTAGATACTTTTAAGGAGCAGATATAGTTTTTAGATGATTTTTCTAGTATCGAATAGGTTTTGAGAAATTAAGAGCGTATACCGGACGTGAGACCCACTAGTGCGAAAAGTTCGAAAAAATTCGGCCAACTAGGTTAAGTTTTGGATACTGTAATTAATTTATCGGGTGTTAAGAGATAAGTAGAGGTTTCAATTTGGATTGGTGTGAGAGGAAACAAAGTGATAGACTTGCATTAAATAAAGTGACAAGTGTCACTTGCCTATTGGATTGACTTGTATGACCACTATTCACCTTTTTCCATTTGACCCAAATAAATCACAAAAATTACAAAATTTCACCATTTTCTTCTCCTCTTGGCCGGCTACGTCAAGGACAAAAAGAAAGGGAAAAGCTCTCCAAGTTTTGCTTCAATCTTGCTCCAATCTACCAAATCAACCATTGAATCTTGTTTTTGCTCCATAGAAACACTTAAGGGAGTGATAGTGAGTTGTTTTGTGGAGTTGTTTGGAAGGCTAAAGTGATTAGTTGCTCTCCCTCTTGTGTTGCTAAGGTAAGTTGAGAAGGACCCCTCTCCTCCCTCTAATGATGCTTAAATCATGATTGGTGGTAGTATAAGATGCACTTTTATGGATTATATCTTGATTTTTGGTTGAATTGATGAAGTTTTATAATTTTTGGGGATTTTTCTGTTTTCATATGAATATGATTATGTGGTTATGTATGATGATTGGAAATGGTATTTAAGGAAGCTAGAAGGTGGAAAAAGTGGTTAATTGCAAGCAATTTCTGTTTTAGAAAGAAAATTGGAAAGTAGGGTTTCTTTGAATTACATTCTGCCCGGTTTTGTAGCTCATAGTTAGAGGCCGAATTGGCCTTGGATTAAAACATGAAAGTTGTAGGGAATGATATTTTAGAGGTGCCTGCAAAATTTTAGGTCAATCGGAGTAGCGTAGCTTGAGAAAAGATGGAATTACCCTTGCTGCCCTGGTTTTACCCGAATTTGGGAATTGCTTCTGTAATTGGTTATTTTGGTTAGGAATGCTTCCGAATTGGTTGTTGAGGTCTTCTGATGAAATGTATCCCTGTTTCTTAGATTTCAGATGGCTTTGGAATTTCTGGATTTGGACTTAGGTAGGCTGATTTATGATGTTTGCACTAGAATGCGTTCTGTGAATCTATTTTTACGGTTCTGGTGTAGTAGATTGCATTTTTGACCTGGTTACACTCAAAAATGGGCTGAGTGACCTTCTGTAATATTGTATCCCTATCTCTTAGCTTCGAAAATGGTGGGTCTTTCACCTTCATCCGATAATCGTAGTGCCATTGGTACCAAAACCGCAAAATGATGTCAAAAACTATTTTTTTCCTGGTTAACACTTACTCCATTTCCGGATTTTTCTGGTTTCCTCTATTGCTTGTGTGTGCTTATGGAACCCTATTTTGGGAATATTTGGCATTGGTTTATGACTCGTTATCGAGTCTCATTGTACTTGTTTGCATGTTTTAGGGCGTGACGGTGGTTCACGACGCTCCTTTGACGGAGGTGCATGAAATATCATTTTCAAGCTTGGTGAGTGTACTACTCACTTGTGTGTTACTATATGGCTTTGATACTTGAACTTGATGAGTTAAATGTTATTGCACCATCGATATTGATTGAAGTGAGGGTGTACTTTATCACTCTCACTTATTTCTCATGTTATTGGAATGTTACATGGAATGTTACATGAAATGAAAAGTACTTGACTTGGTGTCGATTGGACGAGTATCCAACGACCATAATTGTTACCATTGAGCTCAACCCCATTGGTAATTGATTGAATCGAGCCGGCGAGGGTTTGGTCGTGCCAATTAATGAACCTTGGGGACTGTTATATGGAATCTTGTAGTATGAGAGACTCTCGATTCCAGTATACTCGAGTAATACCACAGTGCAAGTGTTTGGAGTTCGGGCCCGGTAGGGGTATGTTGGGTGGAAAGAATGGAAGTAAAGTGGAGTCTACGGTTGGTTACTGTTAAACATTGACGGAGGGTCAATGAGCTTCGATCAAGAATGCAAACGAGGAAAAGGGCTCTTGAGAGCCACCCGTATCCTTTTATCACCACCATTAATGTGTGCCTTTGTTTACTTTTGATGAATTGGAATGAAAAACTTTATGCTTATGTGAACTTTGCTGCTTGAGTGGTATTATCTCACTGGGCGTAAGCTCACCCTATTCCTTTTGTTTTCCTTACAGGAAAATAAATACTTTTGGACTGCAATTGATAATTGGTTGCCGAATTGAGCTAGTTGGACATATCTTTTGTATAGCTCATTTATTGAAACCCTAAATGTACTTTTGGGACCGTTTCTCTTTTGATTTGGCAAACCAGACATGTATCCACTTTTGAATACTTTTGTATGCCACTTTGGCTTGTAAATGCTAAATTTCAAGATGTGAATGTTTGCTTGATATTTGGTTGGGTTCTGACGGGTCGGTTACTATTCATAGCCGACTCCGGTTTCGTTTCTTTTTTATTTTGACATTTTGACCTGTTTACACGCGTTTGTAAGTTTCGGAACGTATTAGCTCGCTCTATACCGAACCGTTAGTTCTGGCGAGAGTTGGGTAGGCAGTCCGCTAACCCCTTTGTTTCGCCTTAGGGGAAGGTGGGGCTGTCACAGATAGGGTTTGTGTGCTATGTGCTTGTGTGTGCCTATATGCCTACGTGTTTAATCGCTTTGCCTAGGATTTTGCATCTAGACAAGCATGCTTATGTGTTACGTGCTATGTGAAACTATGTGTTTTGCATGCCTATATGCTTTTAATATTTTATCTAATTATGTGGATAGAACGTACGTTACCGTGGCTAGTCCAATGCTAGTCATGGTCTTCCCTTCGAGCTCTTACAAATCCAATACTTGTGAGAGAATGTTAGTTAAGGGCTAGTCCAACGCTAGACCCTTAGGAACCATCCGCACGTTAGATCATGATTGTGTGATAAAATCACTTCATCTCATGCATATTTTCACTTTTTAGGGTCTTTTATCTTTTTTTGCATGACATCCCTCCTTATACGTATATCCCTTCCCACATATTTTCCCTTATATGTATATTACTTACCCCTTTGTATGAAACATGACATTAGACTTGCATTTCATCTAAGCATTAGACCTATGTTAGTACATTTGCTTGATTAGACTAGGGAAAACCCCTTGGATATGGGATATGGACGAGTTTGGCTTCTCTAGCCTTAGCACGCTCGTATTCCCTCTATTAAAGGGAACATTGAAGTCACGAGTGTAAGTTACCCGCACCCATTATGATGCATTCCTTTAGGTCATACACATTTGTATATTATTATTTTCTTTGCTTTTTCTTTCTTTCGAGTCTCATGACTTGCATTATTCGTGACTTCTTCGAAGAGTCTTTATTGGGCATCACAATTAATGTGATTGGTACCAAGTAAGCTTTGAAGATACATTTCGATCCCCCGACACCCTCCTAGGGCTAGGGTATGCATTCATATAGTACATCCAAATGTGATAAATCTTAAGGTTAAAAAATAAGAAAATCTTTGACTAAATCGCGCAACCAGCCTTGGCTAGGATGAGAGGGTGCCTTGGATTCTTATCCTTGCCTTCCCTTTCTTCAAATGTGACTCCCAAATCTTTTTCTCTAATTTTCGTAGACTTGGAGTCGTTTAAAAAGGGTTTTTCTACTTTTTTCTTTAAAAATTCATTTTTAGGTGACTTGGTATACCTTAACTCTATACCAAGTGGCGACTCCATTTTCCATTCAAAAACCCTTTTTAAACTATATTTTGGGTCAAATCGTCGCATTTTCAAGTCCCATTTAGACCCATGTTCTTTATTTTTCTTTTCAAAAATTCATTTTTTCAATAAAAATTGAATCAAAAGCCATTTTTCTAAACTCGTCTTTTATTTTCTTATTAAAAAATGGGGTGCGACAGTTGGCGACTCCACTGGGGACTTAGAGGGTCCGAGCATTCGATTTAGTTAACCTTTTCTTCTTTTAACCTTCTTATATATCACATTTGGAGTATTAGGTTGCATTCTTCTTTTCCTTTTTCTTTTTTTCTCTTTTTAGGGTTTTTTCCTTCTACCACACGCATAATCGCTCTTCGCACACTATGTATGTGATGAATGGATGGTTCATTTATTTGTTTACTTTTACTTGTTTGGCGATTTGCATTTTGGGATAGGGGGTATGTCACGGCCCCTATCTAGGACCAAAAATTTCGGACAGAATGAAGAACCAAGAACCCTAATTTTCCAGATTTCTTCCAAAACAGAATTTACTTGCAATTAATCACTTTTTCCACCTCCTAGCTTCCTCAACTATCATTTCCAATCATCATACATAACCACATAATAACAATCATATGAGAACAGAAAAATCCTAATTAAATATAAAACTTCACTAATTTCAACCAAAATCATGAAATCATCCATAAAATCACTTATTCAACCACCACCAATCACTAATTGAACATTATCAAGATCAAAGGAAGAATTCCCTAGTTACTCACCTTGCAAGCTCAAGAAAGTAAGCAACTTAGCACCAATTTCTTCCAAACAACTCCACAACCAACCTCAATATCACCAAACTAAGAAGTTCTATGGAAAAATTTGAAGATTAAACGGTTGAATTGAAAGATTGGGCAAGATTGGAGCTTGAAAATTGAGAGAGCTTTCTTTCCTTTGTTCCTAGCAAGAAATTCGGCCAAGAGCTTCAAAATAAGAAGAATTTTGGGTCAATTTTGGTTTAAATGGTAAAGGCTTGAATAGTGGTCAAAAGGTCAAAAAGGTAAGAATAAATCCTCAAGTGACACATGTCCTCTTCATTAATTGCTTGCCTAACTTTTTGTCTCTCTTACACAAATATCTTAACACATTGTAAAATAATATCACTTAATACAAAATTCCAACAAGTTGTCAAAAATATAATGCATTTACCGCACTTGCGGGTCCTACGTCCAAAATACGCTTTTAATTTCTAAAAAACTAACCGATACTAGAAAAATCATTTTAAAACTATTTTTGCTCATAAACTTTATCTGGGGAATTTTTCTAATCAAGAAAATGTAGAAAAGGCGGGCGTTTAAAAAATAAACCCTAGAAAAGTAGAAAATTTCCGGGTTCTCACACTTATACTTTTCGGGGCGTCACAGGGTAGTTACCCTAGAACCTTCGACCGTATATAATGGTATAATCCCTCCCCTCAAAAGAAAAGCACTTCATACGTGCATGCATAGTTTTATTTATCCCTTCTTTTCTTTATCGTGGGTGTGGTGACCCCACTTCCCCCTAAGGCGAACCAAAGGGTTGGCGGGCCGTCTGCCCAGCTCTCGCCAGGACTCACGCAAGCATTCTAACCCAAAACCTTTCGAAGAATAACCTAATCTATTACAAAACAATTCCTCCGAAGAAGACCGTCACTAAAACCACATTAACTTCAGAGATAGCAGTGATTTAAAATAGCCAAACGACGGCTCCTAAACATTTCACACGTTGCGAACTGCGGAATAGAATCGTACCGTCCCAACTAAGAAAAAAAATTCATACAACAAAATACAACAATCAAGCCAAGCATCCTAATTAAGTTTTACACATTTTCCAGCTTCAAGTGACAATCCAAAATAAAAGTACATTATCCAAATTTAACACACTACAGCCCACACAAATAGTCATAGTATACAAATACATCCCAAAATGAAACATGGATAAGTTTCAAAGCTTTCAATTTCCAGAACCTGTCAAGGAAAACAAATAAACGTGGGGTGAGCTAAAGCTCAGTGGTGCCCCAAAACATGCAGTCACGTAAATCAAACAGCGAGAAATAACTTAACCAAATTGAACAGTTAGGAAAGCGTATAACAGCACAAGGTAGGATACAGGGGCTCTCAGGAGCCATTTTCCTCGCTTGATCACCATTCATCGTAGTTGACCCTCCGTCAACTCTCACTACTTATAGTGCATGTAGATCCACTCATTTTAATCCTAACCCGTCACCGTTCTTACCCCTGTCCCGGGCCCGAACACCGACTAAGGACGCAGTATACTCGAGATATACCCGTAGATGATTGGTCGAGGGATTCACCCAACGACGTTATTGTAGTTAGATTCATGCGTCGAGGGATTCACCCAACGACGTAACTACATTTAGATTCATGGTAGTTGGATTCAGAAGTCGAGGGATTCACCCAATGACGCAACTACATTTAGATTCATGGATTCACGAGAAAATGATTCACGCAAGTCACCACTCGAACGGCTAGTGCGATAAAGTACACACTGCTCACTTCGATGGATCAAAAACTAGTTTTGCAAATTATCACATATTGAGTCAAGAAAGCACTTTAACCAAGTAAGCATAGAACAAGCAGGAACACTCACCAAGAGTGAAGTTACTGATCAAGCTGGGAATCAAAGTCTGCGTCCTCGCTAAACCCTAAAATACCAAATTTTAAAACTATAAGTTGGCTATACTAGTTCTTAGGATTATGTAGGAAAATTATTTGCAATATAGCTAGTTTATTTGTTTGTAATGAGTCACAAACCATGTAGTAGTAGAACTAGTAAAATACTTGGTAAAGTTTCTGTAATATTCCTTTTCTTGTAAAAGTGTTACTAACACTAATTTTTACGTGGAATAATGTTTCTTGCCGAACAAGTTTTCTACGCTTTTAGCTAAAGTCACCAAAGTCTCGTATTTTAGAAATTTCCTCTAGAAAACTAGTCAAGGACAAATTTTTAACAAAAGAAAAGGAATTAAAGCGAAACTTGAGTTTTTGAACCAGGTGAAATCATTTCCTAAAAATAGTAAGGCTAATTTAAGCTCAAGTAGAAAGCGTCGAGTCGGCAAGATTTAGAAAATCCCCACACCAGAATTTCTAATTTAAACGTTCAATACAAAGTTTTATCGATTAATGTTAAGCACTAAAGTTTTTGAATAGATTGCTCAAGCCTTCGCGAATTCGCAGGGTAGAAACGAATTCACAAATTCGATCCCATCTCGAAATCCCATTTTGGTTCAAATTTGCCAGCAAATCAAAATCACATTTTAATAGAAAATCCCTAGGGCTTCGTCAATCATTAGCCCTGGGTTTTCAATAGATTCACTTCTGATCAAGATGGAATAAATGACCAAGGCTTCGTCAAAGCTCTTGGTTTTGGCAATTTCATATCACCTCATAGTTGAAGCAAAATAAATATAAAGACTTCAAGTAATTCTAGCAATTGATTTCATCACGCTTTATCATTTGTATAAAATCATTCAAATGGCCAAGGGCTTCGTCAATCATTAGCCCTTAGCATCCAACAATTATTTCTCACAGCAATTAAAGCTAGCCTTTCAAGCGCTTAAGATCACTAACCGGTATGTGGACGTAAGGCAGGATTGGTGACAATATTTTCATCCAAGACCTCAACAAAATCTCATTACACATAATCGAATGCAGATTAAACATTTCACCAAAGTTATTTTCCAAAATTTTCCATTCCAATACCGATCACTTTATCACAATATTACAGTCATAGTAAAATCAAATTGTCACTCCAAAATGCACCAGTAAGACCCTCTTAATATAGTTTCAAGTGGAATCAATGGACATAAGATATTTTACAGCTCAAAGCAGCATTTTTAGAACTAAAATCCGCCACAAGAAATCTGGAATATTCCTTTACTACTTCTATCCATTCACTTGGAAATTTTCCAGGTCTACACTTCCACATTCTTAGTTCAAACTTCCATCATATCAAATGATTCATAGTTAAACAACTTATGCAGCTTAAAACACATATTTCTGATGCATTTCAAAACCATGACACTCTAAGGAAAAATCCAGAAACAGATTAAAATTCCAAAAAAAAAACAAACTGAAATTTCTGCTCAAGCCTTTCGGCTATCAAGAATTTTTCCAGCACTTAGGTGTTTATAAATCCAACTTTTCCTCGATTAAAACGTGGTTTTTAGGTTCTCAAATTTTCCATGCATCAACTTATCTAACCAATTAACATTTCCAGTTCAGAATCGAGTTCAAACAACAGTCATAAACCTCAAAATTTCCAGGTTCAAACCTTGCGGCAGTTCACAAAATTTTCCAGCAATAAGTTGTTCTTAATCCAGCTTTTTCCTAGGCTAAAGTAGAGTGTTAAGGGCTCAAATTCATCCTGCCATCACTTAGCTAGTTAATTAACATACCTAGCACAGAAATTAAGTTCGATTAACGATAAAAGTCCTCCAAAATTTCCAGAAATTTCTGGCTAGCCTCGGTTTCAGCTGCATGAAACTGATTGCATTTTTGTTTTTATTTTCTGTACTAACTCAACTAATTAACTTCATGCAAAGCCCCATTATCTTGTTATTAACTAGTTAGTTATGGTTATAAGCTCAAAGCTGTCACGGCCCCACCTCCCCCTGAGGCGAACCAGAGGGTTCGGCGGGCCGCCTGCCCAGCTCTCGCCGGGACTCACTCGTTCACTACATTCCTCAAACAGATTACAAGATAAAACTCAAATATTACATTAAATTCTCCAAGAATTACATATCAAAAATGAAGCGTCCACGCTTCCGCTGCGCCACTCTGATCCTTGATACCAACCATTCACACGGAGAACTTTAATACAAACGTTTCCTTCGCCTCGAGCCCTGTGGAGGGGAATAACATATTTTTGGGGTGAGCTAGAAGCTCAGCGAGTAACCAGTAAAATCAGTAATCAAATATATTTCACAATGTTGCATTTCGATCATTTCGATGATGTCATGATTCAAAGAACAAATGTCCGTTTATTGCTCTCGTGAGCCAGTGAAGTCATAGCACTTGAACACCCAACGCTCAAATAGATCATTTAACATTAACATTAACATTAACATTAAGAGGGAGCCCCTTTTTGAGCTCCGGAGCCATTTGCTCCAAGTAAACAGAGGTGGAGACGTTGGTGTCCAGCACAAGACTCCCCAAGAGCTCATTGAAGCCAAAATCATATCATGAATTCACATGCAAGCACGCATGAGATGCAGTCGAGTAAATAATGCAAGAAACATTTCATAAGAAGCTTTAACAATAGTTTGGGGTCACTCACCTCCACGGCTCTGAAACCATCCATCATATAGCATTGCCTTGCTCAAATTCAAGTCTTAGATCACAAACTCAATGCAAACAAATCCCTTCAAAGTTCGGACAGCACTTCCCCTGAATTTGCTAACTTTTCCAGCCATCACGGCTTCATTATATTTCTCATTCAAACCCAAAAGTACACACACAACAACAAGTTCATCTAATAACCATCCAGCAAGCTCCAAGTAGTACTAGTACAAGTCAAGCTAGGGAAAAGTCCGGAAATGAAAGTTTAGCTCAAACCAGAAAAACAGTTTTGACGTCCTTTTGCGGTAATGGTATCAAAGGTACTAAGAGTATCGGATGGAGGTCCAAGACCCACCGTTTCGAAGCTAAGAACCAGGGCTACAACAATGTAGAAGGTCACTCAGTCCAAATCCCAGCACAACTAAGTCAAATATGCCAAATAACAAACCAGAACCGTAATTGCAGGTTTACAAATTACACTATGTTGTAATCAGTACAACTCAGTCTAAACAGGTCCAAATGCAGAAATTCCAAAGGAATATGGTAGCTAGGGAATCACGCTACATTTCATCAGAAGACCTCAACAACCAAATCCAAAGCAATTCCAGTCAAAACAACCCATTTCAGACGCAGTTCTAACATCCTGATGAACCCAGAACAGCAATAGTAATTTCGGCTTATCTCATTCTACACTACTCCAATTGACCTGAAATTTTACAGAAACCCTTAAAACATCAATACCTACAACTTTCATGTTTTGAGCCAAGGCCAATTCGGCCTCTATCTAGGACCACAAATTTCGGACAGAATGAAGAACCAAGAACCCTAATTTTCCAGATTTCTTCCAAAACAGAATTTACTTGCAATCTTCCACTTTTTCCACCTTCTAGAATCATTAAACATCATTTCCAATCATCATACATAACCACATAATAACAATCATATGAGAACAGAAAAATCCTAATTAAATATAAAACTTCACTAATTTCAACCAAAATCATGAAATCATCCATAAAATCACTTATTCAACCACCACCAATCACTAATTGAACATTATCAAGATCAAAGGAAAGGTTCCTTAGTCACTTACCATGCAAACCCAAGGAAAGACCCAACTGAGCACCTTTGCTTCTCAAACCACTTCACCACACACCTTAATACCACCAAGAGAAAGGTTTTTATGGAGCAAATCACGGTTTTAACGGTTGGTTTGTGAGATTGGGCAAGAAATAGAAGGAAGAAATTGGAAGCTTTTCTCTCTTTTTGTCTCCAAGAGGTTCGGCCAAGGAGCTTATGAAGAAGATGAATTTTGGGTCAATTTTTAATCAATTAGTAAAGGTAGTAAAATGGTCAAAGTCCACCCTTGAGTAAGAAAGTGACACTTGTCACCTTTAGGTTTAAAACTTATCTTTTTGTCTCTCCAATACAAATATCTTAACACATTGTAAAATAATATCACTTAATACAAAATTCCAACAAGTTGTCAAAAATATAATGCATTTACCGCACTTGCGGGTCCCACGTCCAAAATACGCTTTTAATTTCTCAAAAACTAACCGATACTAGAAAAATCATTTTAAAACTATCTTTGCTCATAACTTTATCTGGGGAATTTTTCTAATCAAGAAAATGTAGAAAAGGCGGGCGTTTAAAAAAGAAAATTAGAAAATTTCCGGGTTCTCAAACTCATTTTTTTTTCGGGGCGCCACAAAAGCAACAAAATTAAACCAAATGAAGCTGCATAATTCAAGACAAGCTCTCGGCAGGAACAATTCCTCAAAACAGAGTTTCTTGTGCTTCTTAATACATCATCCGAATGCATAAAGTTATCATGCAAAGCTCTAACCATATTAATCATCCAAGCTTTAGTTAGCTAAACATAATAACAGTTCCGGATTATCACACGAAAGCAGGTTTAATCCAACATTTCTTAATCAACTCTCGGCCAGGTCATTTTCTTCCCAAGACAGGTTTTGCTCTTGCTTCAAATTCATCATCCGGATGCATAAATTGACATGCATGGTCTTAAACATCATGTCTTAAGTTAAGTAATCGCATATATAAGCTCAAGTTACCTCAGGGAAACAAAATTAAAGCTGCATTTCCAATTCAGCTTCTCGGCAGAACCATTTTCTTCCAAGACAGATTTCTTATTCATTTTTTTTTATCATCTGACTACATAAACAACACCAGCATGCTCTGATATAACTTCATCTACTAATACTTAACTTAAATTTAGCCCAGAAATTACCTCAGAAACCAGCTAAGCCTACGCACAAGAAATTTGAAATTTCTTTCTTCCTCTCGGCTCTCAAGCGCAGGTTTGGTTCTGGGTTTGGTAGCTGCAAGGTTGCGGCTGGAACTGATGAGATGCAGCTTGGTTGAAGTTGAAAATGGTCACAGCTAGAAGAGGGTAGGGTGTAGGTCGATGGTTCTCACGCGGAGGTCTCCTGATTTCTTCCCTCAGCTCGCGGACAGAGCAGTAATAGAATTGCAGCTCTCGGTTTCTTTCCTTGCTCTCGGCTATATGGTGCAGCTCAGTCTCTCACTTTCTCTCAGTCGATACTCACGAGGTGAAGTCTGGAGAAGGAGTGTTTATGGTTGTGGTCTGAGACGAAGTGGTGCTGAGGAGATGGAATTGGTGGTGCTCGGTTGAGTGTTGGTGAGGTTTGAGTGTTGGATTGGAGAAGATTTTCACTGGCCGAATGAAGAGGTTGACTATTATGATGTCCGGAAGTTTGTTTTGTGGCTGCATGGTGATTTTGTGAGGTTGTGAAGGGTAGTTTAGACATTTCACATTGCCCTACTAATCCTTACTTGAGTCCTTGATTTTTAACTTAACACCAAAAATTTATTCCAATGCAAATTAAACTCCTAATGATACACTAATCTCACAAGGTTCAATTATCGAAATTTTTACGTCCTACACGTATTTAGTATACTTATATCGTTTTTACCTAGAATTCATCGGCCTCATCCAATCTTGAGAATTTTTGGTAGTATTTAACGTTATTCACCGGTTAGGATTAATTATTGGACTTCAGGTGATTTATTTTAAGATAGTAAAATTAATCCACTCAGGTGACATTAATTTAGCAAAATAAGGCTAAGTACTTTAGTATTTTATGTTGAGGTGCTAAAATTTATTCTAACTCTAAAAGTATTGATTTAGTCTATCGAAACATAAAAAAAATTCATAGTTTACTAAAATTATATTATTTTCACATAAAATTGTTTTTACGTACTCATCTGCAAACAAGTGAAAGTAATGCTAAAATTTATTAAAGAATTAAAAGAAATGCAAATGAAATATGTGCAGGCTTATATATATTTTTGGGGTTCTCACAGTGGGCGCTATCCCACATCTCCTTGTAGGATTAGGATTGATTTCCTTAGGTAGGTGGATGGTGTGCACTGCCCCCATAGCGATGCCTAAGGGATCACTCGAGCCACCGACCGAAGGCCTTGGGATTGATGACCCTTCGCCTTTAGGTCTGAAGGCTTGGGAACCTTGAGACTTATCGAGTCTAGATGCATTAGTGAGCCAAACCCCATGCATCTGTGAGACCCCGTAATTTTCTCATTTTCTGGGTTTTATTCTATTTACTGGCATGTTTTCTGCATTTTCTTTAGTAGGAACATTTTCCAAATAATTTTTATGAGTTAAAATAGTTTTAGATGATTTTTCTAGTATCGGTTAGATTTTGAGAAATTAAGAACGTATACCGGACGTGGGACCCGCTAGTGCGGAAAGTTCGGTAAAATTCGGCCAATTAGGTTAAGTTTTGGATACCGGATTTAATTTAGCAGGTACTAAGAGATAATTAGAGGTTACCTTAAGTGGATTATTGTTGGAGAGACAAAAGGATAACCATGAACAAAAAGGGTGCTAGGTGGCACTTTTCTATTGGTCATGGACTTTGACCATTTAACTTTACCTTTACCATATAACAAAATTGACCCAAAATCTCTTCTTATTTCTTTCTTGTTGGCCGACCTTCTCACAAGGAGAAAAGAAAAGAAACTCTCCACAATCTTACCTCTAATCTTGCCCAATCTCTCAATTAAACCGTTTAATCTTCAAATTACTCCATAAAACCTCTTAGTTTAGTGAAGTTAAGCTTGGTTGTGAAGTGGTTTGGAAGATTAAGGTGCCAAGTTGCTTCTTTTCTTGGGTTGTTAAGGTGAGCAGTGAAGGAACCCCTCTCCTCCATCTAATGATGTTTAATTCATGATTTGTGGTAGTTTAAGATGTAATTTTATGGATTATATCTTGATTTTTGTTGAATTGGTGAAGTTTTATAATTATTGGTGATTTTTCTGTTTTCCTATGATTATCATTGTGTGGCTATGTATGATGATTGGAAATGATATTTAAGGAAGCTAGAAGGTGGAAAGTGTGGTTAATTGCAGGAAATTTCTGCTTTGGAAAGAAATTTGGAAAGTTAGGGTTTCATTATTTTACATTCTGCCCGGCACAGTACCTCATAGTTAGAGGCCGAATTGGCCTTGGGTTAAAACATGAAAGTTGTAGGGAATAATATTTTAGAGATTCCTGAAAAATTTCAGGTTAATCAGAGCAACGTAGCTTGTGAAAATACTGAAGTACCCCTGCTGCCCTGTTTCTACCGGAACTTGAGAATTGCTTCTGTGATTGGCTAATTTGATTGGGAATGATTCTGATTTGGTTGTTGATGTCTTCTGAAGAATTGTAACCGTGTATCTTAGCTTTCGGATGGTTTTGGAATTACTTGATTTGGACTTAGGTAACCTAACTTATGATGTTTGAACCAGAATGCGATTGGTGAACCTGTTTTTGCGGTTCTGGTTTAGTATATTGACTTTTTTTGACCTGATTGCACTAGAAACTGGACTAAGTAGGCTTCTTCAACATTGTAGTACCATCTCTTAGCTTTGAAACGGTGTATCTTGCACCTCCATCCGATAATCGTAGTGCCAATGGTGCCAAAACCGCAAAAGGATGTCAAAAACTGTTTTTACGGTTTAGAGCTTAACTTTCATTTCCGGACTTTTCCCTAGCTTGAATTGTACTTGTACTATTTGGAGCTTACTGAACGGCTATTGAAATTAACTTGTTGGGTGTGTACCTTTGGGTTTGAATAAGAAAAATAATGAAGCCATAAATGACTGGAAATAGGAAAATACAAAGGGCGTGCTGCCCAAATTTTTGCTCAAGGGCTAAGCTTCTATTTGAACTTGTATATTTTCGTTTGGCAAATACTATGACCGTTTTCCATCTTAAAACAAGATACTTTTTCCATTTGAACCTTCAAATGTTTATTTACTACTTCATACCAAAATATAGAGGTATGACCTACGGTTTTCTCAGTCAAGACATGTAGGCCATAATACCTACTTGAATGTATATTGATTTTGAACCACATAAACGATTCCGAAAAATAATATTTCTGAGCTTATCTGGTTGGATTCCGACTTGACTTTGATTCAAGTGTTTTCCATTGGAACTGTTATAACCCTTTGAGTTTGGTTTATGACACCCTAGTTGTTTCCATCCACAGATCCAAATGGCTTTATTTTCGCTTTAAAGTCACCTTTATCCGTTTTACTCGTAACTAGTCGAGTTCCTTGATTCCACTTACTTGTTTTGTTAGATGAATTGTAATATTCTTTCTCATTGAATCATAGGTTTTCTCGGTGACCGAGGGTAAGATTCGATAGGACATTTTGGACGTTATTTAGCATAATTCGGTGAGTGTTCCTTGTTTGTTATGTTTCTTCATTATATGGCTTGTATATATGACTGATAACATGTTAAACGCTTTCAATGATTAGCCAAAACGAGTTTTCTAGGCGAGTGTGTACTTTATCGTACTCAGTCTAAATGATTGTGAAATTTTCAATGATTGAACGATTGAAATGTTACTTGTGCATGAATGTAAGCCTTTTGGCTAAACTGGCCTGTCGCGCCCCACTTTTTGAAGGTGTTAAAGTAGTGTGTGGGAAATGTATGTGAACGTGTATGAAAATGAAAATAAAAGGCCGTGGGATTGTGAAATGCGACAGTTTGGCCAAACAAAGTTCAAAAAGGGTTTTTGAATGGAAAATGGAGTCGCCACTTGGTATAGAGTTAGGGTGTACCAAGTCACCAAAAAATGATTTTTGGAAAGAAAAGCAAACAAACCCTTTTTAAAGAACTTTTAGGTCTACGTAACCAAAGAAAGGGATCGGGGGTCACATTTGATAAGGGAGAAGGCAAAGGCAAAGCCTAAGGCACTCCCTTACCCTAGCCAAAGCTAGTTGCGTGACTTAGCCCTTCTTTTTCCAATTTTTCTACCCAAAGTATGTGTTGCATGTTGGATATGACTAATGGATATGAAAAAAAATGCAATCCTAAATCTAAAATGTCTCGTATGAGGTTTTTTGGTCCCAATCACATGAGTTGTGATGGCCAATAAGGAAAACTCTCATAGAGGTCACGGGTAATGCAAATGAAGACCCAAGTATGAGTGCAAGTGTGAAAATGTAAGAGAAATGCAAAAGAAAATAAAAATACAAATGCAAATGTAAGCGCAAGTGTGCAAATGTAAGAAAATATGCATGTGTGCAAATGTAAGAAAAGTGCATGTGTGCCAATTGAGAAAATAAAGGTGTTTGTGTGCAAGTGGATGAAAATATGGTATAATAGTAGTAGATGCATATAAGTGCAATTGGGTGCAATTTGTGAGGTAGAAAATAAATAAGTGATAAGAAAAATGTGCGAACATGGCATGTGGATTGAGAAAAATATAAGTAGTGAGAGAGTGTGGATAAAGAAATTGAGGAGGTGATATAATAAAAATGAGAGTGTATGAACCTAGAGGAATGCATCAAGTCGGGTACGGGAATGACTTCTATCTTCATGATTTTAATTTTTCCTTTGATTAGAAGGAAGAACTAGCGTGCTAAGGCTATTTTGTAGCCACACTCGCTCGTTTCCCTTATCGAAAGGGGACTCTCAAACAAATGTACCCTATAACTAGCATGAGGATGCAGAAACCTAGAATGAAAGGGAAAGGATTGGAGGAGCATGCCAAATGCTAGAAAACTAAGAAAAATGTATGAAATGTAGTGAAACATGCAAGTATGTACTAACGAGAGGGGACGGCCTATTGGGTCTAGCATTGGACTAACCCTTTTCTAAGATTTTCTCACAAGCATTGGACTTGCGAGAGCTCGAGGGGAAGGACCATGGCCAGCGTTGGACTAGCCACGGTGACGCATTCATCCATTGCATTTATCTATGACTATAGAAAGCAAGTAGACATGCCAATCACCTATAAACACGTAGCACAGAACACTTAGCATGCTCGACTAAATGCAAGAGCCTAACAAAGCAAATTAACACGTAGCAACAAAAGCAAGCAATCAAGCTAAGGAACCTATTACATTTGCTAACTAAAACAAATGGGGAAGAGGAAAAATGAATAAAAATGCTCTCCAAGCCCTATCTATTACAAGCCAAGAGGTGTACACGTACCCCATAATAAATAAAATGATGATTTAATAAAAGCGAAAGTAAATGAAATAAATGAAATGAATTAAGGAAAAGCAAGGAAAGCAAACTAGACATGCAATTCTCACTTAGCACGTTGGATCACATAGGGGAGAGACAAAAAAGATAAAAGAAGTTATACCTCCCTTGAGTTGATGCCCTAATGAAGTGAAATTACTAATTTACCCTTCAAAACAATAAAATGGTCAGGGTACCAATTTAATTAAGAACATTAAAGAAAATATGCAAAACACAAGCTCACTTGGTCATAAAACTCTTAAAATCATGAATTAAGTGCAATTAAACAAAACATGGTAGTTAATTGAAGCAAACAAGCAATAAAAAGTTGTAAAATTAGAGCTGCCAAGGACCAAATTGAGGAAATCATTCAATTGGTTGGGTCATAGTGGAACAAGGGTTGACCTGGGGGGCCAAAGTGCAATTTTCAAAAGTTTTTCATGCAAGTTCATGCAAGACAAACGAAGAGAATGCTTCTGCAATTTCATTTCGCAGACAACACAACTCCTGCAACTCTTTGGGCAACTTTCAACCATGCGGGTCATTTGCACAAGCAATAAAGGAATCTATAATATGGCGTTTTCACAAGAAAATTATCCCGACAATCCGACATGATGAAGCAAAACTCAAAAGAGTTCAAGTTACTCCAGAAAATTCAACAACCAAAGAAAGGAAAAGCTGTTACAACAAGCCATGGGTTCAGGCTTATTGCAGCAGATTTCTATGCCCACATATCGGCTATTTACAATCTAAAACTAAGCAAGAGTACCATCTAGCATTCGAATGGCCATCCAATGAAAATTCAAACAAACACATTCGGTAAGGCTACTGTAATAAACGTGTGGTAATTTCTGATGCAACTCAATGTTATGTGCAAGGAAAAACTGGACGCAACTTTCTGCAAAAGCTTGCTGCATTTTGTGTGACAGCCTTTAGAAGCTTCGAACTTCATGAGTTGTAAAGCTGTAGTGCAGCAAATTTAACAAAAGATTGCTCCAGCTAACATGGAATTCACGGTTTCATGCAATAAGAAAGGAGACTTTGAATCACAAGAGGCAGGTTTAAATCATCACTAGAAGAACACGAACGAAGGAGAACAAACAGAAAGGTGAACATGCAATTGACAAGGAAACGTCTGTGACATTTGAGTTTCTTTCTGCTGCAATTCTTTGCTAACCAAACATTACTAACGACTCAATCAACAACCATTTGGAGTAAAATACAAGTCCACCAAGCATGCTTTCCACTTTCACCTTGGAACTTTAGGCGTTAACACATAAGAATCCGAAGGATAACCATGCAACTTTAGCAAATTTCTGAGGCTTATCTTATGCTTTGACGTTTAGCAAACTCTCACAACAGCAACAAAATTTAACAGTAAAGCAATACGGATTCAACCTTCAAGTTTGTCATCAAGCCGTGATTAAAACATACAAAAGAAAAGAAAATCTGGGCTGGGGGAAAGCTTGTTCAGATTTATTCATGTCACTCTTACAATTTCCTGAGTTTTCATCTAGCTTACGGTATATCAGATCCAATGAACAACTTTGGAGCAGAAAGCTTTCCAACTCAACATTAACCTCCAGACTTCATTTTTCTCAGGACATATTTAAACAACGAAATTTATAACAAAAACAAACAAACCCACTGGTCTGCTATAGGGAACAAAACAGCAAAGAGAGACTCGGGTAACAAGAAAAGTCATGACTATCAGTGCAAGCTTTCAAAAGGAATGGGATTTAAAGCTACCAAGGGAACGAAGATTAGGCGGCTGTAATATCAGCTCTGGCACATAAACATTCTTAAACCAGAGAAAACCCACAGACCACATTCATTTCATTTTGGAGGAAAGAAAAGGCAAAACTGATGGCTTTGTAAATTCTCAATCACACCAGTTTGAAACGCACGCAGCTACTTACAATCGGAAAAACGAAATCTTTAGTGAACATGAAACGTAAAAGGAAGGAAAATGAACAATGAAACAGCAAAGCTTCACAAGGTCACGCAATACACGCTTTAGGAAGATTCTAGAATTTAAAAGAGGGGACTGGCTTACAGTGATAGTGCTTCCTTGTAGTGAAAACGATGACGGTCAGGAGGGTTAGCAGCTCCAATGGTTCTCCTCGCTCTCCGCCGCAGCTCTATTTCTCTTGTTCCAGACTTTCTCCGAGCTTTTTTCCAGCGGTCAGTCCTCTCTCCTTCTCTCTAAACTCAGCCGCCTCCCTCAATCTTCACCAGATTTCTAGCCGTCACTTTCATTCTTTCCTGATCCTCTCAGCCCTTTTTCTTTTGTGGCACTTTCCTAAAACCTAGCCGTCAGCCTCTCAAGCTCTCCTCATTCTCTAACCCTAGCCGCCATACACTTGCTCCCCAGATTCTTCTCTTTTTATCCGACTTCAACCCACTCCCCTCTCTCTGGTCTCTTTCTGGCAGTCAACCTCTTGCTCTCTATTTTTTCTTTTATTAGCCATCACCGAACCCCTTGCTCTCAGCCGTCCCCTCTCCGAAACTCTCTCTAGCCTTCCCTCTAAGACTCCAGCCGTCATAAAACTCCCCCCGATCCCTTCTATCTGTCCTTAGCTTTGCTTTTATATCAGAACCCAACTCTCTAAACCCTTGCATGAAGGGTGTTGATGAGAGCCAAATAGGAATGATCAAACGGCACCCAAACAAATGAAAGGAAACCTCCGTGGCAAAAGAGCTGAAAATTTTTTGTATCTGCGTTTTCTTTGCAAATGAAAAATAAGAGAGGTTTGGATCGTATGCTTCTAGGGTCCGTGAGCTTGCCCCATCTTTTTTTTTTTTTTTTTTTAGAATCTCTTAAACAGCCCAAAACCCGCTATCGGGTTTCCCTTTTTTTCTTCTCTTCTTTCTTTTTTTTTTCAAAAAATTCTATGCTAAAATGACTTAAAACAAAAGTAAATAAAAACTAACATGAAAAAATAAAAATAATAGTAAATAAAAATACACTAAAAATTTGGTGTCTACAGTTTGCCCCTCTTTGTCTGAGTTTTGGAAAAACTTGAGACAAAGAAGTAGACACCAAATGCTTACCTGTGTTATTCGACCACAAAATGGTTCCGACGGACAGGAATTTAAGATGGTCAGTGGCAATGAAAATGAAATGCACGCTAGTGGGACTGACCCATGTTTAGCGGCGATAAAAATGCACACTAGTGGGACTAACCCAACGGCTAGTGGCAGTGCAAATGAAAGGCACACTAGTGGGACTGACCCAACGGCTAGCGGCAAAATAAAAGAAATGCGCACTAGTGGGACTGACCCAACGGCTAGTGGCAGTGCAAATGAAAGGCACGCTAGTGGGACTGACCCAACGGCTAGCGGCAGTGTAAATGAAAGGCACGCTAGTGGGACTGACCCAACGGCTAGCGACGGAGTAAAAGAAATACTCACTAGTGGGACTAACCCAACGGCTAGTGGCAGTGTAAATGAAATGCTCACTAGTGGGACTGACCCAACGGCTAGTGGCAATGTAAATGAAATGTGCACTAGTGGGACTGACCCAACGGCTAGTGGCAGTGCAAATGAAAGGCACGCTAGTGGGACTGACCCAACGGCTAGCGGCAAAATAAAAGAAATGCGCACTAGTGGGACTGTCCCAACGGCTAGTGGCAGAGTAAAAGAAATGCTGGTATGTATGAAGAGACTGTGTAAGACTTGCTCGAAAAATTATCCGAAGATTTGCCCCAGTGTGATGAATTGGTCAGTGGGATTAAACCCGAGCCTGCCTTAGTTGGTGGTACAAAATCCAAGCCCAACGTGAACTTTGTGATTTTTGCCGGCACAAAATCCAGGCCCAACGTGGTACAAGCGGTCAGCGGGATAGAACCCAGTTCTGCCGAGGTTGGCGGGATAAAACCCAGTTCCAACGTGATATAAGCGGCCAGCGGGATAGAACCCAGTTCTGCCGAGGTTTGCGGGATAAAACCCAGTTCCAACGTGATATAAGCGGCCAGCGGGATAGAACCCAGTTCTGCCGAGGTTAGCGGGATAAAACCCAGTTCCAACGTGATATAAGCGGTCAGCGGGATAGAACCCAGTTCTGCCGAGGTTGGCGGGATAACACCCAGTTCCAACGTGATATAAGCGGCCAGCGGGATAAAACCCAGTTCCAACGTGATATAAGCGGCCAGCGGGATAGAACCCAGTTCTGCCGAGGTTGGCGGGATAAAACCCAGTTCCAACGTGATAAAGCGGTCAGCGGGATAGAACCCAGTTCTGCCGAGGTTGGCGGGATAAAACCCAGTTCCAACGTGATAAAGCGGTCAGCGGGATAGAACCCAGTTCTGCCGAGGTTGGAGGGATAAAACCCAGTTCCAACGTGATTTTTGTGAAGTTTGTGAATGGTCAGTGGGATAAGACCCAGTCCTGCCATCCAATTGGTCAAGAAATTGAATTTGATTTGTCAAAAAACCATAAATTAAATTTAATTTTCCAAGAAACAAGAATTTGAACTTGATTTTTGATTTTTGACTTTTTTTCTGATTTTTCGAGAGAATCTTTTCAATAATTTGCCCCAGTTTCCACCAATTATTGCGCAACCGATCAATTGATTTGCATTACGGCATGGTTGCTCCTCCTTGAGGCCTTGATTCGTAAGATTCTGACTTACGCTCCTTCGTCGATTTCAGCCATGGATACCTGCACAGGTGGCTTGCCAAAGTACAACATGCACTTTATTTTAAAACACTGCAACTATTACTCATGGAAAGAGCAGTGTGATTGATTTGAAAGTCTTGCTTGACTCTTTGACGAAATCCTCAAGTGGACTATAAAAAAATTTGCCCCAGTGTGGGCTTATTTTGCGAAATCTTGCAAATAAAAATTTTTGCCCCAGTGTGGGCCCATTGGATTGCAAAAATTGATTTGGATGCCTCTCCATTTATTTGAACAAAGAGAAAGCGCACTTTCTAAAACTTAGCAAGTAGTCGTATATACAACGTGAAGAAATTTAAACGTTGAGTTTAAACTTATTCAGAAATTTCATGATGAATCTCTCAGAATAACACCAAATTACAGAAGGTTTCTTCCTCACTTTTAGCATCTGTGTTTTGGGTAATGGGTCACAATTTCCAGTTGGTTCATCTTCAGGACCAATCAAGTGACTTTATTTCTGATTTGAGATGGCCAAGGAAAATGAGAGGTCAAGATTTGTCTGGTTCTTGTGGCCAAAATTGTAATGCATTCAACATCACATTTTAGTGAAAGCAAAGAGTTTGTCACCCTTATTTCTTAAGAAAAAGTAGTCCACATATGAGCTTTAAAAGCTTGTAACAAATGGATAGAAACTATAGCTAAGCATGTGGAAATGGTTATGGCCATATGATCACGAATGATTGATGGACTCCTTAGAAGCATGACCTTTGTTTTGAGTTGTCATGAAGGAATAAGTCAACGATGGACTTTTATGGGCTTGTAATGTGGCTTGAAGACGATAGTCAAAGAAATAATTTTCAAGGATATTGCACCGAAGATCGCATTTTTCTCAAAATTGCCCTCATTTTGGACTCCAAGATCTTGGACTTTGTTTGACTTTTTATCATCACTCAACAGGGTCTTTCAGCATCAAATCTTTTTGCATTTTTCTTTTGCATTCATTTCGCTCGTTTTTTCTTTTTCCTTTTCCTTTTTTCAAAAGTTCCCTCGCGGGGTTTCACATGAAGAGTAGTGTCAACCTCACACCTAATCAATTCAGAAATACATTCAAAATAATTCCTTTGCATCAGTATATGAACATCACTTGCCAATTAGAAAATTCCTTGACGGAGATATTGCAAAGAACAGAAGTCAGGACTTTCGGCTTTTGTAATGGGGTCAGGTGGGGTGCTTAGAAAAGTTAAAGTTTGAAAGCGAATTTCAAAAACGGTTTGAAGAATCTGAGATCGTATTGTTGTGCCAACCCTATTTTAGGGTTAAATCAAAGCTTGCCACAGTTTATTCTCAATTGAGGCTCTTTTCTTTCATTTTCTTTCTTCTTTGATTTTTCGGCCTTCTGCCATTTTTTGAACTTTCACAAAATTTGCCCAATTATTTTTGAACTGAGGTTCTCTTTTCTTCTTTTGTCTCTTGATTTTGTTGCATTATCACTTTTCCACTTTTTGAAACTTTTTCTTTTCCAACTCAAACTTGCCCCAGTGTGGGGTTTGCGATTCTCAGGGGTTGCTAAACGAAATAATTTATTATGAAGGCTCAAAAGGGATAACGAGGGATAGAATGTTTGATTGAAAAAGAAGAGGGCCTAACTTTCATTCCGCTCCTTACAATAACTCTGAAAGGAAACTTACATTAATGCGAAATTTCTTGCATGTATCTGAATTAATTGACTGAGGAAGACTCTTGCTCGTTCATATCTATGAAACATAAGTGATCCGCCGGACAGAACTTGTCCTTTTTCTCTTTTCTTTTCTTTTCAAAATTGAAACCCAGGTAGAATCAATTTTCCCCAATTCGCGGTTCCCTTTCCTCTTTTCCTTTTTTTCAAAATTCCCCAATCTCCTCCCCCAATGTGGGGTGCGATCATATGTGCACTCGAAAAGAACCACCAATTTTAGCTCAAATGAGGATGCAAGGGATAAATGGTGTTTAGCTTGTAGAAACGATGACCAAAGTATCATTCTTACGCCTCATGACAACCAAGTAAACGAATTGCTCGTTGAGAATCCATTCCCTTTTGAAAATCTTCCCAATGTAAGGTAGTGATCATTAAGGCACTTATTTGAAACGAAATTATTCTTGTAAAGGCTCAAATGGGAGAGCAAATGATAAAATCTGTATAGGTAGAGAAACGAATGCTCGAAATATCATTCCAAATTTTCAAAATAAACAAGGATAATGTACATTTTTGCTTTCACTGAGATGTGAGTTGAATCTATTTAGACACAGCGGACATTTTTCAAGCAAAGATTGCTCCAATTTGCAATTTATCAATCAATGTGACTGATTTTATTTTTGGGGTTAAGTGAAGGAGAAAAGGTATCTCACGGGGCCTTTTGAGTGACTTCTTTCAATTTTGAGCACTCTTATTGTGTAGCTTGGATCACCAATCTAGGGTACACAAGGATTTTGGAAAGCATACACTTGCGAATTTTCAGGCTGGAGGTTGAAAAAATCCTAATTTAGTCTTATTTCTTAAAATTCATCATGAAATCTCCAAATAGTAAAAAATGAATGAAATATACATGATTATATACAAAACAACAATCGTATAAAAAAACATTATTGCTGAAAAAGTTTGAAACAAAATTTGTACAAATGAGAAGAGAAAGACTTCTGAAGAGCTCCACATATACACACTTGTTTGCCTCTTTTCGGAACAGAATTTTTCTTTTCTTTGAAAAATGATGAAGTCTCTTAGAGGCTTTACCCTAGCGCTTCCAAAATAGATCCTTCATGTTTTCATTGCAGGGTCTGCCCAAGAATCAAGTATTACCATTCAAACTTTATCGGATAAAAATTGTTATCAAATATAGACAAATATTTCCACATTATTGAAACATTTTTTATGAATGCAGGGGAATGGGGAAAACAAAAGAAAAATACCCTGAGTTAGTAATCAAGACTATAAAATCGGTATGCATGTCCTATGGGGGAACCCTTTTATGCCAAGGGTAGGCCTAGCATGAAAATGCAATCCTCTAGGGTAGGCACTATACAATACCTGAGGGGTCTGATCAACTTATTGATGTTTGACTGGAAAGTAATTTGAAAATTTTGGACCAATTGAACAGCGGGAGATCTCCAACAAAATGAGGACAAATCCAAATGAATGATTGGTTTTGGTTGGCACAAGAATTTATACAAATTAATTTAACTTTGACAAGCTTGTTATTGAAGAAATTTGAAATTTCCTAACACAGATCAAAACCCTAATTCATCCAAATCAAATGCAATGGGTGATTTTCTTAAAAACAACTAGGTTTCTTAATTTGAAATTTGACATTAAAGCCCTAATTAGTCGACTGAGTTAGATGAAATTGATGATTTATTCAAAAATTGACCGGATCACCTTAAAAGGGTAAAATGGTCAAATGCATTGAATGAAATTTGATTATTTATTCAAAATTGAATGGATAACCCTAAAAATGAATTAAACTAATGAATGAAATCAATTGATCAAACAGATCGAGTGAAATGATGATTTATTCAAAATCGACCGAATTGCCCTAAAACTAGGCAAATTGGTCAAATGGATCGGACGAAATTGGTGAATAAAATGAATGAGTTGACAAAATGAAACTGATAAACAATTGGATCAAATGAATTGATGGTTTATTCAAAAATCGATGAAATTATCTCCCCTTTGGTAGTTTCAAAAATGCATTGCGATGTATTAGCCTATGAGCCTCCTACAATCAAGATTTGGCCTCAATAAGTTTACCATCTCAACAATGAGGAATTATTTGCGAATTTCTTCAAGTTAATGTCCTTTAAGCAAGGGATTTTTACCAACTATGTTAAAATTGGCCAAAGAATGATTGTTTGATGCTCATATTCTAATGTACCAAAAATATCCCCAGGGTCATGGAAAGGATCGGACCCTACCTTACCTTGTGCACTACCCTTTTGGATGGTACGAAAATATAAACGTGCAAGTCTCCTTGGAATAAATATCCGAGACACAGGGTGGTTTATTCCTAACACGGGATCCCCTAAATGGCATTCCCCTTCTAGGGTTTATGCATGATGCCAGTTTATTAAAGCGATAAAACATGCAGTTTGAAATGAAATATGACCTAAGGGACCCTTTATTTGCCAGGGTAAGCCTAAAATGACATGGCATCATTAATCTAAGAATGCAATATACCAAAATCTTTAAACGTGCAATAGCCTATCTATAAGGGTAAGTTCTAAAAGAAGGTCATGCCAGACCTCTTATTTGCTAGGGTTTGTGAATGCAATGGGGACAAAACCAAGAAAGTTAGTTCGGCCAGATAAATACACATAACACATTGTAGCAACGAGATAAAGCAATAAAATCAATACAAAGAAATAAAGCAATAAAAGGGAAAAGGGGTTGGATCCCTCCCCTCGTGAATAGTATCCCTACCAGGGTAAGGCAGACTCTACCCTAGGTAAACTATCATGGATGCATGAGGCTGGGGCTCACTAATGCATCTAGACTCGATAGGTTTTAGGTCCCCGAGCCTTCAGACTTAGAAACCAAAGGTCATCAATCCCAAGGTTCTTTGTCGGTGGCTCGAGCGATTCCCCAGACACTGCTACGTACACGTCGTGTCACGACCACATGTCTGAGTGAATCTATCAAAAACCCCTCAACCTTCGACTAAAAGCTAAAGGCTATTAACCCAAAGCTTAAAGCGGAAGATTGAGTGACCCCTCGAACCATGCTACGCACACGTCGTGTCACGGTCACATGTCCAAGTGGGTCGCCTAAAATCCTAATAAGGTGGAGTGGCGTGACAAGCCACTAAAAGAAAATAAATAAGGGGTAAAAATTAAAGCGTATGCACGTATGCTAGTGCTCATTTGGAGGGGAGGGACAAAGAACCAACGCGAGGCTCTAAGGTAAGTTCCCCACCCAAATGCAATGCAAAGCGCGAGATAAAACGAGTACAACATACATCCAAACAACCAATCATACATACGTGAGTGAGGGAGTAGTTTGATACGCGCGCGAGGCAAAAAGTCCTAAAAAGGAAAAATGCAATCCTAAACATCCAAATGCTATGCATAAAAGGGTAAAAAAAGGAAAAGAATAGCTAAATCAAATGCTTGGACCCACTTAGGAATTCCCCAGTGGAGTCGCCAAGCTGTCGCGCCCCACTTTTTGAAGGTGTGAAAGTAGTGTGTGGGATATGTATGTGAACGTGTGTGAAAATGAAAATAAAAGGCCGTGGGATTGTGAAATGCGACGGTTTGCCCAAACAAAGTTCAAAAAGGGTTTTTGAATGGAAAATGGAGTCGCCACTTGGTATAGAGTTAGGGTGTACCAAGTCACCAAAAAATGATTTTTGGAAAGAAAAGCAAACAAACCCTTTTTAAAGAACTTTTAGGTCTACGTAACCAAAGAAAGGGATCGGGGGTCACATTTGATAAGGGAGAAGGCAAAGGTAAAGCCTAAGGCACTCCCTTACCCTAGCCAAAGCTAGTTGCTTGACTTAGCCCTTCTTTTCCCAATTTTTCTACCCAAAGTATGTGTTGCATGTTGGATATGACTAATGGATATGAAAAAAAATGCAATCCTAAATCTAAAATGTCTCGTATGAGGTTTTTTGGTCGCAATCACATGAGTTGTGATGGCCAATAAGGAAAACTCTCATAGAGGTCACGGGTAATGCAAATGAAGACCCAAGTATGAGTGCAAGTGTGAAAATGTAAGAGAAATGCAAAAGAAAATAAAAATACAAATGCAAATGTAAGCGCAAGTGTGCAAATGTAAGAAAATATGCATGTGTGCAAATGTAAGAAAAGTGCATGTGTGCCAATTGAGAAAATAAAGGTGTTTGTGTGCAAGTGGATGAAAATATGGTATAATAGTAGTAGATGCATATAAGTGCAATTGGGTGCAATTTGTGAGGTAGAAAATAAATAAGTGATAAGAAAAATGTGCGAACATGGCATGTGGATTCAGAAAAATATAAGTAGTGAGAGAGTGTGGATAATGAAAGTGAGGAGGTGATATAATAAAAATGAGAGTGTATGAACCTAGAGGAATGCATCAAGTCGGGTACGGGAATGACTTCTATCTTCATGATTTTAATTTTCCCTTTGATTAGAAGGAAGAACTAGCGTGCTAAGTGTGACGCCTCGAAAAAAAAAATGAGTTTGAGAACCCGGAAATTTTCTAATTTTCTAGGGTTTTATTTATTCAATGGCTTGTTTTCTGCGTTTTCTTTCGTAGGGAAATTTTCTAGATATTTTTAATGAGCAGATATAGTTTTTGGATGATTTTTCTAGTATCAAATAGGTTTTGAGAAATTAAGAGTGTATTCCGGATGTGGGACCCACTAGGGCGAAAAGTTCGGAAAAATTCGGCCAATAAGGTTAAGTTTTGGATACTGGATTTAATTTACCAGGTGTTAAGGGATAAGTAGAGGATGTTATTTGGATTGGAGTGAGAGGGAACAAAGAGATAGAGATTCATTAATTAGGTGACAAGTGTCACCATTTGATTGGGCTACCTTAAGACTTTCTTACCATTGACTTAAATGACCAAAAATGACCCAAATATCTTCCAAAAATCTTCAAGAAGAGCCGGCCCTCTCAAGCTTTCTTTCTCTCTCTCTTATTCCAAGTACAAGGAAGAAAACACTTCAATCTTGCTCCAAATCATCAAAACTAACCATCCAACCTTGAAATTACTTCATAAAACCTCTTCAATTAGAGTTAGTAAGTGGATTTGTGGAGTTGTTTGGAAGGTTAAGGTGACCCATAGCTCTCTCTCTCTTGTTTTAAAGGTCAGTCATGAAGTACCACTCTCCTCCCTCTAATGATGCTTAATTTATGCTTAGTGGTGGTATAAGGTGCCACTTTATGGATTATATTGTGATTTTTGGTTGAATTGATGAACTTTTGTAATTTTTGGGGATTTTTCTGTTTTAATATGAGTATGATTTTGTGGCTATATATGATGATTGGAAATGGTATATAATGATTCTAGAAGGTGGAAAAAGTGGAAGATTGCAAGTAATTTCTGTTTTGGAAGAAATCTGGAAAATTAGGGTTCCTTGGTTCTTCATTCTGTCCGAAATTTTAGGTCATAGATAGACGCTGAATTGGCCTTGGCTCAAAACATGAAAGTTGTAGATATTGATGTTTTAAGGGTGCCTGTAAAATTTCAGGGCATTTGGAGTAGTGTAGAATGAGATATGTCGTATTTACTATTGCTGTTCTGGGTTTCAGGATGGCCGAACTGCGCCTGTAAATGGGTTGTTTTGACTGGAATTGTCTTGGATTTGGGTGTTGAGGTCTTCTGATGAAATGTAGCTTGATGTCCTAGCTACCATATGCCTTTGGAATTTCTGCATTTGGACCTGTTTAGACTGAGTTGTACGGATTACAGCATAGTGTAATTTGTAAACCTGCAATTACGGTTCTGGTTTGGTATTCTGCATATTTGACCTAGTTGTGCTAGAATTTGGACGGAGTGGCCTTCTACATTGTTGTAACCCTGTCTCTTAGCTTCGAAACGGTGGGTCTTGCATCTTCATCCGACCATCGTAGTGCTTTTGGCACCATTACCGCAAAATGACGTCAAAACTGTTTTTCTGGTTTTGCGTTTAACTTTCATTTCCGGACTTTTCCCTAGC
Source organism: Coffea eugenioides (assembly GCF_003713205.1). Taxonomy (NCBI): domain Eukaryota; kingdom Viridiplantae; phylum Streptophyta; class Magnoliopsida; order Gentianales; family Rubiaceae; genus Coffea; species Coffea eugenioides. The sequence continues at coordinate 29,416,015 of NC_040037.1, forward strand.
TTGACTGGTACTACTTGGAGTTTGCTGAATGGCTGTTGGATGAACTTGTTGTTGTGTGTGTACCTTTGGGATGGAATGAGGAAATAATGAAGCCATGATGGCTGGAAAAGTAAGCAAATTCAGGGGAAGTGCTGTCCGAACTTTGAAAGGACTTGATTGCATTGAGTGTATGATGGATGATTGCTGAGCCATTGAGGTGAGTGACCTCAAATTCTTTCTAAAATTATTTATGAACCGCTTTCCCGCATTATTTACGTTTGAGCTGTTTTCAAAGTTAATTTTGGAACTGTTTTCTTACATATCATGCGTGCTTGCATATCAGTGTCTTGTTGTTATTGCTTTTGCTTTCAATGATTGCTAAACGAGTTTTCGAGGCGAGTGTGTACTTTATCGCACTTAGCCTAAGTGATTGTGAAATTTTAATGATTGAGCGATTGAAATGTTAATTGTGCATGAATGTAAGCCTTTTGGGCTGAACTGACCATTGCCCCTTGTTACCGGTCGTCTCGAGCCAGAAGCGGACTCGGTCGGGCGACTAGGAACTTGGGTGAACGTTTCGGTATACTCGAGTATTACCTTGTAGGTTGGTGGAGCCTGGCCAAAAGCCAGGGACGGGGTGAATGATTGCACGAATGAAACGAAAAGAATGCAATGAAATGACAGGAGAACGAACGTATCCTTTCATGAATGTTACTATCGCTTTCCATTGTAAATGTTTCTTGAATTATTGCTACTCCATCATTGATCTATGACATCATTGAAATGAACGATTGTGAAACTGATTTGATAACTGATTTTACTGGTTACTCGCTGAGCTTCTAGCTCACCCCAAAAATATTTTTTTCCCTTACACAGGGCTCAAGGCGAAGGGAAGGGCTTGTAGTGTTTAATCCTGGATTATTTCATGTATGGATTGAATTTGGTTTTCCTTTTGTGTAATCATTCATATTGGGATTGTATTGAACGTTTAGAATTGATTGGATGTGTAATAGTCAAGTTTTGGACTTCCTCCTGTATAATCATTGTGACCAAGGATCAGAGTGGCGCAGTGGAAGCGTGGACGCTTCGCTTTTGATATGTAAATGTTGGAATATTTGATTTATATTGGAGATTTTATCTTGTATTTGTTTGAGGACTGTAGTGATCGACTGAGTCCCGGCGAGAGCTGGGCAGGCGGCCCGTTGACCCCTCTGGTTCGCCTTAGGGGAAAATGGGGTCATGACACTAAGGCTATTTTGTAGCCACACTCGCTCGTTTCCCTTATCGAAAGGGGACTCTCAAACAAATGTACCCTATAACTAGCATGAGGATGCAGAAACCTAGAATGAAAGGGAAAGGATTGGAGGAGCATGCCAAATGCTAGAAAACTAAGAAAAATGTATGAAATGTAGTGAAACATGCAAGTATGTACTAACGAGAGGGGACGGCCTATTGGGTCTAGCATTGGACTAACCCTTTTCTAAGATTTTCTCACAAGCATTGGACTTGCAAGAGCTCGAGGGGAAGGACCATGGCCAGCGTTGGACTAGCCACGGTGACGCATTCATCCATTGCATTTATCTATGACTATAGAAAGCAAGTAGACATGCCAATCACCTATAAACACGTAGCACATAACACTTAGCATGTTCGACTAAATGCAAGAGCCTAACAAAGCAAATTAACACGTAGCAACAAAAGCAAGCAATCAAGCTAATGAACCTATTACATTTGCTAACTAAGACAAATGGGGAAGAGGAAAAATGAATAAAAATGCTCTCCAAGCCCTATCTATTACAAGCCAAGAGGTGTACACATACCCCATAAATAAATAAAAGGATGATTTAATAAAAGCGAAAGTAAATGAAATAAATGAAATGAATTAAGGAAAAGCAAGGAAAGCAAAGTAGACATGCAATTCTCACTTAGCACGATCACATAGGGGAGAGACAAAAAAGATAAAAGAAGTTATACCTCCCTTGAGTTGATGCCCTAACGAAGTGAAATTATTAATTTACCCTTCAAAACAATAAAATGGTCAGGGTACCAATTTAATTAAGAACATTAAAGAAAATATGCAAAACACAAGCTCACTTGGTCATAAAGCTCTTAAAATCACGAATTAAGTGCAATTAAACAAAACATGGTAGTTAATTGAAGCAAACAAGCAATAAAAAGTTGTAAAATTAGAGCTGCCAAGGACCAAATTGAGGAAATCATTCAATTGGTTGGGTCATAGTGGAACAAGGGTTGACCTGGGGGGCCAAAGTTCAATTTTCAAAAGTTTTTCATGCAAGTTCATGCAAGACAAACGAAGAGAATGCTTCTGCAATTTCATTTCGCAGACAACACAACTCCTGCAACTCTTTGGGTAACTTTCAACCATGCGGGTCATTTGCACAAGCAATAAAGGAATCTATAATATGGCGTTTTCACAAGAAAATTATCCCGACAATCCGACATGATGAAGCAAAACTCAAAAGAGTTCAAGTTACTCCAGAAAATTCAACAACCAAAGAAAGGAAAAGCTGTTACAACAAGCCATGGGTTCAGGCTTATTGCAGCAGATTTCTATGCCCACATATCGGCTATCTACAATCTAAAACTAAGCAAGAGTACCATCTGGCATTCGAATGGCCATCCAATGAAAATTCAAACAAACACATTCGGTAAGGCTACTGTAATAAACGTGTGGTAATTTCTGATGCAACTCAATGTTATGTGCAAGGAAAAACTGGACGCAACTTTCTGCAAAAGCTTGCTGCATTTTGTGTGACAGCCTTTAGAAGCTTCGAACTTCATGAGTTGTAAAGCTGTAGTGCAGCAAATTTAACAAAAGATTGCTCCAGCTAACATGGAATTCACGGTTTCATGCAATAAGAAAGGAGACTTTGAATCACAAGAGGCAGGTTTAAATCATCACTAGAAGAACACGAACGAAGGAGAACAAACAGAAAGGTGAACATGCAATTGACAATGAAATGTCTGTGACATTTGAGTTTCTTTCTGCTGCAATTCTTTGCTAACCAAACATTACTAACGACTCAATCAACAACCATTTGGAGTAAAATACAAGTCCACCAAGCATGCTTTCCACTTTCACCTTGGAACTTTAGGCGTTAACACATAAGAATCCGAAGGATAACCATGAAACTTTAGCAAATTTCTGAGGCTTATCTTATGCTTTGACGTTTAGCAAACTCTCACAACAGCAACAAAATTTAACAGTAAAGCAATACGGATTCAACCTTCAAGTTTGTCATCAAGCCGTGATTAAAACATACAAAAGAAAAGAAAATCTGGGCTGGGGGAAAGCTTGTTCAGATTTATTCATGTCACTATTACAATTTCCTGAGTTTTCATCTAGCTTACGGTATATCAGATCCAATGAACAACTTTGGAGCAGAAAGCTTTCCAACTCAACATTAACCTCCAGACTTCATTTTTCTCAGGACATATTTAAACAACGAAATTTATAACAAAAACAAACAAACCCACTGGTCTGCTATAGGGAACAAAACAGCAAAGAGAGACTCGGGTAACAAGAAAAGTCATGACTATCAGTGCAAGCTTTCAAAAGGAATGGGATTTAAAGCTACCAAGGGAACGAAGATTAGGCGGCTGTAATATCAGCTCTGGCACATAAACATTCTTAAACCAGAGAAAACCCACAGACCACATTCATTTCATTTTGGAGGAAAGAAAAGGCAAAACTGATGGCTTTGTAAATTCTCAATCACACCAGTTTGAAACGCACGCAGCTACTTACAATCGGAAAAACGAAATCTTTAGTGAACATGAAACGCAAAAGGAAGGAAAATGAACAACGAAACAGCAAAGCTTCACAAGGTCACGCAATACACGCTTTAGGGAGATTCTGGAATTTAAAAGAGGGGACTGGCTTACAGTGATGGTGCTTCCTTGTAGTGAAGACGATGACGGTCAGGAGGGTTAGCAGCTCCAATGGTTCTCCTCGCTCTCCGCCGCAGCTCTATTTCTCTTGTTCCAGACTTTCTCCGTACGTTTTTCCAGCCGTCAGTCCTCTCTCCTTCTCTCTAAACTCAGCCGCCTCCCTCAATCTTCACCAGATTTCTAGCCGTCACTTTCATTCTTTCCTGATCCTCTCAGCCCTTTTTCTTTTGTGGCTCTTTCCTAAAACCTAGCCGTCAGCCTCTCAAGCTCTCCTCATTCTCTAACCCTAGCCGCCATACACTTGCTCCCCAGATTCTTCTCTTTTTATCCGACTTCAACCCACTCCCCTCTCTCTGGTCTCTTTCTGGCCGTCAACCTCTTGCTCTCTGTTTTTTCTTTTATTAGCCGTCACCGAACCCCTTGCTCTCAGCCGTCCCCTCTCTGAAACTCTCTCTAGCCTTCCTTCCAAGACTCCAGCCGTCATAAAACTCCTCCCGATCCCTTCTATCTGTCCTTAGCTTTGCTTTTATATCAGAACCCAACTCTCTAAACCCTTGCATGAAGGGTGTTGATGAGAGCCAAATAGGAATGATCAAACGGCACCCAAACAAATGAAAGGAAACCTCCGTGGCAAAAGAGCTGAAAATTTTTTGTATCTGCATTTTCTTTGCAAATGAAAAATAAGAGAGGTTTGGATCGTATGCTTCTAGGGTCCGTGAGCTTGCCCCCTCTTTTTTTTTTTTTTTTAGAATCTCTTAAACAGCCCAAAACCCGCTATCGGGTTTCCCTTTTTTTTTTTCTTTCTTTTTTTTTTTCGAAAAATTCTATGCTAAAATGACTTAAAACAAAAGTAAATAAAAACTAACATGAAAAAATAAAAATAATAGTAAATAAAAATACACTAAAAATTTGGTGTCTACAACTGTCGCGCCCCACTTTTTGAGTATGTGAAAATGGTTATGGCCATATGATCACGAATGATTGATGTACTCCTTAGAAGCATGACCTTTGTTTTGAGTTGTCATGAAAGAATAAGTCAACGATGGACTTTTATGGGCTTGTAATGTGGCTTGAAGACGATAGTCAAAGAAATAATTTTCAAGGATATTGCACCGAAGATCGCATTTTTCTCAAAAATTGCCCTCATTTTGGACTCCAAGATCTTGGACTTTGTTTGACTTTTTATCATCACTCAACAGGGTCTTTCAGCATCAAATCTTTTTGCATTTTTCTTTTGCATTCATTTCGTTCGTTTTTTCTTTTTCCTTTTCCTTTTTTCAAAAGTGCCCTCGCGGGGTTTCACATGAAGAGTAGTGTCAACCTCACACCTAATCAATTCAGAAATACATTCAAAATAATTCCTTGGCATCAGTATATGAACATCACTTGCCAATTAGAAAATTCCTTGACGGAGATATTGCAAAGAACAGAAGTCAGGACTTTCGGCTTTTGTAATGGGGTCAGGTGGGGTGCTTAGAAAAGTTAAAGTTTGAAAGCGAATTTCAAAAATGGTTTGAAGAATCTGAGATCGCATTGTTGTATCAACCCCTTTTAGGGTTAAATCAGAACTGGCCCCAGTTTATTCTCAATTGAGGCTTTTTCTCTTTCATTTTCTTTCTTCTTTTGATTTTTCGGCCTTCTGCCATTCTTTTGAACTTTTCACAAATTTTGCCCCAATTTATTTTTTGAACTGAGGTTCTCTTTTCTTCTTTTGTTTTTTGATTTTTGTTGCTTTTCACTTTTCACCTTTTGGGACTTTTCTTTCTTTTTCAACTTAAACTTGCCCCAGTGTGGGGTTTGCGATTCTCAGGGGTTGCCAAATGAAGTATTTTATTCTGAAGGTTCAAAAGGGATAACTAGGGATTGAATGTTCGATTGAAAAAGAAGAGGGCCTGACTTTTATTCCGTTCCTTACATTAACCCTGAAAGGAAACTTTCTTTAATGCGAAATTTCTTGCATGTATCTGAATTAATTGACTGAGGAAGACCCATGTTCATCCATATCTGTGAAACATAGGTGATCCGCCGGACAAAACTCTTTCCTTTTCTTCTTTTTCCCAAAATTGAAACCCAAGTGGAATCAAATTTCTCCAATTTGGGATTCCCTCTTTTTCTTTTAATTTTACCATTTTTGCTTTTCTCCTTTTTGGAAAATTCTCCAATCTCCCTCCCCAATGTGGGGTGCGATCGTAAGTGCTTTTGAAAAGAACCACCAATTTTAGCTCAAATGAGGATGCAAGGGATAAATAGTATTTAGGTTGTAGAAACGATGGCCAAAGTATCATTCTTACACCTTATGACAACCAAGTAAACGAATTGCTCGTTGAGAATCCATTCCCTTTTGAAAATCTTCCCAATGTAGGGTAGTGATCATTAAGGCCCTTATTTGAAACGAAATTATTCTTTTAAGGCTCAAATGGGAGAGCAAATGATAAAATCTGTATCGGTAGAGAAACGAATGCTTGAAGTATCATTCCAAATTTTCAAAATAAACAAGAATAATGCACATTTTTGTTTTCACTTAGATGTGAATTGAATATAATTAGACACAGTGGACATTTTCAAGCAAAGATCGCCCCAATTTGTAATTTATCAATCACTGTGACTGATTTTATTTTGGGGTTAAGTGAAGGAGAAAAGGTATCTCATGGGGTCTTTTGAGTGACCTCTTTTTAATTTTGAGCACTCTTATTGTATAGCTCGGATCACCAATCTAGTGCACACAAGGATTTTAGAAAGCATACACTTGCGAATTTTCAGGCTGGAGGTTGAAAAAATCCCAATTTAGTTTTATTTCTTAAAATTCATCATGAAATCTCCAATGAGCAAAAATATACAATGAAATGTACATGAATATATACAAAACAATAATTGTCCAAAACTTTATTGCCGAAAAAGTTTAAAACAAAAATTCTCGTTCAATTATAATACAAATGAGAAGAGAAAACTTCTAAAAAGCTCCACATATATACACTTTTGTCTCCATTTCTTTTGGAACAGAATTTTTCTTTGAAAAACCATTATAAAGTCTCTCAGAGACTTTAGCCTAGAGCTTTCAGATGGATCTTTCATGTTTTCATTGCAAGGTCTGCCCAAGAATCAGGTAATACTTGTAATTTTTAAACTTTATTAGATCAAAATTATCATCAGATATAGAAAAATGTTTTCGCCTTATTGAAACATTTTCATGAATGCAGGGGGAGGGGAAAAACAAAAGAAAAATACCCTGAGTTAGTAATCAAGACTATAAAATCGGTATGCATGTCCTATGGGGGAACCTTTTTATGCCAAGGGTAGGCCTAGCATGAAAATGCAATCCTCTAGGGTAGGCATTATACCATACCTGATGAATCCGTTCAACTGATAGAGTGAAAAATGATTTGAAGATTTTGGCCAATTTGGAGTGAGAAGAAACAATCGTCTAAAAAATGAGGGCAAAGTCCGATTGGATTGCTTACTTTGATCAACATATGATATGTGAAAGAGAGCTTACTCTTGAAAGGATTAAAATGCCTCGACTAATTTATTCAGTGAATTTTAGACTTAAACCCTAAAAAGAAATAAGCGGATCAAGAGGATAGGATGAAATTGATAATTTATTCAAAATTGACTAGATTACCTTAAAAGGGTAAAAGGGTCAAATGCATTGCATGAAATTTGATTATTTATTCAAAATTGAATGGATAGCCCTAAAAATGAATTAAACTAATCAAATGAAGTGAATGAAATCAATTGATTAAGCGAAATGATGATTTATTCAAAATCGACCGAATTGACCTAAAAATAGGTAAACTGGTCAAATGGATCGGATGATTTATTCAAAATTGACTAGATCACCCTAAAAAGGGTAAACTGGTCAAATAAAATTGAACGAAACTGATGATTTATTCAAAATTGATTGAATTGACCTAAGAATGGGTAAACTAATCAAATGAATTAAATGAAATTGGTGGTCTATTCAAAATCGACTAGATTGCCCTAAAAATGAACAAATTGATAAGATGGACTGGATGAAATTGATGAATAAAAAGGTCCAATGGATTGAATGGAATTGACGGCTTATTGGTAGTTTCAAAAATTTATTGCGATGCATTAGTCTATGAGCCTTCTAATATCACATTTTGGCCTCAATTTATTTATCGTCTCAAGAGCGAGGAATTATTTGTGAATTTTTTCAAATTAATGTCCTTTTTGCAAGGAATTTTTACTAATTTGATAAAATGGCCAAAAAGTGATTATTAAACGCTCATATTCCAAAGATCGCTCTATGAAAATGATCGGATCCTACCTTACCTTGTGCACTACCCCTTTGGATGGTACAAAATGTAAACGTGCAAGTCTCCTTGGATTAAGTATCCGAGACACAAGGTGGCTTATTCCTAACACGGGATCCCCTAAATGGCATTCCCTTTCTAGGGTTTATGCATGATGCCACTTTATTAAAGCGCGTAAGTATGCAATTGAAATGAAACATGCCCTAAGGGACCCTTTATTTGCCAGGGAAAGCCTAAAATGAAATGACATTTGTCGCGCCCCACTTTTCGAAGATGATGATGTGTGGAAATAGTGTAGTGTGGTGTGAGATGTGAGTGGTGTAATGGAATGTGAACGTGTGTAAATGAAAAGTAAAAGGCCATGAGACTTGATAATGCGACGGTTTGGCCATATAAAGTTCAAAAAGGGTTTTTTGTATCAAAAATGGAGTCGCCACTTGGTATAGGGTTAGGGTGTACCAAGTCACCCAAAAAATGGGTTTTTGTTTTTGAATGAAAAAAATAAATAAACCCTTTTAAAGAACTTTTGGGTCTACGTAACCAAAAAGAGGGATCGGGGGTCACATTTGACGAAGGGGAAGGCAAGGATAAAAATCCAAGGCACCCCTTCGACCTAGCCAAGGCTAGTTGCGTGACTTAAACCAATTTTTCCTATTTTTTCTACCCAAGGTATGTATCGCGTGTTGGATATGTCTATATGAATGCACAAACCTAGACCTAGGGGGATATGGGGGAAATTTCTCTTCAAAGGTTGAGTGGTGCCAATCACATTAATTGTGGAGCCCAATAATGATCCTTTGGAGAGGTCACGTGTAATCCTAAATGACGTAAAAATGAGTGGAATGCATGCCATGTGAAAGTGTGAGTTTGTGTGAAGTGAAAAAAAAATGATAAAAATACGATATAAGTGGAGGTGTGCAAATGTCTTTGAATGCAAATATATACTCCAAGTGCAAGTGGGCAAAAATGCATGTATGCAATTTAAAGAAAAGTGCGAAAGTGTCGGTGTGCAAATGAAGATGAAAGTACTCGTGTGCGAGTGAAGATAAAAGTGTTCGTGTGCAAGTGAAGATAAAAAAGTGTTCGTGTGCAAGTGAAAAAAGTGTTCGTGTGCAAGTGAAAGTGATAAAAATGTGCATGTGTGCAAATGAGACAAAAGTGAAAGTGTGATGATAGAGTGGATTGAGAATGCATGAGCCTAGGGAATTCATGCATATTGGGTACGGGGAGACCTAAGTCGTGACTCAATTTACCCTTTTATAGAGAGGATACAAGCGTGCTAAGGCTTAGAAAAAGCCACACTCGTCTATATCCCATATTTAAGGGGACTTTCAAGCAAATGAACCCTATAACTAGTATGAGATGCAAAAATCCTAAAATGAGGGGAAAAGAGGTTCGAGGAGCATGCCAGATGATAAAACTAAGGAAAAATGCATGATATGTAGTGAACAGGCAAATAATGTACTAATGAAAAACAAAGGAAAAATCCAATTGGGTTTAGCGTTGGACTAGCCCTTTCTATGAAGTCCTAATGAAATAATGAGCCACAACTAGCGTTGGACTAGTGTGGTGACGTACATTCATCCATTCCATTCATTCATAGTTATGAAAGCAAGTAGACATGCCAAAACGCTCGTAAACACATAGCACGTAACACTTAGCATGCTCGACTAGATGCAAGAGCCTAATAAAGCAATTAAACATGTAGCAACGAAAGCAAGCAACCAAGGGGAAGGGGAAGTGGACCAGATGCTCTCCGAGCCCTATCTATTACAAGCCAAGAGGTGTACACATACCCCATAAAACATAAAGGGGAAGGGGAAATGGACCAGATGCTCTCCGAGCCCTGTCTATTACAAGCCAAGAGGTGTACATGTGACAGCCCCACTTTCCCCTAAGGCGAACCAAAGAGGTTAGCGGACTGCCTGCCCAGCTCTCGCCAGGACTAACGGTGCAGTATAGAGCGATCTTTCACGTTCCGGAACTTATAACGCGCGCAAATAAGGCAAAAGGGCAAAATAACCCAAAATAAAAGAAACAAAATCCGGAGTCGGCCATGAATAGTAACCGACTCGTCCGAACCCAACCAAACATCGAATTACATAAACCACAAAACATTTAGCCTTTACAAACCAAAAATGACATTTAAAAGTGATACAAAAGTCACTACATATATGGTTTGCCAAAACAAAAGTGAAAACGGCCCTAATGATACATTTAGGGTCCCATTTTATATACAATACAAAAGAGTCATTCATCTAGTTCATTTGGCAACCATTTATCAAAATTCATTCCAAAAGAGTCATATTCCTGTAAGGAAAACAAAAGGAACGGGGTGAGCTAAAGCTCAGTGAGCAACTATCACAATAGCAATTAAGATCACATAAGCAAAACCATTCAATTCAAGTATGCAATTTCGAAGCAAAGTAAATCAGTGAAAGGATACGGTCGGCTCTCAAGAGCCCATTTCCACGCTTATGTCTTGATCCAACCTCATTGACTCTCCGTCAATGTTGAAGAGTGACCAACCGTAGACTCCTCTTCTCTCCCATTCCTTCCACCAAACATCCCCCTACCGGGCCCGCACTCCAAACACTTGCACTGTGGTATTACTCGAGTATACCGGAATCAAGAGTCTCTCATACTACAAGATTCCTTATAACTTTACCCAAGGCTCATTAATTGTCACGACCAAACCCTTGTCGGCTCGATTCAATCAACTACCAATGGGGTTGAGCTCAATGATAACATTTGTAGTCGTTGGATACTTGTCCAATCGATATCAAGTCATGTATTTCATTTCATATATCAGTTCATATAACTTTCCAATAACTTTCCAATAACTTTTCAATAACATGTGAAACAATAAGTGAGAGTGATAAAGTACACTCTCACATCAATCCATTAACATACAACATCTCAAGTTCAAATATCAAAGCCATATAATAGCACACAAGTGAGTAGTACACTCACCAATCAATTAAGTGCTATTTCATGCACTTCCGTCAGGAGAATGTCGTGAGCTATCGTCACGCCCTAGAACATGTAAACAAATACCATAAGACTCGATAACGAGTCACAAGCCAAGCCAATTATAACCCAATAGGGTTTCATATGCATAAACAAGCATAATAGCAAACCAGAAAAATCAAGCATTGGAACTCATTCGTCCCAACTACAAAAACAGTTTTTGGCCTCCAAAAGCGGTAATGGCACAACTCTCACTACAATTATCGGATGGGGTGTAAAACCCACCATTTCGAAGCCAAGAAACAGAACTACAACAATGTAGAAGGTCACTCAATCCAGTTCCTAACACAACTAGGTCAAATATACGAAATACTATACCAGAATTCCCAAAACAGGTTTGCAAAACGCAGAAAACTGTAATCGGTATATCTCAGTCCATACAAGTCCAAATGCCGAAATTCCAAAGGCATATGTTAGCTAAGACATTCAGCTACATTTCATCAGAAGACACCAACTTCAAAATCCAAACCAATTCCAGTCAAAACAGGAAATTTCTATCGCAGTTCGGACATTCTATGCACCAAAAACAGCAACAGTAAAAACGGCATAACTCACTCTACACTTGTCCAATTGCCCTGAAATTTTGCAGGCACACTAAAATCATCAATACCTACAACTTTCATGTTTTGAGAAAAGTCCAATTCGGCCTCTAGCTATGACCTAAAATTTCGGACAGAATAGGGGTTCAAGAACCCTAACTTCTCACATTTCATTCCAAATCCAAAATTGATTGCATTTAACAACAATTCATACCTACTAGAGTCAAAGCCCCTTATTACCAACCATCATACTAGTCCACAACATCAAAATCATATGAAACCAGAAAATTCATCATAAAATGGAAAACTTCACCAAAACAAGCCAAATCAAGGGGTAAATCACATATTCCTTCACTCATGCCCCCATTAAGCACAAAATAAGCATTATTAGAGGTAGTAGGGTGTTTCAAGCTTCACTTACCAAGAACCAAGAGAGAGGAAGATGTTGGCCACCTTAGAGCTTCAAACAAAGTTCACCAAACAACTTACTATCACTAGAAGATAAGGTTTTATGGAGTAGAATCTAGTCTAAGCCTTTGTTCATGGAAGATTGAAGCTTATGGAAGCTTGAAAGTTAGGAAATTGTCTTCTTCTTTGAGAGAGAGAGAGCCGGCCATCAAGGGTGGAAAAATGGTGAATTTTGTGCAATTTTTTGAGATATTTAACCTTTGGTCAAAAAAGTCAAAATTGTGAATAGTAATTCTTAAAAGGCATCAAATGAGAAGGTGACACTTGTTACCTCCTTAAATGCATTCCTATCTTTCTTTTCTCTCTCACATCAATCACTTCACACACACTACTTATCTCTTAACACCCGATAAAATTTTCACTGTATCCGAAACTTAACCTTATTGGCCGAATTTTTCCAAACTTTTCGCACTAGTGGGTCCCACGTCCAAAATATATTCTTAATTTTCTAAAAACTCACCAATACTAGAAAAATCATCTAAAAACTATAATTACTCATAAAATCTACCCGAAAAATATTCCTAGGCCCGAAAATGCAGAAAACATGCAATTAAGGGGAAATAAACCCTAGGAAAATAATTAGGGTTTTACGGGTTCTCACACTCTCCCCCCCTTAAAAGAATTTCGTCCTCGAAATTTTCCTTCAAATTTAAAGTAACCAATGGCCTGTACCTTCTCCGTCTTCAGAGTCAGAAGAAACGAGGTTCTTCATTCCAGTCCCTTCTCCACTTGACGGTGCAGGGTCGGTATGGGTTGGTTGTTGAGTTCTTTTCTTTTTCCGCACTTAGTAATATACAGTCGAAAAGTCATCCCAGTACCAGCCCGTCTGGTCTCTCACGTCACTTACTATCCAAACTAGATGTCCATTGATCTCTTGTGCTCATTTTAGTCAGACAAAGCCTATTCACGTTTCCAAAATACAAGGCTTGTTTCCAAAACACAGGGTTCAAATACCTAGTAGCTTGCATCACCTCAATTCTGGGGTACTCGGGCACGAGAATCCGAAATAAGATAGTTCACATCTCGAGCTGGCCAGTCCCAAGAGTAAACCATCTACAAATCAAAATTCCTGTCCGACCCATACTTATCTAGGGTCCTTAAATACCATGAGAAAGATTAAAGACCTAAAACACTTCAAGGTTCATAACTTATGCTCAAAACGAGCATTAAACATACTCCATGAATTAGGACCACAACACCACTTGGCGCCAGTCTCACTTCGCGCAGAGACCACGCGACGTGGCTCTGATACCACCTGTGACAGCCCACTTTCCCCGCTAAGGGGCGAACAAAGAGGTTAGCGACTGCCTGCCCCAGCTCTCGCAGGACTAAAGGTGCAAGTATAGAGCGATCTTTTCACGGTTCCGGAACTTATAACGCGCGGCAATAAGGCAAAAGGGCAAAATAACCCAAAATAAAAGAAACAAAATCGGAGTCGGCCATGAATAGTAACCGACTCGTCCGAACCCAACCAAACATCGAATTACATAAACCACATAACATTTAGCCTTTACAAACCAAAAATGACATTTAAAGTGATACAAAAGTCGCTACATATATGGTTTGCCAAAACAAAAGTGAAAACGGCCCTAATGATACATTTAGGGTCCCATTTTATATACAATACAAAAGAGTCATTCATCTAGTTCATTTGGCAACCATTTATCAAAATTCATTCCAAAAGAGTCATATTCCTGTAAGGAAAACAAAAGGAACGGGGTGAGCTAAAGCTCAGTGAGCAACTATCACAATAGCAATTAAGATCACATAAGCAAAACCATTCAATTCAAGTATGCAATTTCGAAGTAAAGTAAATCAGTGAAAGGATACGGTCGGCTCTCAAGAGCCCATTTCCACGCTTATGTCTTGATCCAACCTCATTGACTCTCCGTCAATGTTGAAGAGTGACCAACCGTAGACTCCTCTTCTCTCCCATTCCTTCCACCAAACATCCCGCTACCGGGCCCGCACTCCAAACACTTGCACTGTGGTATTACTCGAGTATACCGGAATCAAGAGTCTCTCATACTACAAGATTCCTTATAACTTTACCCAAGGCTCATTAATTGTCACGACCAAACCCTTGTCGGCTCGATTCAATCAACTACCAATGGGGGTGAGCTCAATGATAACATTTGTAGTCGTTGGATATTGTCCAATCGATATCAAGTTCATGTATTTGCATTTCATATATCAGTTCATATAACTTTTTCCAATAACTTTTCAATAACATGTTGAAACAATAAGTTGAAGAGTGGTAAAGCTACACTCTCACATCAATCCCATTAACATACAACATCTCAAGTTCAAGATATCCAAAGCCATATATAGCACACAAGTGAGTCAGTACCACTCACCATCAATTTAAGTGCTATTCATTGCAACTTCCCGTCAGGAGAATGTCGTGAGCTATCGTCTCACGCCCTCAGAACATGTAAACAAAATACCTAAGACTCGATAACGAGTCATAAAGTTCAAAACCAATTATCGCCCCCATAGGTTCATGTCATAGCGAAATTCAAGGGTTAAATTACTTAACCCTTTACTCAAGTCGAGAATTTGTTTTCTATAATACCTTGAGTAAAAATTCGGGGGCCAAAGCATGCCCTTTGGTTTACCAAATTTTTCCAGCCATAAGGCTTCATTATTTTCTTCAATAACAACCCAACAACAACGCATATAAAGCATGTCATGTGCAAGAAAGCCGTTCCATAGAACTCACAATTATCCATAAACAAGAAACCATGACCGAAAGCCATAAAACAACACCAATTCACAACCCAATAGGGTTTTATAAACATATACAAGCATGAAAGCAAACCAGAAATTAAGAAAGGCTTTAATGTTGGCCTTGATAAGAAAACCGGTTTTGACGTCATAATGCGGTAATGGCACAACTATCACTACAATTATCGGTTAGGGGTGTAAGACCCACCGTTTCGAAGCTATGGGACAGGGCTACAACAATGTAGAAGGTCACTCAATCCAGTTCCTGACCCAACTAGGTCAAAAATGCCAAACACTAAACCAGAATCACCAAAACAGGTTTGCAAAACACAGAAAACTGTAATCGGTATATCTCAGTCCATACAAGTCCAAATGCCGAAATTCCAAAGGCATAAGTTAGCTAAGACATTCAGCTACATTTCATCAGAAGACACAAACTTCAAAATCCAAACCAATTCCAGTCAAAACAGGCAATTACTATCGCAGTTCGGAAATTCTGTGCACCAAACAGCACAGTAAAAACGGCATAATCACTCTACACTTGGTCAATTGCCCTTGAAAATTTGCAGGCACCACTAAAACTCATCATACCTACAACTTTCATGTTTTGAGCACAAGTCCAATTCGGCCTCTAGCTATGACCGAAAATTTCGGACAAATTAGGGGTTCAATAGAACCCTAACTTTTCACATTTCATTCCAATCCCAAAATTGATTGCATTTTTAACACAATTCACACCTACTAGAGCCAAAGACCCCTTATTTACCAAGCATTCATACTAGTCCACACATCAAAATCATAGAAACCAGAAAATTCCTCATAATGGAAAACTGCACCAAATTCAATGCCAAACCAAGAAATCAAAATCATTATAATCCAACACTCAAGCCACTTCTAAGCATTAATATAACCATCATAGGTGTAGCTAGGGTGTTCAAGCATCACTTACCAAGAAACTTAAGAGGATAGAGAGGTTGGCCACCTTAGAGCTTCAAAAACAACTTCACTAATACACTTACATAGCACTAGAAGAAAGGTTTGTTATGGAATAGAATCTAGTGTAGGCTTTTGTTCTTGCAAAGGGATTAGTGAAATGAAGCTTGAGAGTTTGAAGAAATTTCCTTTCTTCTTTGCAAGGAGAGGCCGGCCATAAGAGGTAAGAAAATGGTGATTTTTGTGCATTATTTTGATATTTAAACCTTTGGTCAAAAAAAGTCAAGAAAGTGAATAGTGTTTCTTAAAGTCCAACAAATGGGAAGGTGACACTTGTCACCTCCATAAATGCATCCTTATCATTCTTTTCTCTCTCTCACATCAATCACTTCACACACACTACTTATCTCTTACCACCCGATAAAATTTTCACTGTATCCGAAACTTAACCTTATTGGCCGAATTTTTCCAAACTTTTTGCACTAGTGGGTCCCACGTCCAAAATATATTCTTAATTTTCTAAAAACTCACCAATACTAGAAAAATCATCTAAAAACTATAATTACTCATAAAATCTACCAGAAAAATATTCCTAGGCCCGAAAATGCAGAAAACATGCAATTAAGGGGAAATAAACCCTAGGAAAATAATTAGGGTTTTACGGGTTCTCACATAACCTAATCCAAAAACCCTAACCAACCTAATACACCCTACCTTAACCTAAGGTTTCTTGATTCAAACCAGTCCTTGCCATTAACCAACCAAACAAATGAGGCAAATCATCAAACATATCCATTGCAAGCTGAACAACACAAGATTAGAACTAATTAACATGTGCATCATTAAACCCTAACTAGGGCTGCCATAACCAAAATTCTTGGAGCAATAAACCACTAATATAAACCATGGAAACATCTCACCCTCACTTCATAAGCCATATTAAGGCTCAACAACAACCATACACTTCATTTCTAACCATCTCAAAAATCATTAACCAAACTTAAACTTGCAAGAGTTTTCTTACCTTCAAACAAGGTTGATAAGGGTGCAAGCTACTACAACAAGCTCCCAAAGAGGTTCCTCCAAGCTCCAACTTCAAGATTGATGGACAAAAGTTGATGCACCAAAGAAATTTTCTTCTCCTCTTCTTCTCCAAGCTCACGGCAGCCTTTCCCTCTCTTGCTCTCTTGTTTGGCTTTGTTTAATGGTTGGTCCTTGTGTCTTATATCTTTTATGTGGTGTAAAACAAGCCTAGGTAGATTTTTATTTCCTCAAGCCAATCACACAAAAGTTCCACAATTGCCTTTTAGCCCTTACACTCCAACTTTGCATTTGATCAACTCTTGCCCTTAAACATTTAAACTTCTTACATTTTACTCCATAGGATCTAAACTTAATCTAGTCCAAACTAATTAATCTTAGTTTCTCTACTAATCACCCCACTAACTTAATCATCTATACTTAACCATGTATTAACATACACAAATGCAATTAAAGAACACACTTTGGGTCATAGCAGAAATAAACATTTAAGGAAATTAAACAAACCTTCAAACTTCCTTTGCAACATAATAAAAACCCTAATTCATATCTTAACAAAAGTAAGGACTAACCGGGGTCTCACAATATACCCGTGCTAGTACTTTTGGTCGGTTTCCTCTTTCATTAGCTTGTTTCAATTTGGTTCTATCCACTTGTTGAGCATTATTCCCTCGTGGCTGTTTCTTTGGGCAGTTGCTAATTTGATGGTCGCTATTCCCACAAATCAAACACTTTCGCCCCTTCCTCCAACAATCATCCTCAGTGTGATTTGTCTTCCCACAATATCTACAGGCCAAGCGAGAAGCCACTTTTTGGTCTTCTCGAGAAATTTTCTCTTGTCTTATTTGACTTCCTTTTGCAGACCCTTCATCTAGTGCTCCTAATGTCCATGGTGGGTAAGGTGAATGGTTCACATTTTGCACTTTGGAAGGCATACCTTTTCTCTAGATTCCTCATATGTACGACTAGGTGCACTCCTTTTTCGTGCTTGGAAAGCTTTTACCTGTGCCTTCGCATTCTCATTTCTTTGAGCTTTCTCAAGAGCTTCTGTAAAAGTATCAACTTGAACCGCTGCTAAAGCTTCCTGGATCTCCAAATTCAAACCTTGGATAAACCGTCTCACTCTCCTTCGCTCCGTAACCACCAATTCAGGAGCAAAATTAGACAGTTTAGTGAATTGCGTTTCATATTCAGCCACACTCTGGGTTCCCTGACGTAATCTAATAAATTCATCCTCTCTCTTTTCTTGAACCAAAGGTGGGAGGTATTTTTCATTAAACTCCCTTATAAAGTTTACCCACGTCCATGCAGTCTGTTCTCTCTCCCGCTTTGCCCTAATAACATTCCACCATGCCCGGGCCGGTCCTTCGAATTGAAATACAACAAAGTTCACCTGTCTTTACTTCGTATAGTTCAAAGCCGCAAAAATATTAATCATCGCCTTCAACCACTGCTCAGCTGTCTCCGGATCAGGCCCTCCAAGGAACTTAGGTGGAGAAAACTTTTGAAACCGCTCTAAGGCCCTATCCTCCCCTATCTCAGGGTTCCGAGGTTGATTCACTGGAGTTTGGCATTGTTGTTCTACCAATCACGCTAAGATATTGGTCATTTGTTGTATCGCTGTCGCCACTTGGTCCCCTGCTTCAACCCTCAGTCCACGATTATGCTCGGCTGCTATTTCTCTTTCATTCCTTGGTTCTTGTGATTGCCTAGCCCTACGGCCACGACTAGCTCCACGTCCACGACTATGTCTCCCCTCCATACCCTTCTCTCTTTTTTTTTTCAAAAGATGATATAGTACGTTAACAAAATAATTTGGCTAAAGCGGCTAGATAAAAACAATTTTAAACCATAAAACCAAGGATAAGGAAACATGCTTAGCATATCTAAAACACACCAAGTTCACAAAGATACATATCAACCTAAACAAAATCAAGTGCAACAAGTACTATACATGTGACCATTGACATGTCACGAGCAAAATACATATAGTGGCAATACAAGAAGGAAAACACGACATGTCGTCCCAGCCACCCTAACTTACTTCTTACAACCTCAAGGTCTTACGTTTCTAACTTAGGTCATTACTGAACCAGCTGATTCCACTTCTCTCTCAAACTCAACTACATTCCACTTCTTTTTGGCCGATATTGTCCCACACTCGGTTAAAATATTTTCCGTCCGATATCTCACTTCTCTTACTATCCGAACTAGATGCCCGTTGACCTCTTACACTTGCTCTCACAAAACATTGGCTCGTTCTTGTTCCCCGCGGTGGAGATCTCACGTCCTTAGCATTGCCCTCAACTCTTGAGTATTCGGGTACAAGAATCCGAAATAAGATAATTCACAACTCGAGTCGGCCGGTTCCAAGAGTAAATCACCACATCTGAGATTCTTACCCAACATACATATATAATTTTTTCCAAGTATCAAGATAAAGGGTTTATACCTATCACATTCATGATTCACAGCTTACACACTAGAAGAGTACTTAAACCTTTACTCATTCACATAACACCATTTGGCCCAAACTCACCCCGCGCAGAGACCATGCGAAGCAGCTCTGATACCACCTGTGATGACCCCACCTCTCCTTAGGGCATACCCCAGGGTTTGGCGGATCGCCTGCCCAACTCTCTCCAGGACTCGTTCAGTCTTTTCAAATAAATAAGGTATAACCTCAAGAATAAGTGAAATAACAGTTGCCAAACTTGGAACGTATACCTACATTCGTTTCTATCCTAGACATTCATACAATCCTAAATACAACAAAAGTTGTGAATTCCAAATACATTCACCCCTAACCGAGCACTAGCGCGAGTACAATCGCAAAAAAATTTAAAAACTAGACTATGCTAGCCTGTACCAATCTCACGCCCTCGCTCGTATCTCCTGTAAGGAAAACAAAACTAAAGGTATGAGCTAAAAGCTCAGTGAGGTTCCTAAACAAGTAATCAAGCAATTTAAACAAGAACATTATTCATTGAAGAACAATTAATCGAGAAAACATTCACAAAATAAAAGCAATAAAACACACTCATGAAAAGGATACATGCTCACGTGGAGTCATTCATTCATTCAATTGCCAACCATTTTCCTTATCCCTACAATTATTAGAAAAATATTTGCAAGTGAAAACTCCTCCAATGTCCTTGACATTCATTCATTGACTTCATTTGCCACCACCAGCCAATTCACTGGCCAGTTCTCCACCAACTTTCGTGGTCATACTCGAGTATACCAAAACACTGTCCCAGGGTCACCAGTCGTCCGATCGAGTCCATTTCTGGCTTGAGTCGACTGGCAACGAAGGGCAAGGGACCAATTCAGCCAAAAGGCTTACATTCATGCACAAGTAGCATTCAATCATTGAAAATTCATTTTTTGGCTTGGGTCGAGTGCAATAAGTACACCCTCGCCCATCGAAAATTCGTTTAGCAATCCTTGGAAAGCATTTAACATTCAAGTAAACATTCACAAATAGTCACATAGTTACTTATTGTACAAACACACCAGGAACACTCACCAATATGAGCAAGAGATATGTCAAAAGTTTCCTTCCGGATTGTACTCCGAATCACCAAAGAAACCTAGATCAGTCAAAATAAGGTATTATGATTCAACTAATCAAAATCGAGATGAACCAACAAAAATCCAGAAATTACAAGTGCAAATATGAAAATACAGATTTGGCATCCTTTGGTATTTTGGTCATAACTGTAGCTAGGTATATCGGATCAAGATATATTTTATTGCGTTTCGAAGCTAAGACATAGACCTACATTTCCTATGAAGACATCAACACCCATTTCTTGTATTTTCAGGGTCAAAAGTGAACGGTCAGATGCACATGAAAAGAAGTCAGGAATATTAGAGTTTTTGTGCAGTCAGGGGTATTTTAGACATTTCACAAGCTACAGTGCTCCGATTGAGTTAAAATTTTCTGGGTGGAAAGGTAAATCAAATCCCTATAACTTTCATGTTTTGAGCATGAACTAATTTGGCCTTTATCATGGACGAATATGCGGGTCGGGTTAGTTCCAAAAACAGGACAGAATCACTACCAAATGCTGGAAAATTCTACCGATTTCACAAATTCATGATATTTTCTATAAAACTTTCATATTCAAGTCTTATATCCATTGAAATGCAAGATAAGATAGAGTAGGAGAGTTTTTTTTTAGCTTAATACCTCAAGACCCCAAGAGAAGTTGCAAGACAAGAACTTTCTTCCTCAAGTGACTCCACCAAAAGCTTCCCTCCAAGCCTGATTTAAGATTAATCGGTGTAGATTTGGGTTGGTGTTTGAATCCCTCATGGATTGAGCATGAAATCAAGGCTAGAAAATAGAAGTTTTTCTCTCTTTTCTTGTATCTTAAATTCGGCCAAAATGAGGGAAAAATGATGGAATTTTGGTGAAATATTCAAGATAAATACTAGGGAGGTCTTTGGTCAAAGGTGGTGTTGATTGCCAACACTTGGCATCTACCAATTTGTTCTTTATTTTCCTTTTCTTTAGCCAAAATGGTGGCTGACTTAACAGTTAATTTAGGGAGGATTAGGTGAAATAAAAATAAGGAGATTAGGGTAAGAAAGTATTGGTCAAGTGGGATACTCAATCGGAAGCAAACGGTGCATGTCGGTTCAATCCTATTTTTCTTAACTCTCTTGTACTTGCATTTTAACTTATCATTTGCGAATGTAAAACTCTCTAGAGTTCGAAACATAGGAGTTTCGCTTCAAGAAAATCAAGTAAATGCAACTCGTTTAAGTAGTATTCATGATACTTATCAAATTTCAAAAAATTCATGCTCACTATACGTTGAAACACCATTTGAGTCGAAGAAATGGGAAAAACGTATTTCTATTAGTCGTAAATTTCATTTTTCCAAGGGTACAAGTTTCGACCGAATTCTAACTTATATACCTTGATAAAAGAAGATGCAAATATCCTAGATGGTTCAAGTGGTATTCGTCCTCAAATCCTTACCTAGTCCTCGAGTGCAAATTTGAGCAGCACGCCCTTTGTATTTACCTATTTTTCAGCCATTTATGGATTCATTTTTTTCCTCAATCAGTCCCCCAAAATCACACACAAATAATCTCATTACAATAGCCATTCAATAGCTCCATTCAATTACAAAACCAAGCGAGAAAAGTGACTGGAAATATGGTTTAAGGCAAAGAACAAAAAGACAGGTTCGACGTCTCTTAGCATATTGGTCACAACCAAAATTACGCTTATCGGATTAGTGTAAAATTTATACCGTTTCGAAGCTAAGACAAAGGGCTACAACTTTCATGAAGACCACTCAATCCATTTCACAATTGATCTAGGTCAAAAGTATAGATTACAGAACCAGAAAGGCCTTGTCAGTATAGTTGTCAGTACTGAATTCCAATGACAATAACTTAGGCTACACAATTCCGTTTGAGGTGTTTTCGGATGCGTTGGAAAGCTGAAACATAGGGCTGGAAGTTTCATGTTTTAGCCAAAGGCTACTTTGATACAGATCAAGGTGAAAAAATGCAGCCAGAATGAGGAAATGTCAAAACTGTCCAAAAAACTATACCTATGGTAGCAAGGGTAATTTTGTCTTTTCACGTGCTACAGTACTCAGATTGAGCTGAAATTTTACAGGCAACTATAAAACATCATTTCCTACAATTTCATGTTTTAACCTAAGGCTGATTCGGCCTCCATCATGACCGACTAAAACTGGGCAGAACAGGGTAATACAAAATTGAAAAACTGGAATTCATGCATTCAAGTGCTAATCCTCACAATTCTAGCTTGAAACACTACTTCACCTCCTTATCTAAGCTTATCCACATCATCTTCTATCTAAACAAGAAGAAATATTGCTGAACAATTCAAAACCCTAACTCACAAATTCTCCATAATCACCAAAACTATTTGCATAGCTATCAATTAACCAAGAATATGAGTTGGGTAGTAACTTAAGCAAGATTAAGAGAAATAAAGATGATAGACAGCCAATATACCTCACTAAGATGCTTGTAAGAGATATCCACCACATCTCCTTGTAAAGTTTTAGCACACCAAGCTTCCCAAGTGCTCAAAGAAAGGATTAACCGGTTTAGTTTTTTGATTTTTCACTCAATAAGCTAAGCTACAAGATGAAAATGGAGTTTTCTTCCCTTGGTTTTTCTCTCTCAATATCTTGGCCACCAAGCTGAGAAATGGAGAAGAATGAAGGCTAAGGAAGGTTAAGAAGGTTGGTCTTAGGTTTGGTCAAAGATGCATGGATTTCTTCCACTTGTCACCACCAAATTACATCTCAATTTTTTTTTCTTTTCTCTTGTTTTTTGAAGTCAAAATTTTCAGCCACCTTGATCAGATTTAGAGCTGATATTTAGGCTTTAATAACAATAAGATTAACTTGATAAAATAGTGGTCAAATGGTGTGTTCAATCGGTAGTGAACGATACCCGTCGGTTCAAGCCGATTTTCCTTAAATCGCGTATACTAGGGTTTTAACTTATAATTCACTAACTTATTATTATCAATTCTAATCACGCACTTAATATCATCTAAAACTCACTTTTAATCACTAAATTTGATACATACTCCGTACCGAATAATCACACTACGAAAAGGAGTAAAAATCCTAATTTATGATAACGAGAAAACGAAATGAAAAACCCTTGATTCTATGTTTTTTTGCACTTATTATGGGGTGAATGAGTAGTAAGGCTATTATAACGTAATAAATTCCAAATAAAAGGGAATTTTAAGAAAAATATAAGGGATTTTACAAGTCCTCACACTCTCTCCCCCTTAAGAGAATTTCGACCTTGAAATTCATACTTTTAGTCGTAAACAACATAGGGTATTTTCCTTGCATATCCGTTTCTTGCTCCCAGGTCTCACCGTAGCCACAATTTAGCTAAACAATGGAAAACACGATTCGTACCTTCTACTTCCTCCGATGGTTCAGGTACTGCCTGTTGGTTCAAGGCGTACACTCTAGCTGGCACCCTTGGTTTAGTCCCTCCTACATTTGCTTGGTCAAGGTTTAGGTGTGACCTATGGGGGCAAGTTGCAAGTTGGTACTCGGCACTACCACACCATAAACATTTTCGTACCTTTCGCCAACAATCATCCTCAGTATGATTGGTCTTCCTACAGTACCCACAAGATACTCGAGGGGCTGAGGTCTGACCTCCTTGCGAGGCACCTCTTGCTTGTCCCTTTCCACTCGAGGCTCCGCTTGGAGTAATTTTCTTCGGTGTCCCTGAAATTTGCCTACCACCATCCCCTCAACCCACCTTAGAGGGTGGCATAGCTAGATCGTCTTGTCCCTGCCCTTGACTTCCACCAGGCACACCTCTCCTTTTTGCATGAAAAACCCTCACCTGTGCCCTAACAATTTCTATTCTCTGGGTTTTCTCCAAAACCTCCGTAAAAGTATTAATTTGTGCCGCCGCCAAAGCCTCTTGTATTTTCACATTTAGTCCCTGGACAAACCTTCTTACCCTCCTTTGCTCCGTAGATAGCAATTCGGGAGCAAACTTAGATAGTTTCATGAATTGAGTCTCATACTCAGATACACTTAGGGTTCCTTGACGAAACTTAATAAAATCATCTTCCCTCTTCTCCTGAACTATCGGTGGAAGGTATTTTTCATTAAACTCTCGCACAAAATTTACCCAAATCCATGCAGTTCCCTCTCTTTCCCATTTAGCCCCAATTACATTCCACCAGGCCCTAGCTGGACTCTCAAACTGAAAAACAGCAAATTGCACCTGTCTATCCTCCGCATAGTTTAGAGCGCCGAATATATTGATCATGGTTTCTAACCATCTCTCCGCTCCCTCAGGGTCTGGTCCTCCCAAGAACTTAGGAGGAGAGAATTTTTGGAATCTCTCTAAGGCCCTATCTTGTCCCATTTCAGGATCCCTGGGTTGATTAACAGGGGTTTGACCCTGCTGCTCTACCAGTCGAGTACGTATATTGGTCATTTGCTGAATTGTCATTGTTACCTGGTCTCCCCCTTTAGCTCGGGGTCCAAGTTCTGGTTCAACCGTTTCACCTCTCTCCTCTCTCGGATCCCATACTGGTTCTTGTTCCTGTCTAGCCCCACGGCCACGGCTAGAACCGCGCCCTCGGGTAGTTCCACGTCCTTGACTCCGTCTACCCTCTATACCTCTTTTCCTATATAAGTATAAGCAAAATAAAGTAGCTATAAAGGCCGATAAAAGCGTTTTCAAATCATAAAATGAAAACTAATTAAACACATTGAAAATAACATACTTTCTTTATATACATATCATAGCAATTCACACATCCTATGGGACATTAACCCTAGGTATTGCTCGAGCACCACACTTAATCAAGACTTGACGAAATACAACCAAGTACGTACGCGTAAAGAATAAGGGTCCCCAATCTCACTAATATCTTCAATATATCCTAAGTCCTGACTATTCGCATTCCCCGTGCCTTGGCTTTCGCCATTCAAACTTACTCTCATATTACTCGAGATATCGACTTATCATAAAGATATCACTCTTTGGTATTCGGGTACAAGAATCTGAAAATATGATCATTCCCCACTCGAGTTAGCACTTTTGAGATTTCTATCCAACATACATATCTAAGATCTCCAACAATAGACATTTGTTCCATACTTAACTAGTCAATCCCCACAGTCCGAGAACCCTCTCCTGGCACGAGCTCGATAGGAGCCCTGATACCATCTGTGACGGCCCCACCTCCCCCTAGAGCATACCCCAGGGTTCGACGGGTCGCCTGCCCAACTCTCGCCAGGACTCACTCACTCACATCAAACAAAATAGGGTGCAACCTCAATAATAAACGAAATAACAGTTCCCAAGTTGGAACATACAAATACATTCATTTCTATCTCAACCATCCATATAATCCCAAATACATCAAAAGATTGGAATTCTAAATACATTCAACCCTAATCGAGCGACTCTTGCGAGTACAATTACAAAATTCAAAAACTAGACTACGCTAGTCTGTACCGGTCTCACGCCTCGCTCGTACCCCCTATAAGGAAAACAAACGGCGTGAAATGAGCTAAAAACCCAGTGAGGTTCCAAATAGTAAATCAACCATTGTTTACAAGTACAATGATACGAACTCGACCCAACAAGAACCTGTCTTGAAGAACCAAGTCGATCAGGCAGCGGAAGGATCTATCTTGATCAGGCTATGGAACAATAACTACCTTGCTAGACCTAAAGAGAACCCGTCTCTCAAAACCTAGTGGATTGGTTATTGGCTTGAAAGAACAAGATGATGTGATCATCTTGCCTTGAACACCACAAGTATCCAATCTAAATACTTGATACTATTCAAGGAAAAACGCAAGTTCCATCAAGGAACTCCATAAAAGAAGACAACTCTCTTTTTATTAATTCATCTTCCATCTCCCTCAATAGTTAAATAAAGTTGGCTATTTATAGCCTTACAAGACTTAAAATCCTAATCTAATTTGGAAACAATACAAGTTTCCTTATTTGACTTGACACAACTTCCTAAATAAATTTGAAAGTAATTAACTATTTTTCTAAAACTCTAATTCAATTAGAATAGGAAACTAACTGACTCAATTGGCTTAACTATGGTCAACATGACCTTAGCCTTTATTTCCCTTAATAACTCAAGACTAACTAACAAGTATTGCTGGAAACTTACTTAAATAAATAACAAGAAATAAGCATGACAAATCTTCAATGATTCTTGAACCCGATTGCACCATCAACCATCAATTGAATTTTCTTGAATTTGAAGGGAATCCAAATCTTCATGTTCTCATCATACAAGTTTCAATGTAGCAAAGTAATGAGCATGAAAAGTTCATAAAAGTGAGCAATAACACTTCAAGTAGCAAATCTCAAAATGAGCGAGTGTAAAGTTTTTCTTTTAAAACGAAACAATAACACGATAAGTACTAATCATTCAAAAGTATAAGGATACGGATGGCTCTCAGGAGCCAAATTCCCATTGTATCACCAGAGCTTGATCAAGTATTAGTTGACACTCCGTCAACTTTCAAGTAAGTAACCAATCCAGTAGAGCACCACTTAAACTACTCTCCGTCCACCATCCAAACCCCCTACTGGGTCCAAAATCCTCAATAAACACTGGTGGTAATACTCGAGTATACCGATTAGTCGAGGAGATATCACTCCACTCGACAAAACAAAAGACCAAGGGTTCATTACCCAATCGACCAGCCCTTGCCGGCTCGACTCGAGTAACTCGCCACAGAGTTTCTGGAATTCCAGGAAGTGCGCCCCTTATACATAAATATATCAAATCCATTGCAACAATAAACAAGTATATATATCATATTAGGGCAAGTGCGATAAAGTACACTCTTGCCCGATCAAACAAATTACATATCATTAAATCACATGGGTCAAGTATTGAAAACAAGTGTCCAGTTCAATCAGGTATTTGGAAGCACTCACCAAAGGTCTAGTGCCTCTCAAAAGTCACGTTCAGGTCCAACTCCTTGGTTGGAGTCCAAATCTGCGATAAAATATCATTTGCGAATGTAAAACTTTCTAGAGTTCGAAACATAGGAGTTTCGCTTCAAGAAAATCAAGTAAATGCAACTCGTTTAAGTAGTATTCAAGATACTTATCAAATTCCGAAAAATTCATGCTCGCTCTTATACCTTTGAAACTTTGAAGCAATTATACTTTGAAATACCATTTGAGTCGAAAAAATGGGGAAAACGTATTTCTATTAGTCGTAAATTTCATTTTTTCAAGGGTACAAATTTCGGCCAAAGTCTAACTTATATACCTTGATAAAAGAAGACGCAAATATCCTAGATGGTTCAAGTGGTATTCGTCCTCAAATCCTTATCTAGTCCTCGAGTGCAAATTTGGGCAGCACGCCCTTTGTATTTATCTATTTTTCAGCTATTTATGACTTCATTCTTTTCCTCAATCAACCCCCAAAATCACACACAAATAATCTCATTACAATATCCATTCAATAGGCTAAAATTCATTCAATTACAAAACCAAGCTAGAAAAGTGATCGGAAATAAGGTTTAAGGCAAAGAACAAAAAGACAGGTTCGACGTCTCTTAGCGTATTGGTCACAACCGAAGCTACGCTTATCGGATTAGTGTAAAATTTATACCATTTCGAAGCTAAGACAAAAGACTACAACTTTCATGAAGACCACTCAATCCAGTTCGAAATTGATCTAGGTCAAAAGTACAGATTACAGAACCAGAAGGTCTTTGTCAGTATGGTTGTCAGTACTGAATTCCAATGACAATAACTCAGGCTACACAATTCCGTTTGAGGTGTTTTCGGATGCGTTGGAAAGCTGAAACATAGGGCTGGAAGTTTCATGTTTTAGCCAAAGGCTAATTTGATACGGATCAAGGTGAAAAAATGCAGCCAGACTGAGGAAATGTCAAAACTGTCCACAAAACTATACCTATGGTAGCAAGTGTAATTTTGTCTTTTCACATGATACAGTACTCAGATTGAGCTGAAATTTTACAGGAAACTATAAAACATCATTTTTTACAACTTTTATGCTTTAACCTAAGGCTGATTCGGCCTCCATCATGGCCGACTGAAATTGGGCAGAACAGGGTAATACAAAACCGAAAAACTGGAATTCATGCATTCAAGTGCTAATCCTCACAATTCTAGCTTGAAACACTACTTCACCTCCTTATCTAAGCTTATTCACATCATCTTCTATCTAAACAAGAAGAAATATAGCTGAACAATTCAAAACCCTAACGCACAAATTCTCCATAATCACCAAACTACTTGCATAGCTATCAATTAACCAAGAATATGAGTCGGGTAGCAACTTAAGCAAGATTAAGGGAAATAAAGATGATGGACAGCCAATATACCTCACTAAGATGCTTGTAAGAGATATCCACCACCTCTCCTTGTAAAGTTTTAGCACACCAAGTTTCCCAAGTGCTCAAAGAAAGGATTAACCGGTTTAGTTTCTTGATTTTTCACTCAATAAGCTAAGCTACAAGATGAAAATGGAGTATTCTTCCCTTGGTTTTTCTCTCTCAATGTCTCGGCCACCAAGCTGAAAATGGAGAAGAATGAAGGCTAAGGAAGGTTAAGAAGGTTGGTCTTAGGTTGGGTCAAAGATGCATGGATTTCTTCCACTTGTCACCACCAAATTATATCTCAATTTTTTTTTCTTTTCTCTTGTTTTTTGAAGTCAAAATTTTCGGCCACCTCGATCAGATTTAGAGCTGATATTTAGGCTCTAATAACAATAAGATTAACTTGATAAAATGGTGGTCAAATGGTGTGTTCAATCGGTAGTGAACGGTACCCGTCGGTTCTAGCCGATTTTCCTTAAATCGCGTATACTAGGGTTTTAACTTATAATTTACTAACTTATTATTATTACTTCTAATCACACACTTAATATCATCTGAAACTCACTTTTAATCACTAAATTTGATACACACTCCGTACCGAATAATCACATTACGAAAAGGCGTAAAAACCCTAATTTACGATAACGAGAAAACGAAATGAAAAACCCTTGATTCTATGTTTATTTGCACTTATTATGGGGTGAATGAGTGGTAAGGCTATTATAACGTATTAAATTCCAAATAAAAGGGAATTTTAAGAAAAATATAAGGGATTTTACAAGTCCTCACAAATACAAGTTTTGTGTTCCTATCAATATAAAATGATCAACTTGGTACGTAATTTGTAGAATAAATACTTTTGGATAAAAGGAGAAATGTGCATTCCAAACACCAATCACCAATTTCACTTTCTCAGTTGCCTAAATCTTGCCAGTTTAAGACAAACCAATGCTGATCTTAATCTACATTTCAAGTGTTTGCTCTACCATATGATATACGAAAAACCATTACCAAGGAATATAACTTAAGATTTGCAAATTATTTATATATGTCATAGTTATATACAAGTTACTACACAAATAAACTATACTTAAAATATACCAATGTGTACATTTTCATACCCTGTTTGCTACTTTTATCTGACTTTACAAATACTAACTAACTAAGATTTGAGGTTCAACTTATTTACGGTAATGGCATTCTGCCAACTATCATTGAGGACAATTTTGTAGAAACCATCCTCTCGATTCCTATGGATAAAATATAATGCATCTCCAGGCATACATCTATCAGCTAAAATCCAAGAGCAAATAAAAAAAATAGAGAAACATCTCTACTAACTGCTAAATTTACAAGACTGCAACATCAAGTTATCGATGTAGAACTAATCAATTAAAGGATCCAAAATATATAATTCTATGTGTATATCCAAAATATTGTCAATCCATTAGAAACTGTTCACGTGCCTCACTACATTTTCATCACACATTTACCAATCTTTCAATAGTAGCAAAAATCCCACCGCCCCTCCCCTAGAGTTCTAACTTAGATGCATCAATTGCTCATGACCTTAGTCTACCCACTATAGGTAACACAATTAGAACACCATTACTCCCAAGTAGCTCACAAAGTAATGCTAGTTTAACTACCAAACCATTATATGAATAGCATCACACCAAGTGACCCTCAACTACAATGATACAGCCTAAAGCAAAACATTGCCAATCTTAATCACTGGATTAGGTATGTCAATGCACTACTATCTATTGTTATTAGACTAAGTGCTATGTGTATATATATCACACGATCAAAGTGAACCATATTAGTTTATGTGACATGTCTTTTGTCCATTATTTAATTCAAAAACTTGATCTATGTAAATATAAATCACATACTAAAATTACCAACTATCAACTGCTACTAAAATACAACATATTATTATCTTTCCACTACAAATTATTCTACATTAATCACAATTCAAGTGAACCTCAAATTGCCTTTTTTTTCTAGCCGGTGCAACAAGTTTCAACATCTTTGTCTATCTTAACAAAACAAGGCTTCACACCAGCACAAGGCACTTACTAACAATAACTACTAGTCAATCATTGTTTAATTTATTATCAAATAAAGTTAACCCCAATGTCACCCTTATCTAAGTTACCTTATCTTTCATTCTTACTATCATACTATTGAGTACTTTTGCCACAATTCACTTCAATATTTTAATACTGAAGCTTTCAAATGATAACTCTTATTTAATTCTTGATTAATCTCATCTATGTTATTCCACATATAAAGTAAGAGCACTATTACATCTATTTAGTTATAAATACATTTTATTACCTTTCAATCTTACTCCATTTCTATTCATACTCAACAAGCTTTTGAAATTCAATACACATAAAAAGAGTTTAAAATTTATTAATCAAACTTAGTGCATCATGATCATACATAACAAGTGATAAACCACAAATTAAAAACATTACACACATATACATTACAAAAAGGCTATCTTACTTATAAATCCATTAGTGAAAATATAATATTGATAAACCCTATCCTTATTTGCACTAAGTCAAATAAAAGATTTCTTGACAACTAGCAATTCACAAATCCATCGAACACTCTCATTATCCAACTCAGACATAGCCTGATAAACAAGCTCCATTTCCATTTTAATAGCATAAGACAAGCCACAAAAAAAAAACTACCAGAATAATAACAAAACAAACAATGCACCTTAAACTTCAAGTTATCCAATACCAAGCTATTCATGCATAGTATTTCTTACAACAAATCCTTATATAGGGAAAACTATGGAATCCATGCATTTTAATACACCGACCCATATCCATACTACAAGCCATATATCCCTAAAAAAGAAATCACTTGACATGTATACAAAATTACACTACTTATAATCCATGCAAAACATTACAACAAGACTGAAAAAGAACTGCTGATACTTGGCTTACTTGCAATCCATCTATGTTAATCACCACAAACACTCCCTACACTTCACCTCATGACCATTTCTTTCACCCTCACTTCTTATACCACCTATTCCATAACTTATTCGAACAACCTGATGCATAGCATTATGCTTTAGCAACCAATAAAAGTAAAAAGTGAGAAAAAATTTACTACCATCATCAAAATGAACTTCAACTTAGCAAAAATTTGAGTGAATTTACTCCAGTGGCCAAGTAGCTATGAGAGCACAAAAAAAAAAATTAAAATTAAAAATTAATGTAAAAAAATCATGAAAGATGCTTTGTGAGGACTCATGTTTTTATCCTTAAAATAGTCATTTTATAATTATTTACCATAGTATTAGTTAATTGTATTTTAGTTGCATAAATTTCTTTTAAATTTCGCTTTATTGCGCGCGAATCGGAAGTTCGCGTATTTCCCGTCAGAATGGCTAAGTGGGGATTTGAGAAATTAATACTAGACTACTAAGAGTGAATAATTACAGTATTAAAAGAATTACATTACAGGATTAGTGCACTAGTACAACAAACAAGAGAGAAAAGTGGTGGAACGAAACACTATTCGAGCACTATTCAAAATTGACTTTGGCTAGCTTTTGTTCCTTTTTCCCTCCAAAGCTTCCAAGACAAGATTCACACAACCAAACTCTCTCTCTCTCTCTCTTTGGTCGGCCGAAACACAAAGGAAAAGAAGGGAAGAAGCTCTCTTCATCTTGCTCCAAATCTTGTTCCATTTCACTTGAAAATCCTCACCCAACTCACATACTACTTGGAGATTAATTCTAGCTTGGAGAAAGGCATCATCTTGTGGACTTTGTTTTGGAGAGTTTTGGTGAAAAAATTCTGGTTTCACCTAGGGTTCAAGAGGTAACCTTCATCTCCTTTAAATCTTTCCATTTTATCAAAGTTTAGTAGTTAGATTTCATAGGTTTACAACCCTAAGCAAGGAAATAGGTTAGAGGACTTGAGGAAACCATTTATCTTGCTTTAATCTCTAGGCTAGTGGTCTTGAGGTAGATTATAGGTAGCTTCCTTGAGTATTTTTTGTTTGGTTGATGTTGTTTATGTGTTATATGAAAGGTTTACGGTTAGAAAGTGGAGGAAAAGTTGGAAGAAATTGCGAAAGTGAGCTGGCTGAATCTGTCCTGCTGTTATCTTGCTTGCATTTCAAACTTTTGTTGGTTATTTGACTATGAAATTGATGGATATATGTTGTATATTATGTGTACAAAGTGCCTTCCCAAAATCGTTTCATTTGGTTGCATAAAACTTGAGTTTTGGCAAGAATCAAATCTGGAAAACGTATAGCAAAGGTCTCGGATAGTGCTTCTTTGTTTGAGCATATCTCTTTGTACAAAATTCAAAATCGAGTGCCGTTATGGACATTCAAAACTAGATAGTCATAGCTTTCTAACAGTATAAAAATCACTTGCTAGTTTGAACTGAGTGAACCATAGTCACTGACTGTCCTGTTGTAACTGTCTGTCCGAGAGGAATGGAGAAGCTGCATCTTGGGGCTTGATTTTCTCTCACTTGTGAACTGATTTTGAAAATTGTTCTTTATGACGAAATGTAGCATTTTGAACCTAGTTTACAGCACCATAAACCATTCTTAATTTGAACTAGTGTTGAGTGCGATGTGGTCTGATTTCGAAAGTGCAACAAAGCTGGAAAACTGGAAAGTTTTTCCTTTCTTGCTGACCGAATGGTCAAACTTGTTTTGGGATGTTTTGTTTCAAAAATTTTGATGTCAATTGCTTATTAAATGTTTCTAGAACCTTGGTTTCAAAAATGGGTCGATTTGGGGCTGATTTCATTGTACAAACATTTGAAAAGAAAGAGAGAGTGGGTTGGCAGATTTGCTTTGAAAATTTCCCAAAATTTGGTCGTTTTGTTAACCGCCTTCCCACGTGATTTTTTGCCTACAAATTTATAAATAGGTAGTCCATATATGGAAGTTTAAGTGTACCAAATTTGGTGTAATTTCAATATCATTTCGACACTCAAATAACGCCCCAAAGATGACTCTTTAAATCTGAAAAATTCTGATCAGTGTACAAAATTTAGCCGACTTTATGCTATTATATCTTGACACTCAAAACTCCAAATTTAGTTCTGTTTGTAGTGTTTGAAACCTTGTTTGGAACTCTTATTGTGTTACGATTTCAAGGGCTGATTCATTTTCTGTGAATTATGCCAAATTTCTAAAAACTGCTGGAAAACCAAGACTGGTTCAAACCTGTCTTCTTGGAACTGAAACTTTGACCTGAAAAATAAATGCTTTCTGTTTAGAATCCTGAAAAAGTGTCTTCTAGGAACTTCTAGTACTCCGAACCTAGATTCCGATGGTATAAATTTTTCCATTTTTGGACATACAAAACTCAAGATTTGATTTTTCCAAATTTGTTGCTTAAAGTTGAAATTTCCCGATTTCTTATGAAATAAATTTTAAGAGCTTGTCACTCTCTCTCGATATCGATAGACCGTTTTAAACTCGATTTCATGGAAAAGGCAAGTCTCTCTTGGGACTTTGACTCCTCACTTTTGAACCTCGTTTTTTGAGAGATTAAGGTTCTCTTTTAAGACATTGACTTAGTCTAAACACGTGTACATTCTTTCTTGATTAATGCATGGTAATGAGTAAAAGTTACTCGTTATTTGCTCAAGCGCTCAAGAGGATCTTCAAGAAAATCTCGAAGCGAATGCCTAAAAGTTTGTTTGAGCACTTACTCACTTTTGACTTAGTGAGTGTCAAGTGCATGATTTGTTGTTAAATACGTGAATTGCTACTTGTAAATTATGTGAATTCGAATAGTCGAGACGAGTGTGTACTTTATCGCACTCGTTCTCTTTTAAATAAAATTATGATCGAATTCCGCTATGTGATTTGATATTCGACTTGTGTGAAATGATGTGGTTGTGAATCGTATTTGTGATCGTCGATTGAAGCATTGTCTCATCGACTTATATTCGTATTCAGGGGACACCCAAACTCGTTGGCTAACTCTGTGAATTGAGCCAACATGGGCTTGGTCGAGAAACTTAGTAAACCATGAGCAAACACGAAGCTTGATCTATTGGAGAGATCTTGCTTGGCATACTCGCGTAGTATTGCTACGATATACTCGAGTAATATCAAAACCTTGATGAGCGGGTCCGGTAAGGGGTGTAATGGTGACGGGATTTGAGAAAAGTGGTGTTTCTACGGATTTGATACTTATGTGGTTGACGGAGTGTCAACATGGAATTTGATCAAGACCTTGACTCGACTACGTGGAATTTAGCTCCTGAGAGCTACAGTATCCTTGAATTGTTTCTGCTTACTTTTCCTACATGAAATGTTAACTACTCGAACTTTACAGTTTTATTTACTGTATAAATGTGATTGCTACTTGGAGTATGTGTTTGCATGTGTGTTTCTTGGCCTCACGAGCATTCGCTCACCCCATTAGTTTTGTTTTCCTTAACAGGAGCTGAAATGGAAAGAATTGGAGAAGCCAACTTGATGGACTTTTGATTAGGGTTTTGAATGTAATTGTTTAGACAACTTTTGGAGGTTGTATATTTTGGGGAATGTTGATGTACTTTGGTAACTTGTGATGTAAGACTTGTATATTTTTAAGGAAGCGACCCTTTCTTTATATTTTCGGCTTTTAGTATCAATTGATTATCCATAAGTTGAATTCGTCTCGTAGTGAATCCTGGCGAGAGTTGAGCAGGCGTCCTGCCGATACCCTTTAGTTCGCCTTAGGGAGAAGTGGGAGCGTCACACACTTGGCCTCTCATATGCATGCAATACCATTAATACTTAATAAAGAATCAAAACTGGCATTTTATCTCCTAGTTAGCCGAGAGAGAGAGCTAGAAAGAAAAACCACTTTTCTTCCTCTTCTTTTGCATGTAAAACCAAGAGACGACAAAAAAAAAACTGGAGCCTCTCTACTTTCTTCAACCATAAACACCAGCCAAGAAAAGAAGGAAAACTTCAACTCATTTTAATTAAGAAAACTGAGAGAGAGAGGGTAGAAAATTTCCTACCCGAAATCGTGAGGAAACAAGAGTTAGATTGTTAAGTTCTTCTTCATTTCTTTTTCTCTTTTCTTCCACTTTTGGTTGATAATGTCCTAGATTGAATTAGAACCGAGAAAGAGAGGTTTAGTTGAAGAAAAATTCATCCAAAAGATGGAAATGTTTGGACGAATTGCTACCTGGAAATCAAGAGGATAAGCTGCAATTTTTCGGTTCTTTTCTCCAAAAATTTGTTGAGTTTTGCCCAAATGTACATCATATACCTACTATCTCTCTCTTCTTGACATGCATGTGATGTTTTACTTGAATCTAAGTGAGATAAGTGTTGATCTATGAAGAAACCATGCTGGAATTTCTGCATGTGTTGTAGCTTGAAGGCCAAGGGAGTGAAGCTAAGAATTTGCAGCTTTAACTCCAAAATTTTGTTGGATTTAGTAAGAATTCACTCGATATACCATTTACCTCTTTTATCTTGACATGCATTTAGTGAATTCTTGCCATAGAGAATGAGCTCTATTTTTCAAATTTTGTTCCAAAAATTTATTGGGTTTTACCAAGAATTCACTTCCTATGTCATTTACTTCATATATCTTGACATGAATGTAGTATATACTCGAATTAAAGTAAGAAACTTGTGAGATTTTGGAAGAACTTGAGCTGAAAAGTTTCATTGGCTAAAGAACTTGAAGCTGATGATGTTCATTGTAACGACCCCACTACACCCTAAAGCGAACCAAAGGGTTAAGCAGACCGCCTGCCAAGCTCACGTCAGGACTCACTCACTCACATTAACTTAAGAGATAACATTTCCCATTAAACATCCGAACATACATTCTTAAGTACATCACCCACTAGATTAGAATATAAATTTGTCCATTAAAAGACACAAAATACAAGTTTTTAACATCGAGATACAAATTGGACCTCTAAAACCATCTATCTCTACTCGATGCTTCTTCCAACCTCAACTCCTATAAGGCAAACAAAACTAAGGGGCCGAGCTAGAGCTCAGTGAGGTTCTAAGAAAATAGGTAACATTAAACACACAATTTCACACTTTCAGTAATGTAGCAAAATAATCAATCAATTAATAATAAGGTAATTCGTGAAACAATTCTTAACAAATAGCATAATAAATATCTAAGGATACAATACTAATATAGACTCTAGAGGTGGATCCCATCCTTTTTCAGACATAGCACTTAGCTCCATTCAGTAATTCATTGCACAACTTCCTACAATCACTTCACACTCCACCAATCTCCTTATATCCTCCAGAACAATAAAAACTTCCCTCACTTAGATGGCCATATCAATATCAGCAATCTATTACTCCGTGGTAATATTCGAGCATACCAAAACACTTACCCAAAGCTACCGTCCTACCCGACCAAGCCCATTGCCAACTAAAATTGTTTATTGAACAGAGGGTTTTGGGGCCCAGTTCAGCCGGTGTGGTAAAGCACACATACAGTTTACAGTCATGCACACTTACAGTTACACTTGGTCAATTATCAACCTTCAAACTCAAACTAAACCGGGTAGGATAAAGTACACTCCCGACTAAGAAAGCGAGAGACAATTCAAAATGCTTTACAATAAATCACTAGCAATGTTTCACAATAAGCAAATTTATCACATAACATCACTTAGGTAACACATAAGCAATTTAGACACACAAATCCGGAAACACTCACCAATTATCAAAAAAATATGCTTTGGCCTCGAAACTTCTTTCTTGCTCAACTTTGGCCCCTGAGTACATTTGATGGCTTAACCTTTAAAATTAATATGTTTATATAACTTAAATAAAATATTCACTACTGAGTACATTTGATCAAAATAGTTAAACTAATTTCTAATGTTTAGTAATTCTTAGGTGTCTTACATTTTAAGTTAGAAAGAAAAAGTAACACTTATCCTAGGATATATGAAGTGAGGTAATATTTCACCAAGTTCCTTAATCAAGTCTAAATGCATCTCACATGTAACCACTAGCAGGTTCTAGGTTAAACTTGAAATCATAGCTTTCATCTTAAGTTCTATCAAAACTCAATCTCAAGATGAAATTTTCAATCTTATTCATTATTTATTGCTGAAAATTCTAGGCAAATACCTAGTTTTGAAAACAGGTTTGTTAACCAACAACAATCAGCTATTCTCCCCTCAAAACAACATGCAAAGCCATAGAACTATACTCCAACACATAGAGCGAGATTTCACAAAATTTTTATAAACCAAGTGGTAAACTTCCAGCTTTCAAATGGTTCAACAAGATGGTTTCTTTTCTAGCAAAATGCATTTGTCTTTCAACCAACTCAACATACAATCATCATTGAACATAATATATAGTCCCTAGTAGGATTTCTATCAAGAAATTCACCAAAATCAACATTTAAAAGCTATCTAACCATCCAAGTTTCAACATAAGCAAAGCTGGAAAGAAATCCAGCAAATATTCGGTCCAAGTGAAGAATTTTTCCCAACAAATTTCATCAAATCCATCCCAAATCAACATGCAATCTCATAACCACTGAAATGAGGACATATAGTTCGGAAATCCAACAAAACTTTCCAACGAATTTCAGTTTTAAAACAAGAATGCAGCTAGACATCCATTGGACAAGCTAACAATTGTTCCAACAGCCATACAGTCCTCCAAACAAGAATTCCAGCCACAAAAGTCAAGCTTTTCACCATAAAACTCACATGCATCACCAAATAAAGAATATACAGAACATATTTCTTGTTTATCCAGTGGATTTACTCAAAATTGGAAGCAAAAAGACTACAAATGTAGTATTAGGTCAAACCAACAGAATAACTCAAATCAAGGGAAAGTTTGATTCTAATCTTTAAAAAAAACCACAAGTTTCTTTACTAAAACTCACAATCAAGCAGTAATCTTCTTTGCATGTGAAGGAAATGAAGATTTAAGGAAGTTTTACTCCTATTTTTGACCAAAGTAAGCTGGAAAATGAAGAATTGATGCACTTATTCCTCTCTCGGCCTCAAAGCTGGATTTCCAGAATGTTCTTAGTTCAATACTAGCTGGAAATGATGAAATGAGTAGCAGGTTGTCCTCCCCAGCTTGTTAGTTCTCCTCTCTCAGTTTTTACTTTATGGATTATGGAGGATTTGGAGAAGTGCTAGCTGAAATAGTGTCACTCTCTCGGCTGACCAAGGGATAGGGGGAAATGGGATTTCTTTTGCTCTCAATTCTCTCTCTCTCGGCCGGTCTCTTGGAGATAGAATGAAATAGTTTTTGGGTGAATGTTTTGAGTGTTATGGCTGAAGGTCAGTGGTGTTAGTAGGATGATTGGCTGAAACAAGAGGTGGAAGGGTAGTGGAAGCTTTGGGAATAGGGCTGCAAATAAGCCGAACCGAGTCGAGTTTTAGCCTAATGGAGCCGAACCTTGACTTAGTTTTATACTCGAACTCGAACTCGAGGTCGAGCTCGATGAGCTGACAATTTTGAAGCTCGAACTCGAGTTCGACTCGAGACTAGCTAACAATTTTGAAGCTCGGCTTAAAAAAATAATTATTTAATTTTATAAATAAATAAAATAATATTTTTTTTCTTAATAAATAATAAAATATTAAGGATATATATAATTTTACTATGAAAATAATAAATAAATAAATATATATATATACTCGACCTCTCGAACCGAGGTTAATATTTTGAGTTGGAATTGGACTTGGCCAACTCGAGCTCGACTCGAACCGTTCACGAGCGGCTCGATTCGTTTGCACCCCTATTTGGGAATGTTCGGCCAAATAAGTTTGTGGAGTTTTGGGGTAAAACTTTGCATGCCAATTCTCTCTCTCTCTCTCTCTCTCTCATTTTGAATGGCAAGAAAAGGAACCAAATGCCTCTCCTAGTTTTCTCTCGTTTCTTGCTCTCTCTCTTGGTTCCTTTGAAATGAATACTAAGGTAGAAAATGGCTAAGAGAAAGAGTCTTTACTTGGCCTAAATGGCTGCCTTTCCATCAGCCAATGATCTTTCATGCAAAGAAAATCCATTAGTCTAATTTTGCAATCAAGGTTTATACTTGAAATCTTATTATATTGTTACCCCATTAGTTCTTGTTCTAAATAGTATTATATCCCTAGGGTCTAATCTTGCAATGAATTAAAACGCACTTGAACACATAAGTTACAACAAAAGTGTGACAGCCCCACCTCCCCCTAAGGCGAACCAGAGGGTTCGGCGGACCGCCTGCCCAGCTCTCGCCGGGACTCAGTCGAACCTCAGTCAAATCCGAAATAAAACCACAAGATCAAACGAAATAACAATCCAAACTTAAAGCAAAACTTATATACATTTCTATCTCAAAAGGAAGTACAAATATCGAATATACAAAAGTTCTCAATTCGTCATACATCCAACCCATGCCAAGCACTAGGGCGAGAACCATTACAAAACAAAAAAAAACTAGACTAGGCTAACCTACACTGGGCTCTCGTCCTCGCTCGCATCCCCCTGTTAAGGAAAACAAAACTAAAGGGGTGAGCTAAAAGCTCAGTGAGGTTCCGAACACATATTCAACAACAAAGCCAATACATTAACCATCGATAATCAATAATTCAAGAAACATTTACAACGGAAAGCGATAATAACACATACATTAAAAGGATACGGGCTCACAGGGAGCCATTTGTTCGTTCGTTCGTTCTCCTGTCATTCCCCTTATTCCTCCAATCATTTGAAAATGCATTTTTGTAAGTAAAACCCTCGTTCAATCGTTCATTTCATTCACCCCCTCCTGGACGTTGGCCAGGCTCCACCAACCTACAAGGTAATACTCGAGTATACCAAACGTTCACCCAGGGTCACTAAATCGCCCGACCGAGTCCGCTTCTGGCTCGAGTCGATCAGTAACGAAAGGCAGGGCCCAGTTCAGCCAAAAGGCTTACATCATGCACAACTAATGCATCAATCATTAAATCGTTGAAAATTTCACTTTTCATTTGGGTCGAGCGCGATAAAGTACACGCTCGCCTAGAAAATTCGTTTTGAAAATCATTGGAAACACTTAACACATTATCAAACAATAACAACAAGTCATGAAGTCAAGGAGAACATAACAAACAAGGAACACTCACCTATGTACGCAAAACAACGTGCAAAATATTCTTCCGGATATTATCTTAGTCACCGAGAAAACCTAAGATTAAACGAGAAAGAATATTACAGCTCATCTAGTTCAAACAATTAGGTGAAATCAAAGAAACTCAACAATTGATGAGTAGAACGTATAAAAAGACTTTAAAGTGAAACGAGGACATTTGGACCCGTGGACAAGAATAATTAGGGTTTCGTAGACCAAACGTAAAACCAAACTAAAGACAAGTCGGAATCCAACTAGATAGGCTAAGAAATACTGTTTTCGGAATCGTTTATATGGTTCAAAATCATCTCATATTCAAGTAGATATTATACACTAAAGGTCTTAATGAAATTCATGAAAAAAAAGGAGGTCAAAATACCCAGGAAAACCCTAAACCACTCCTCTTTATTTGGGTAAGAGTAAGTACACATTTGGAGTTTCCAATTGAAGAAGGATCATGTTTTAAGATGGAAAACGGTCATAGTATTTGCCAAACGAAAAATATACAAGTTCAAATAGAAACTTAGCCCTCGAGCGAAAATTTGGGCAGCACGCCCTTTGTATTTACCTATTTCCCAGCCATTTATGGCTTCATTGTTTTCCTCAATCAATCCCAACATTACACACAACATAAATAGCCACTCAATAGGCTCAATGTCATATGATTACCAAATCAAGCTAGGACATGTGCGGAAATGACGTTTAGGTTGGAAAACAAAAGGCAGATTTGCTGTTGCTTAGCGGAACTAACACAACTGAAGCGACACTAGTCGGATTGAGGTGCAATGTACACCGTTTCGAAGCTAAGAGAAAGGGTTACAATGTTGAAGAAGGCCACTCAGTCCAGTTTGCAATGTATCTAGGTCAAATTTACCAAAACAACCCCAGATTTTCCAGTTCGCAGTTCAACTAGCAGTCCTGATTCATTCAATCATATCTCAGCACATACAACTCCAATTCAAGTGATTCCAAAGCCATCTGAAAGCTAAGATACAAGGATATATTTCTTAAAAGACATCGACAACCAAATCAGTAGTATTCCTGGTCAAAACAACCAATTACAGAAGCGGATTAGCATGTTCGGATAGAAACAGGGCAGCAGGGGTATTTCGGTCTTTTCACAGGCTACGTTGCTCCGATTGAGTTGAAATTTTACAGGAACTATAAAACATCATTCTCTACAACTTTCATGTTTTAACCCAAGGCTAATTCGGCCTCTAACTAGGGAAACAGTACTGGGCAGAAAGGGGTTAATTGAAACCCTAAGTCCGAAATTTCCTTTCAAAGCGGAAATTTTCCGCAAATAGCCACAATTTACGCACTATGGCTTCATTCTAGACCATTCCCAACCATCATCCATGGCCACATCAATATTAAACATAGAAAAAAAGAAAAATCATGAATAAATAGAAAAATTCACCAATCTCAACCAAAATCATGAAATCTTTCACCAAATCACATCTTTGACTAACACAAGCTACCATTTAAATTCCAAAGAATGAACTCCTTAGCTACTCACCTTGCAACTCAAGAGAAGAGCCAACTAAGCACCTTTGTTTCTCAAACCACTTCACCAACTACCTCAAGACCACTTAGCAAAGGGATTTTATGGAGTGATTTGAAGTTTTATCGTTTGATTTGAAGATTGGAGCAAGATTATGAAGTAGGAAGTTGGAGGATTTTTTTCTTTTCTTGAGCAAGAGGTTCGGCCAAAGGGGAGCAAAATGTGATGAATTTTTGGTCAAATTTTGATTAAATGGTAAAGTAGGAAAGTTAGTCAAAGTCCAAGAATAAATGGCATGGTGACACTTGTCACCTTTTGGCCCTAAAGCTTATCCTTTTTCCCTCTCACACCAACTCATTTAGTAACCTCTAGTTATCTCTTAACACCTGCTAAAATAAATCCGGTATCCAAAACTTAACCTAACTGGCCGAAGTTTTCCGAACTTTCCGCACTAGCGGGTCCCACGTCCGGTATACGCTCTTAATTTCTCAAAAACTAACTGATACTAGAAAAATCATCGAAAAACTATATTTACTCATACAAATTACCTAGAAAATTTTTCTAATAAAGAAAATGCAGAATAACATGCAATTAATTAACATAAAACCTAGAAAATAAGAAAATGTACGGGTTCTCACAAAAAGCAGTTAAACACGTAATTAAATCGATAAATAAGTAATATAACACGTTTGAATTTCTAATTAAAGCATGAAGAGTATTTATATAAATTTTGGATTCTCATGCCACAAACTTCTGTTATCCATTTCTCAAGCAGTAAAAACAATTAAGCACTTAAATTCAGCAATAATAAGGTATATAAAAATTAAAATAAAACCATGAAATTTACACAAAATTTTCAGATCCTCACATTCATGATCTTTTGTTACATTTTGGATGGAGAAATTTGACATGCATATGAAGGGTTAGACCTCATTTCATTAGTTTATAGTGTTGCATGTTAAGTTTTGAACCAAGTGGAGGAATTTTGTTGAAAAAGAAAGCTAAACTTTGCTCGAAAATTTCCAGGCTAAACCAAGACCATAAAGTTGATTTTTTTTTTTAAATTTCCAATTTTGATAGGGTTTATATGGGAATTTTTCTGTGCATACATTTTTATTTCTTTGTTTTGAGATGCCCGTTGAAATATACTTGATTTGAGGAGAAAAAATGTGAAATTTAGATAAATTAAACCTGTTAATTTGATTTATATAGCAAATACACCAATTATTAAATTAGAATAAAAATTTGAAATATACAAAATAACTATAAGTACTTATGTTGGTTTGCAGGAGCTGAGTTTAACCAAGAACCCCACCCTAAAAACAGCGCGTGATTTGAACGTAAATCAGTGAATGTTCCTATTATTATTTATGGCTGAATGATTTTTTATGGAAACTTGGTGTATGCTTGACTGGTTTATGATTGTAAGAATTAAAATGGAAGGTTTGGATGTCTTATAATGAATCTATTGATTGCATAAAGATACTACTGCTGGAAAGGGTGTACTTTATCGTCCTTGTTCCAAATGAAATTGAAAGTCATTATTCTAAAAGTTAATTACTTGTGCATGTATTGTAGATCCGGTGCGTACTCTACCGCATCGGCCGAACTGGGCCCTAAAACCCATCACTAGACGGCCTATTCGAACTGACAACGGGCTTGGTTGGGTAGACTAGTAGCCTTGAGTGTCATAGCCTAGTTGACCCATAGGAGATTTATGGACTTCCCAGTGTGTGAAATCATGGTGTACTCGAGTATTACCTTGTAAACAATGGTTATTTAATTGTTTATTGAATAAAGTGGATCATTGGATAATTGACGGTGGATCGTGCGGTGATAGTGAATTGGCTCCCATAGTGAGCTTGTATTCTTTTAATGAATATACTATTTT
The DNA here is from genome assembly GCF_003713205.1 of Coffea eugenioides. Classification (NCBI taxonomy): domain Eukaryota; kingdom Viridiplantae; phylum Streptophyta; class Magnoliopsida; order Gentianales; family Rubiaceae; genus Coffea; species Coffea eugenioides. Next base: position 29,460,340 of record NC_040037.1, read on the forward strand.
ATTTCAAAGTTGCTAATGTTTGTGGATTTTATTTTTCTAGCATAAAATGATATTTTGGTTGACAAATAATTGTTTAACTTATTTATTGCCTACTTGGAACTTCACTGGGTGTAAGCTTATCCGATAATTTGTTTTCCTTATTGAGATGGCAGTTATGGGAGGCGAGGAATAGAGGACTTAAGCCTGGAAATTTTGATTTGTAATAGACTAGACTTGTAGTAGTGATCTAAGTTTATAACTTGTACTTCTCCTTTTGAGTTCTAAAAGGATTATATGAATCTTTTGTAGTAGTAAATATGTTTTGGAAGTTAGTGAAGTGAGACATAGTGAAATGATCCAGGTGGTATTAGAGCCTAGGTTTGAAATGATCCAAGAAATCAAAAAATTATATAATTATAGTAAGTTAAAAGTTTAATAGGGAAAAAATGTTGAATATAAGATTCTAGGGGAAAGTCTAATTGAGAACCTAATTTAACTTGTGATCAAAGTAAATGGAAGGAAATGGAAAACATAAGGTACCTCAGAATTCTCGATGAACCGTCTTGTTCCAGGTAGGACCAGGCCCGCCATTTCGATAGTACTTCCCATGGAGTAGAATGGATAGTCAATGTGATTATTAGAGGATCTACTTATATCCCAATCGAGTACTGCTTGCCACAGTGGATGAAAGGCAGAGGTTAGCGAGGGCAAATGAGGAGGGTCATGCAAGAATCCAGGAAATAAAGGGAATCATGATAATGCAAATGGTAGAATCCGAGAGTTGGAGTCTGATGTGACAAGGGAGCAAGAACAAACCAATGCTTTGTGTGAATGGCTACAGGAAACAAATGATCGCCTCACAAGGATCCAAAGACAAGTTTGAGATAGGACTTAAGGAATTTTGGTAGAATGTGAAGTTATGATTGAGTTAGTCGTGAAGGAAACCATGAGAAGAGAAGAAATGCAACTGAAGGAAACCAAGAAGTTCAAGGAGAAGAAATCCCTAGAGCTAAAGATGGGGCAGAGCCAACTGAAGAGATAGGATCCACTAGCTCCATTATGTTGAGTAGCTTTATGTTAGGTCAAAACGTTTGTACTGCTGGTTGGGATGATTGGGAAGGAACTCTCGTATATTTTGATGTGGTATCATGTGCGTTTGTATTGTTTGACTTGTTTGTTTCCTTTTCAATTGTACTTGAACTTGCTATGTATTGTGACTGCCTTCATTTGTGACAATTTGAATGGTTATCCCTAGAGCTAAAGATGGGACAGAGCCAACTGAAGAGATAGGATCCACTGGCTCCATTATGTTGAGTAGCTTTATGTTAGGTCAAAACGTTTGTACTGCTGGTTGGGATGATTGGGAAGGAACTCTCGTATATTTTGATGTGGTATCATGTGCGTTTGTATTGTTTGACTTGTTTGTTTCCTTTTCAATTGTACTTGAACTTGCTATGTATTGTGACTGCCTTCATTTGTGACAATTTGAATGGTTATGTATTTGGTATTATCGTAATATATTTGTACTATTGTGATATAATATGGAAAGAAATGTGAATTTAATAATACAGTAAGTGCTATTATTCATGTGCATATTAGTCATTATTCATTCATGTATAGAACTATTATGAGTCAATATGAAAACTGGGGAGCGACGACATTGGGGATGTAGGCCTAGACAACCCCAAGAACAAAGGAAGAGCAAGAAGTCTCAACTGCTTGAGCCTGTGAAACGGGAGCTGATATAGGAAACTAGATAGCCATGGATTTAAACCGTATGACGGATCTTATAGAAAGGTTAGCAATCCAACAAGATCCAGAACCGAGACCCGGACTTGTACAACAGCCTAGGGATCGGTGAAATAGGGAAGGATAAAGCTTTAGAACGTTTTTAGAAATTTTCTCCACCTAAGTTTTTAGGAGGTCTTGATCCTAAAGTGGCTGAGAATTGGCTCGAAAATATGATAAACATTTTTGCCGCCATAAAGTATTCAAAGCAAAGACAAGTGACATTTACAGTGTTTCAGTTTGAGGGAGTGGCTCGCTCTTGATGAAATCTTATAAAAATGAAGTGGAGAGGGAACGAGTCCCTTGGACCTGGGCAAACTTTACCAAAGAGTCTAACGAGAAGTTCATTCCCCCTCTTATCCAAGAGAAGTGAGAGGACGAATTCTTACAACTTTGTCAGGGGACAATGAGTGTCACTGAATATGAGGTTTAGTTTACTAAATTGTCAAAATTTGCCCCATAATTGGTCACCACTGAGCAAAAGAGAAGATGTTGGTTCATTCAATGATTGAACTTAGAAATCCAGGAAGCCTTAGTCGCAACCCAAATAAGCACCTTTGCTAAGGCTCTAGACAAAGCCCAACGCATTGAGAGTGCAAAGTATGGCAAGTAGCTTTAGAAAATCAAAAGGGGACGCCCCACCACCTAAATATAAGAAAGGAGCAAGCGGAGAGAGATTCTCACCAATAGGCTCAAAGACAATCAGGAGAAGCCCAATCAAGAAGAGCCACGTTAAAAGGAGCTCAATCACGAGGGGGACAGTTTGGAGGAGCCCCGAGAAAAAACCAGACATCAACATCCCACCGAGTTTTGTGGATACTATGGAAAGACTAACCACTTAGAGAACGACTGTTGGAGAAAGGGGCAAAAGTGTTTATTTTGTAGGAGTACCGATCATCAAATTAGTAACTATCGTAAACAGCCTCCTAAACGCAATAATGCTCCACAACTAGATAGAACTACCGCTAAACGGTCTACTGAAGGTGGGAACAAGCCAATGATGCTAGCTCAGGTGGATGCCATAGATAGACTATAATCCGGAATCGTCCAAAGCGATTGAAGGTACGATTCATGTATTTCATCGCTTGGCCAAAATTTTGATTGATCCTGGTTCTATCCATTCATTTGTGACTCCTAATTTTATACGTGGGATTGACTTGAAACCTGAAAAATTATCACACTATTTAGAAGTTAGAACGCCTATGAGCGAACATTGTTTTATTAACTGATACCATTTATAAAAATTGTGAGATATGGATTGGAGAAAGAAAATTTTTAATAGATCATATTATAACCCTGCCTGTTTAGGGTTATGATATCATCTTAGGTATGGATTATTTAACCAGGTATCACGTCCAATTGAATTGTAGAACTAAAGTGGTTGAATTTTATATACTTAGCGAAGCAATCCTAAGATTGGATGTGAAGGGTAGATTGGTTTCCTTAGCCCGTATTTCAATGATCCAAACTAGAAAACTATTGAGTAAAAGGGCACAAAGTTATCTTGCCTATTTAATTAACACCCTGAAAGATAAGGTGAAAATTGAGGATGTGTCAATGGCACAGCATTATTTGGATGCTTTTCCTGAGGAATTAATATCATTGCCTCCTGAGAGAGAGGTAAAATTTAAGATTGAATTGATGTCTGAAACAAACCCCATTTCTAAGACACCTTATCGTATGATGCCAGTTGAACTTAAAGGAGTTAAAGATACAATTGCAGGATTTGTTGAAACGATGTTTTATACAACTAAATATATCCCCATGGGAAATGGTAGTACAGTTTGTCAAAAAAAAAGATGAAGGATTGACACTATATATAGATTATCAGGAGTTACATAATGTTACAATTAAAAATAAATACCATTTATCACATATTGACGAATTATTTGATCAACGTCAAGGATTTGTGATATTTTCTAAAATAGATCTCAGACAGGACTATTATCAACTACAAATTAAGAGAAAAGATGCATCTAAGTCATTCTTTAATACTCGATATGGACATTATGAATTTGCAATGATGTCCCCGGCAACATTCATGGACCTAATGCATCGGATTTTTAGGCCATACTCGAATCAATTCGCTATGATGTTTATCGATGATATTTTGTTATATTCGAAAACCTGAAAGGAACATGAGCAACATCTAAGGATAGTATTGCAAACTAAGGATACGTAATACCTCGTATGGTATTGCATTTTCGAGAATTATCGAAGTTGGAAAGAGAAAGGCATGATACTAAGAAGAAAGAGAGGCAATACGGCTAAGAAATATCCAAAAGAAAATAAAGCAAAGGAAAGAGAAAATGTCAAACCATAGCCTATATATTCATGCCAACCTGAAACGTAGATTAGCTCTTGCAGAACTTTATCTTTTATTTTTTCTTCTTTTCATCTCCCTTTCAAAATTCACATTGCACATGAACAATAAAGAGTTAACAAAGTATATAAAGTTTTTAAGTGCTGAATGAGGCATCTCTTTTTGCATGACATTCGAGTAACTACAACATTATTGACGTCAATCTTCAACAATCACCTACATGATTGAGTAACCTGGGCCACCGCCACCTTCTGGCACCGTCCATTGGATGTTCTGTTTTGGGTCCTTAATATCACAAGCCTGGAACAGGATTTAGCAGATATATACTTTAACTTCGCAAGTAACATAAGAAAGGGCAGTAGCATCAAATTCCCACATCTACCTTTCTTGTAAACCCTGACTTCAAATTTAATATAATTTTTACTTCTGATATCCTGCGTAAAACAATCTTATCTTCCATTCATTCGTTCTTTACCAATGTGCAATTCAGCAGTCCTGATCCTTTATCACCAAAGTGACCAAAGGATTACTCCATTTAAAGTGGACATTTTACCCCATATCCAATCTGACATTTATGCTAATGAGCAATCAAGAAACAATATGTACGTGAGAAATGATGAATGAATTTCCAAATCTTACCTGTACGTACAAATCCTACAGAGTGATTTTCATTAATTAAAAATGCACATGAGAAACATTGAAAAAATCTCCAAATTCTTACCATTACATACAAATCCTATGAAGTGATTTTCATCAGAGTGAATCAGTAATGACTTTGCAGTTTTACTTAATGGCAATACGTTGGAAATCTTTCCTTTGAACCATTCTCCTTTCTCAGATTAAAAAATGACTGAGCTACTAATGATCTACCTTGCGGGAAAAATTAACCATGGGCTTCAGTTATGCCAATTGGTTTTTGCACCACATTACACTTGGAAAACACTTTGGCAAAGCATGAAACTTAAAAAAATGACTCCATACCTTGCAGTGCAGGCAATTTTGGGCATTGATTTGCAGCTTCAGCTGACCCTTTTCATCGGGCATGTACCTACATCATTCATACCAAGATGATAAAAGAAATTCCAAGCAAGAGAAAAAGCAAAACAATTCAAGCCATGCTAGACAAGCATATTACTCATAAACATGGGCAGGGCAATATCTCGACTCAGGGCCATCATAGATAGGCAGATTCACAAGTTCAGGAATTTGAGGGTCTCTCAGCCGAAGATGAGCGGGTTGGTCATGATCATGATTTGTATTGCTCCTGAAGGCCCAAGAAAAACAAGTGAAAAAAAACACTGTAGGATGTCGAAAAGATAAGCACCAGAATTAGCATTGACCTTTCTTAGACAATGCGACTTCATTCAAATTACACAAACTAAACTAGGCCCTTGAAAGGAAAATCAACCATTTATACTATCAAGAACTTGCTTTAGTACTTGTTTGAATGCTTTTTCGTACACTACAGCATATTTCTGTACCTTTGTTGGGCTTACAAAATAATAATCCTGCCCCATCATCCAACTTCAAAAGTATTTATTCTAACTGAAACCAAAATTAAAACCAGACTCGTAAATCACTCGTTCACAACATTTTCAGCTTCTATTACAGCTAAAAGGTCTTCCTCTTTATGTTTAGATCAGACATAACTTGTCGTAAAGGTGCTCACACGCACCATTAAAACCCACTCCAGCATGGGGGTTTCTAACGTGAGTTGAAACCACAAGCTCATAAAGAATATCCGCCATTTACTGACACTCCAACATGAAGTTTCTACCTGTATAGAGATGTTGGTACGTCAAATGACAGAACCCCATCAGGCTTTGGGTATTCAATTCGTGGGCATAACCGCGCTTCCTGAGAATATAGGACAATAATTAATACTGTGTAGAAGTCAATACTATCAATACAGAAGACATATGTAAAAAGGTCCCCTCAGTTGAAACTCATTTATCAGTACAAACAGCTAAGTGCACTAGTTCAGCAAAAGCATTTTACCATGTTTATTCTACAGGAAGGCAATAACAAATTAAGAAAGTTGGTATAATAGACTATCGACATGTGCACTAACTTAGTAGTGTAATAGAAAGTGTAATAGTCTCTGTTACTTCCATAGCCTATTACACTAACTTAAGTTACTAAAAGTCCTTGAATCATATCTATGGACAGAAATAAATCATGTAGTCAGAATGCATACTTGAAAGCAATGGTTTTCTCCCAATATGTAAAACCTTTAAAAAAACAATTTTCCTTTTTGGTGCATTTTTAATCTTTCACCAAAACTCAGAAAATTTTTAGTCAACTGTTTTACCACTTAATATACATCCTAAACCCTACCTCCTCAAACAAAAAAAGAAAATAAAGACAGGAATCCCTTATGTTGAATCCGATTTAATGTACATTATCTCTGTGGTCTGCTTTCCCACAGTTTTAATCCTCAAGTACAGACCCATCTAATAAGATTCCAATTATGTTTGTTAAGTTTTAGTAGGTTCTCACCTTTGTCGCCTCATGATCAGGTTTTCCATGCTTCAGAGTCCAGGGAGATCTTCCTTTCATTACATAGCTGCCCACAAAGAAAGAATGTTTAGAACATCAAATAAAAAGAATTGTTCAGAAGAATGACAAAGTCTTCTCAAAACAATGAAGTAAAAGGACAATATCTTACTGTTCTAAAGCACTCAAAACCAATCCTGGAATGAGCCCATATTCAAATGCCTGCAATATAAGTAGTGGAAACTTAAAGGTCAAGCCTACAAATAATTATTGAGTGGACGTTATAAATAAAACTTTCCAGAGAATCCACTGGTTTTTTGTTTATCTTAGAGCTTCAATCCAGAACATCAGACATGAAAGTCTCCAGTTTTTGACAATCTCATATCAAGTTATTTGAAAGATCTTGTTCAATCCAGGTGACAGCAGATATATTTTTCATCTAAAGTTGGATTCAGAACATGATGAAGAGAATTTTCACAAAATTGTAAGTGTTTATATGGCAAAACTCACAGGGCGGAAATTCCTTGCAGCATGGAGTTCTCTCCATATCCATGAATTTATTAATTTTTCCCAATAGGCTTCCATTGAGAAACCTTCATGGAGCACGCCAAATGCAGTTTCTGCTGCTACCATCCCTGTGACGAATTAGCATATTAGAAGTGCACACTTGTTTCTTCAGGCATCCTTCCCACCCAAGTAGCCATCTTAAAGTATTCGGAGCTATCCACAGTATATGATATTTCAGATGCATATTAACTATCATGCAGTACACTTTTCTCTTAGAAAACGTGTGCTTTAGGCTTATTACAGATGACAAGCAATATCATGATGTCCATATCAGAGTGATTCTTTGAACTGTAACAAGAAGACATAAGATAAACAGTAAACAAGTGCCGCCTTAAGGCCACACATCCTTCGCTCTAGCCTTCAACAAGAAGTCCATTTCTCTTCATCATTCTGACATTCGATGACTTAACTCATCAAAAGATGAACAACTGCTATCAAATAAGCTTATTTGATTCAACTAGACATGAGACCTATGAAGTTTGAAAGATAAAATAGTTCAAAGAGAGACCTGGAAACATTTGGGAGTCATAATATATAGTTGACGTACATTAAAGGAGAATGTTGGGAAAAATCACACTTAGCTTTTAATATCTATCTAGTAATTCAATCAATCATTGCAACATTCTAGTCTAACTCTTCGATGTGCAGAATATTAGGTTTTGGGCTCTATCTCCATACTGAAAAACAGAATCAAAAAGGATCCAAGCATTTAAAATATTAAGGTTCTACTCAAAGAAATCGACTTGTGCTATTCAGGGAAGAAAGTAGATGCTCTAAGACAGACCAAAACTACAAACTGTAAACCTTATAGTTGGGATGATGGACCAGTCGAAAGGAATACAAGCTCACAAGCATTTCAAATGAGCATAGATGAAAGATATCTAGTACATTAAATTCTGACAAGAAGTAATATTGCAAAGCAAAATGTTTTACAAAAAAATGACATTGAGTAAAATTAGGATTGTATGGTTTATAACCCAAACTTTTTTTTCAAGAAACAACTGAGAGTTTATCACCCAAAGCAACTGTATATTTACTCCAAAAAGTTGGCTTACGTGGGCAGATTGATAATACCCCAATTCTTCCAGGAAAATAAAAGTTTCTAGTCTAAAAGCATATTAGCAAGTGCTCTTAGTCCATATGTTATACAGATTTCATCACACAGCAGGATTTAATTTTTCAATCAAAGATTCAACAAAACCCAAAAAAAAAACCAAAAAAAAATGGTCATGGCATGCAGTTATTTTTAGGAAAAAAAAAAGGTTCAATTACTATGTTAATTTTGTATTCATTGGAAACAATGAGCCTAAATGTTGATTGCTTCACCTACACATACGCATGTCTTTATGCATCTTCAAGTTGTTATATATATAACGCCTGAAATTACCTAATTCAGAAGTGGACTTAAATTAATCAGCTAAAACCCAAATAACAAGAGAATGAAAGTGGAAGCTGGTACCTGATTTCATAGCAGTATGTGTTCCCTTTATTTTTGGTACATTTAAGAAGCCAGCAGAACATCCAATAATTGCTCCACCAGGGAAAACTGGATATGGGATAGACTGAAATTTAATTAACATCTCATTTAGTATACAGCACAATGAAATACAAAGAATTTAAATCTATAAATGGATATGTTTTGGACAAATGGTCACTTGTCTCTCCCTTTGATTTAAATACAGCATTGTAAGAGTGCATTTCACCTAAATAATCAATGTACTCAGTGCAGTTCTCATAAACAGCTAAGAAGAGTGGCACTCATTGAGATCCCGCAAACAACAGGGTCAAACTATAATGCAACCTTTGTTGTTAGCAGTATCCTGCTGTATCTAGTTTAAGGAACTGCTTGATATCCGGAAAAAGAACTTAAGGCACACCTGATAACCGCCTTCATTCAAAGTCCGAGCACCATATTGAAGGACAGTCCCTCTCTCAAGAAGATTGCGGATGGCAGGATGATGTTTAAATTTCTGACATAAAGACAAATGATATAAAAAAAAAACTAGTGTTATTTGGACATAAGCTAGAAAAAACTAATCACACATGAGCCATCATCTGGCTTGAAATTACACAGAAAAATTAAAACAAATTTTCATTGAAAAAGAAATGTTCCAAGAAAACTTTCAAACGTATTTATCAGGATCATGGAAAGGAACAGTAATCAAGTTTCTACCCAAAGACCCACAATGGTATTAAAAATTATAGGTTTCCTCATAGCACATTTTGCAAATATAAAAGAAAATACTAAACTAGGCATATGATGGTACATGGAGTACGATAAGGTTAAGATTGTAACTATGTGCATGTGCAAAATCTATGGCATGACAGTAGATGGTAAGAACAAGTCAAAATCCATGTCCAAGATGTTTCAGATGCATATTTGCATGAAGTGTTCAGTAATCAGTTTACATTTATTTAATCAGCAGGAAGAATTAAACAGATTGCCACGAAAATTGTAAAACATACCCCCTTCCCTTGCGACAAGCAAAATGAAAATTTTGAATATTTCCCTTCTTCTTTTGCAAACACTAGGACCACAGAATATTAATATCTAGCCTGCCAGATTAATTATACTTGAGATTTTCCTGCCCCTCTCCTCCACAACCCCCAAAAAGAAGGCATGAAGGCATTCAAACCCTAGTCCCCCCACTTGACAACTTGGATTTAGTGAACTTAAAAGTCGGAATCACAGCAATTTTTGGTATTTCATAGTCCAGTTCCATCTCGTCCAAGTCAACCCTCAGGAGTAGCAGAGCACTAATAAAAGTATGCACATCTGACAACAGCATTATAGTCCACATTGTCACATGAACATTTGCCCACAATTGAATTGACTCATTAAACTTCAAAAGAAGGACAATGGGAAGAATTAAGTTTGAAACCCTGTGAATATCACAATAAACTCCCAAGAAATGTAAAAAACAAAAAACATACAAAGATAGGGGAAACTTTTATTATTAAGAGACCCAAATGAACCTGGAATTCTTCATATGGGTTCAAGAATGGGTTCTGATAGTTCAGAGCAACCACAAAACCAATAGCAACCTGTAAACCAGTAAATCAATACTCTCAATTTCTAGCAAAGCCTGCTACTAGATTTCAATGGATATTTTATCCACATAGAGTTTTTGTGAAAAATACAAGACTAACCACACAAATTTGGAAATTGTAACTTTCATGTATTAAAAATTTCATTGCCTACAAGAGAGTTCATACAAATGAGAGAACCAAGAAACCTGAGTAATCTACCAATATGTTTAATGAAAAACAAATTTCTATCTCCTTAAATTTTGACAACCAAATACTATAGAATTCTAGACTATTTAGCACAGAGTTTTCACTTGGTACCATGTAATATGGTACATACATCTTCGATTGAACTATTCATCAGAGAAGTTAATCAGCTACTAATGAAATTATAATTAAAAGGCTCCATCAGACATCAACAATCCATTCCTGTCACATGGACTTAGGTTACATGGTCTATGAGATTCCCTTCTGAGCAGAAATGATATTAGAACCTCAGAATTAGACTAATTTTCTTATGCATATCTTCCATCTCCATGCCAGGATAATCACATTGTAACAAGATGGGCTAATATTTCAACCACATAGGGTGCTCTAAAGGGCAAACTGTAATGAAATACCACATTCAACATCATAAAAAGCCTAGTTGATGCAGTCAACAAAGTTTTCCAGGAAAGCTAAAATAAAAGATTTTCATGATATTCCTCAAGCTCCAATTAAGCATCCCCTGAAGATTAGCAGCCTAATTAGGAGCAACAATACATCAATTAAGTTCTTTATTTAAGATTATTGTAACTTAATTCCTCAAGTTCTAATAGTTTCTAGAGTTTTAGGTCTCAAGGTGCATTTTGGTCTATAACTTGTTCGCAAAAATTTCGAGCAATTGTCTCGTTAGTCTTTTATAGTCATTAGCGAACTAGATGGAGTAGACATTGTGAAGAGAAGTTCTATAATTTGCTTTACAGTTTAGCATAAAAATCGGATTTTTAGCAAAGTTTATAGCTTATACATACTTATCTTCCTTCATTATTCTAGAGAGATAGATTGATGAATAAGAATCCAGTTTTGGCTTATTAGTTGTTTTATTCTTCCTCCCCCTAAACCCCCATTTTCCAACACTACATGCTGCAAACATTTTCAGGTTCGACTTTTCTTGAAAATTTTATTGAACTAAACCTTCAAATATTTTCCCTTCAACCAACTTCTACACACAAAATAGGAAGCTCAATGCTTAGATGAAATCCTTTTGGAAGTAAGAAGCTGCAACTAGCCCTTACCACATTCCCATCATGAAGGATAAGAGGAGGAAATCTCCCGATGACTTATTTGTTTCTGGGTCTTTGTTGAATATATCTAGATACGTGTGATATATTATACATCAATTATAGGGATTAGATAGCCTGATTATTAGCCTGATTATCCTAGTTTAATTATAGGAAGTAGATAGCTAATTATTCTAGCTTGATTTTAGGATCTAGATTATTTCAATCTTGTATATATATGTCAGTTGTACTACTCACATGAGAAGAGAAGAAATGTCATCCCAAAATATCTTCCTCTCTTGCTTCTTCTCTTTCATGGTATCAGAGCAAGTTAGAAAGAGAAATTCGTTTTCTAATCATCCCACCCGGTGATTTTACCCGGTGATTTTCTTTAACCCAATATCATTATGTCTACATCCGATACATCTATAACATCTACATCTAAATCCACAACTCCTCTCATGGCCAATCCATCTATTACTGGTTGTACTATTATTACTACCGAAAAACTAAAAGGCAGTAACTACTCTACTTGGGCTGCTGACGTAGAGCTATGGTTTATGGGACAAGGATATAAAGATCATCTTACTACTAAACCTGATGATACTATGACTGATCCATCCAAGTGGGACCGAATCGATGCTCAATTGTGTAGCATGCTTTGGCAGACCATTGATTCTTCACTAAAGCAAATTTTTCGTCCACATAAGACTTGCTTTAGTGTTTGGGAGCAGGCCAAAGCATTATACACTAATGATATATCTCGTGTTTATGCCGTTTGTTCTGATTTGATGAGTCTCATTGCACCTCGAAAACTTGATATGCCTATGAGTTCTTACTTAGGCAGAATTCAAGGGGTCCTTTCCGATTTCAATGAGTTGCTACCCCCTGCTGCAACTCAGCAGGAACAACTCTCTCAGTGAGGTACATTTTTTATGCTTTTGGCTCTCTTTGGATTACCTGCAGAATATTCTACCATTCGTGACCAGATTCTTGCTAGCCCCACAATTCCTACTTTGTCTCAAGCTTTTTCACGGCTGTTACGGCTCCCGGATGAATCAAAATCATCTTCGGAGACTATCGTTGTTGATTCATCAGCTTTGGCATCTCAATCCAGCCAAAGAGGAGGTCGTGGACGTGGCCGTGGTCGAGGTGGGTATAATGGTAACGAAAA